>NC_058031.1:5378636-5688330 GCF_019176455.1 Solea senegalensis
AAGGCAACAAAAAATATTTAGTCAAATAAAAATGTTTGCCTTTAGCAGGCAGCAGCAACAGTGGGGGGAAAATCACTGCCTCTCTACATTCCGGAGAGGAGTGTGCAGCAAAGTGTCTTGATTCCGAGCCCATGCTCTGCCCTGTGCTCTGCCTGCTGTCTCATTATACTGCCGCTGCGCTGCTGGAGGACACTGAAGGACACAAGCGATTGAATTCAAGTGTTGTATATTCCCTGGAAACCAATCAAGAAAAGCCCCCAGAATAATAATCCCTGTCCGCTGTCATGATTCATTTTTATTTTGTTCCATATTTTTCTTTGGCTTTTGAGTCACTCAGAAAGAGTAGTTCCAGCAGGAAATCAATGTTCCATTAAAATTTAATGACCAGGAAGGGCTTAATAATGGTGGTACAGATGCCTGTGCTTTTGATAAGGGCTGACTTCTCAGAGGCTGTTATTCAAGGCTACACTGGCGTTTGTCAGGTCATCTCACGCGGCTCGTGTTCCGGGGGGAAGACAAAGACGCCTGGCGTTTATGTGCCTCGTCGCCGTGGAATTAAAAGTTAGTCCAATTTGACAATGAGACATCAATACACTCCCTCAGACATTGACAAAGAAAGTAACAGCTGATGGAACATTATAGCCATAAATATAATTACAGACTCACAAAATGGTGTAGTGAAGGAAACAAGAGTGTTAACAGTAGATATGGCTTTGTCTTTTGATTTTGGAAAAGTGAGGGTGTTTTTTCCTCACATCTTTTTCAGAGTTAAGATTTGGTTTTAGAGGGTTAGGCAGGGTTCTGCAACCTGCGGCTCTAGAGCCACATGTGGCACTTCAGGCCTTCTGCAGTGGCTCCTTGTAGCTTTGAAAAAGAAAGCAACATATTTTGAACACTTCTTATTTAAAGTGTTACTTGAAATGTTTTAATAGTGTTGGGCATCACATCCAATGTCCTCGACAAACGTGTGTGAGAAACATGGGAAGCCATTCTCGACACTTGAGGTCATGTGTACATGAAGAAGTAAACATTTGGAGTCCCGTCCATCTTTGGAGTCACATATCTGTTTATGCCAGGCAGGTTTTCTCGAGCATGAACTACATACAGTAAAATCTGATTATTTATTTTAAAGTGTGTTACTTTTAATTTCATTAATTTGCCACAAACAATGGAAGGACTAGGTCTACGTAAGTCACTTTTTAATTATTTTTCTCTACTTCATAAGACATTGGGTATAAACAGCAATGAAATGTCAACAGTTTTCTTTTTGTAGTTCTTAAATTTTGTTTTATTGTTCTAATATATATATAGTATATCTGTATAAAAACCTTTACACATGTTATTATCTTTATTTTATGGGTCAAATAGGATTTGTGGCTCCAGATTTCATCCTAAAGGTTGCAGACCCCTGGACTAAGGAATGTATTACATCGATGGAGGGTCCTCATTTTGAATGCTATACAAACGTGTGTGTGTGTGTGTTGTGAGAAAAACATGAAAAAAAAAAACATTCCTTCGTATAATAAAAATCTAATTTGCTTATTTAAAAGAGAAATAAGAGAGAACGTATGGGTTCCTTGTGCTATTGTTTTTATTAATGTTATCATCGCTATTGTTGTCATCATTATTAATTAGCAGAACAAGATAAATCAAAACACCCTTCAGTGATCATGGCTTAGGTTTCTTCAAACTCAGCTGAAACAGAGAGAGAGAGAAATAGAGAGACACACGGAGAGAGTGAGTGAGAGAGAGAGCGAGAGAAAGTGGAAAATCTTAATCAGTTTTTTTTTTTCTTTGAGGACCATATGGAAGGTTTCAAGCAGCCAACCATATGTTGAAGGCTTTTGTCATGGAAATCATACTTTTTGGCACTTTTTCATTGCGCAGCCAAGCCGGGCACATAAATAAAAAAAACAAAAAAAAAAAAAAACAAGAACAGAGAAATCATACAAGAACATGATCAAATCTTTGAGGATACACAGAGTTTGTTGAAGGTTTTTCTGTCGGTAACTTACAACATAGCATTTTTAATCAAGACACTCCCTGATTCACATGGCCTCCTAAGACTGCAATTGGTACCTGTATTTGTCTTTCTTCTTTTTTTTATTAATCAACAAAAAAAAAAGAGACAACATGGATAGAAAAAGAGCAATTAAATGTCTACATGCATTGTCATATTATTGCTGTGATGTATTTACAAATATATTTACAAAACTATCAAAGAGGAACAATGTTTCCCTGCACCTGAATCCAGACGTGTCAAATTTGAACTGCTGTTCGCCTTCTTTTCTGCAACCAGCGTTTTTCTCTTTGTAACACTGTGTCACTCTTTGACAACAAGCCTGCAGCCAATTGTTTTTAATGATCTCAGTACTTTTTATCAACTCGGTCCCCGGGTGTTACGGAGGAGAGGTACATTATGTTTCTGTTCCACAGTAAAAAATATAAAACGTATAAAAAAATAATCTATTCGGAGTGATGCTTCCTGCATTAGTGTGATAAAACGTTAATGTACCAAAGTGTGTGTGTTAAACAGGAGACAGGTGGCTCTGAATGCGGTGATTCACTCAAACCACTATTGACAAGATAATGGTGGGACAAAGGAGAGGACGAGAGGCCCACGAGCACAGACTTGTCTTTTTCTGTTCTTTTCTCTCTCTCTCTCTTTCTCTCGTTTGTGTTATTGTGCGTGTTTTTTTTAAGGACGAGCTCAGCATTACTGTGATCGTGTCATTGATTTGGAATATGCAAATCGCTGACGGTGCATTTGCCTGCTGGTGCTCGACCTTCCCCTTGGAGGTCGCTCGCCGACTCAATTACGCTCTCCCTATCTGCAGTCTGTCTGCAAACACCTGTTATCCTCCCACACTCCACCACCCACCGCCATTCCCACTTCAACACATCTCATCCTCGATGCGTCTGTTTAGAGGCAGTTGGGGACAAGATGAGAGCGGATGGTGGGGGGTGGGGGAGAGGGGGAGGGAAAGGAGGGGGACGCCAGGCAGGGAAAGATGATGGGGGAGTTAGAGGTTCATTACAGCGTTGTTGTTGTTGTTGTTTTTGTTTTTGTGTTGGAAACTTTCTCTACCAAGACACTTTACGTGAAGATCATTTCCGGTAGATTTCTAGTATTCTAGTTTGTCATGATATGCTGATGCTGAGTTTTTAAACTGTAAAAAAAAGGTGAATTAATCTAAGTTGAGTCAAATCATGTCTGTCCTCAGCTGCCAGATGAGATTTTTTATTACCTGGTTGCACTTGAAAACAAAAAAAGACAGTTAAATAGAACAATAATAATAATTTTAATAAAGAACATTAGTAAGGAACGTCTGTGTTGCTCATAGTTACTACATCATTATTGCTTCTTCACTTTTAAAAATGTTGGTGTCACAACTGTGTGATTATGTAATTATTTATTGCCAAATATTTAAGGACAAAAAAAAGGGCAAACCTCCAGCAAAAAGGAGGTGGTGGACGTTTGGGAAACAGCAAGATGGAGAGTATTTTAGAGTTTCATTTTCATTGTTTCTTTTTATTGCCCTAAATTGACTGAAAACAGGACAGCTGTGATTGTTATACATGTCAGTTGCTGTGTCAGTAAAGTTATTGCCACGAAAAAACAAAAGTAACTCTGCATTCATTTGTTTGAATTCTTCTAGCACTGGTACTGTACATTGTTCCTCTTTAAAAAAAAAAAGAAAAAAAAGAAAGAAAGAAACTAAGTCCCATGGACTCTCTACAGTTTTCATGCATATAAACATTTTTCTTTGAAGATCAGCAGCATCTTACAAGGTCAGTGGATGTTCACTTTTTAAATTATAAACAATAAATAAATAAAGGACGTGATAAATAACAAAATTGGTAAGTCTTCAATAAATACACAAAATAAATAACAAAAATAAATAGATAAATAGGTCAATAAATAAAGTATTTACATGATAAATAGAATAGTATGCATCTAAACCATGGGCGGAGCTTTAAGCGACATATAAAAACGGACAAACGGAATATTTTGAATGTCACTTTGTAACTGAGGGTGTGTGTGTGTAGTGTGTGTCCGTACCTTCACTCTGAGATAACACTGACGGTGGCGCGCGAGCACCTGGAACACTGGGTGAAGATCGCTTGTTAAGACTGGAGGACGCACCATAAAGGCAGCAGTGTTTATACAAGCCACCATGGTGGAGGAAGAACGAGAGTTTTCATTGCTATAGACAAATCAGTCGCACATGGCACTTATTAAAAACAGCAGATCATTTGGTCTGGCTCTCAGTGTTTGTGTGTCAGTCCAAGTGTGTACTTCAGTGTGAGACTGTCTGTTAATCTGATCAGATGTGGTGTGTGATAACCTGTTCAACAGGCCTGCTTTAATGTTTTAACATCACTGCTCTTGGAGGATTCAACTGAATGACCTATGGCCTGTTATAATGGTGTATAGCTTATTATTATTATCATCATTATTATTATTATTATTATTTCTTTTTTGAAAACCCACAGTTACAAAGATGCTTTTGATCAACAAGGGATAATAAGCACCAAAAAAATAAATTTAGAAAAATCAAATACAAAAATAACATCCATTGAATTGATACATTGGTGTGGAAAAAAAGGGTTTTGTCTTTTAACCTTTTTAAAATGATCTCCCCCTTTTTTTGCAAATACTGTTATAGTTCACATTATCATAAAAAGTTCATGTTGGCAGTTGCAAAAGAATTCAATTCTTAGCAAATAAAAAGCAGCATAAAAATACAAGAGGTCATTTTGTCTCTAAAAAACAAAAAGAACACTGTTAGTTCTTTTTTATGTGTTTTTTTTTTTTACTTTTTCATTACTGTTTGCTATAAAATATCAGGAATCTAAATATTATTACTATTGATATCAATATTATTATAGTCATTGATAAAAATTCACATGCCAGGCCTCATATATAATTGTTTGTGTAAATGTGAGTGTGTAAGGTGTGTATACATGTATATGTGTGTGTGCTTGTATTCCTGTCTTTGTGAGGACCAGAGATAAAAAGGACACAAAGGAGGACATTTTTTGGAAAGTGAGGAATTTTTTTTTTTTTAAGAAATTGCAAACATTTCAGCCGTTCTTCTAAACCTCAAAGAGCAACTTGGGCATTAAGACTTGGGTTTAGCATTCAGGTTAGACATAGGATTAAGTAATGGCTTAGGGTTAAGATCGAGGTGTTGGGGCTAGATTTTATCTCTTCTCACAAAGGGTGACAAGCACAAGGGTGTGTCTGTGTGTATGTGCATACACGTATGTGAGTGTATGTGTGTTTACATGAGCTTGCGTCCATGCTAGCACATGTTGCTTAATTGTGTACAACTATCATCTACAGTCTTTATTTGGGGGGGAAGGTTGTTTGATTGTATGTTTCTGTGGATGATTAGCTACTGTGCAGGGAAAAAATCCAGCATCTTTTTTTTTGAAATTGTCTTTGCCATAATCATTAGAGTTTCTTCACGTAATCTCAGTGAAAATATTGCTTTCTAAAAAAAGGGAAGAAAAAAGGCATGGAGGGCAGAGTGAACAGGGTTATTAGTGATGAACCTACACGGGGGGTTCAAAATTTTGCTTCTTCCTTGCGGTTAGTTTTCTGATCCGGAGTCGTCTTCGTCGGCAGAGCCCTTGAAGCAAGCTGACTCATAGTGCTTGTTCAGGTAGGACTTGAGAGCGAAGGTCTTATTGCAGCGCTTGCATCTGTAGTGCTTGAAGGCAGAGTGTGTTTGCATGTGGGCGCGGAGGTTTGAACGGTCAGCAAAGGCTTTGCCACAGTGAGCGCAGGCAAAGGGCTTCTCCCCCGTGTGCGAGCGCATGTGACCTTGAAGAAGCCATGGCCGGCTGAAAGCCTTGCTGCACACGTCGCACTTGTGCTTGAGGTCATGGGTGAGGATGTGCATGGCCAGCGCTGGCATGGACACGTAGACTTTATTACAGGTGGGACACTTGCGGGCCATCTTGCTATCCAGGCTGCGGTGCGTCTGCTTGTGTCTGCTGAGGTTGGAGGAGGTGGCGTACGTCTTGCCGCACTCGTTGCAGGAATGGCGAGCTGTGCCAGCGACCCCCCTCTCCAGAACCCCGCCGTTGGCGCTGCTGCTTCTCGAGCCTCCTCCATGACTCTCAGTGTCTCCCTTCCGCCTCGAACGCCCGTCAGAGATGAAGAAGGCATCCATGGTGTAACCTTCGGCCAGGGCCTCCGATTCACCACTGTAGAAGCCTCTGGCCGTCATGCCAGACTGGGGGCTGTCGGGGTGCTTCAGGTCAGGGTCGCAGTACTCCTCCCCACTGCTCACCTGGGTGTAGAGGGGGTCTGACACCGGTGATGCCAACTTGTGCTCCATCTTCTTCTCCCCCTGGTATACAGATGGTGTGATGTAATCCTGGATGTAGCCTGGGTAAAAGAGACACACACGCAGACACAGTTGGCCACAGGTTGGGATGGATAAGGACACACTGACACAGTGGTGATTACATGATCATCATGTTGGATGATTGGCCTTTGTAAAATGATGAAAGAGTGAGCACCAGCACGGAGATAATTGCATTTTTTTCCCCCCCAACTCACAATAGTGCAGTCATGTGCACAGTTGCATTTCAGAGGGTTGAGGTAACGGCTCATCAAAAAGTTCCTTGTGTTAGAAGTTACACATTAAATTGTTACATTGATCGTTCCTCCTTTTCAACATCGATGATATGTTGGTCCTCTGTGGCTGAGGGCTGTTTCTATGTTTGCTTAGTGACCACTGCCATTCTGATTAACTACAAACAAAATTGATTGATTTATTTTTTTACAAAAGGATTGTATTAGCACCTCAAACAGGTTGCTTCTTATCGAAGATATTTATCACTGTTTGGTTTTTGCTGAGAACAATAACAGCTTATGTAGCTGCTTATATCCTGTAGCTACTTTTTTCCAAGCAGGTTTAAACATGATGCACCAGAGCAGTGAGCAACACGAGTGATTCCAATGTCCAACTGCACTGAGCAGGATTTCAAGAGAGAGATGATATATTTTTGTTGGCATCTTTCATGTCTCTCCTTCCTCTCATTCTGAAGCAGCTTGGTGCCAGAGGAGCTAAAAGGCTTGCTGGCAGCTAAATGCATCCACACAGAATTCAATATATTGTATATTCTTATTCTGTGACTCTCAGGAGCTGAATAAATATTAAATGCATGTTTACCTGCAGGTATGATATTGTGCAGGTTGAACATATCAGAGCAAGAATAAAATGTGGTCACATTTTCTTTCCCCGAGAGAAATATAGTGCATAACAACAAAAAGAAGGAAAAAAACATTCCTAAGCACTGTGTGCAGCAAGCAGTGGAAATTGGATATTGACTGCTTTTTAATGAAATTCAAAGTTTTGAACTGATCAATAGGCTATCATCTGTAAAATAGTGCAGCTGTGAGCCCAGTCGAGAGCTGGAGAAGATCAAGTGTCTGCGACACACACAATAATAGTTTATTGAGCACGGTGCACTTGCAAACTGACAATAAGAGATGTGGCGTCGTGCGCGTTTGTTTGTGAAGAGGGTCACCTGCCTACAGCAGCAATGCACTCAAGTGCCTCCCAAGAAACAGGCCATTAAGAAATCAACTGAAGTGCCCTCTTTACTCCAGCATCTCCATTCCCAAGGGTTTCTCTTCTCCCCACTTTGTCTCAGACATGACCGTGACACCCGAGGACAGGGGAAACACCAGGCCTGTGCACACATTATTATGCTGCACTGCATGGGTGCACTGTCTCAACCCACACAGATGGTGCTTGTGTGTGTGTGAGAGAGAGAGCACCGCTTACCTCCTTTTTTAAAAAAAAATAAAAGAAATGATAATAATCTAGAAATATCACTTGATTATTTCTAAAATAAATTCTTATAGTTAAATAAAACAACTTCCAATGACGTGTAGCCACAGCCACCTGTTTAACCATCACGCCACAGATAATAATACAGTCATTTGCACCATGTACAACAACATCACCTTTTTTTCCTCTCCCTGAGATTTATTTTTTCAGTAAGCAGCGTTGTTTACAGTGTTTCAATTACCCAAGGTCAGACATGGAGCTCATCATTTGGGACTCTCGCTGTATCAGCCCTTTACAGCTCATAGACTCATTTCTCTAATGCAAAGCAAGCATGTAATTAATGGACCCTCTCAGCCACCCCTCTTTGTTGTTCAACAGACACTCAAGTCAAATGTCTCCACAATGGGGGGAAAGAAAATCTCCCGGCACGGCGGAAGTGCTGATGTCGGGTATTTCTGCCTCGCAGGGAATTCTTGTATTTTTACCTCTTTTTTGACTCAGCATGAAAAAGGACGGTTCTTTTGTTTAAATTAAATGCCTTTTGTCAGCATCAGTTGTAGCACCTTATCGTTCTTTTCTCCCCTTTTTTTATTATTATAATGCTTATTTTTCATGGTTGTTGAACAATAGCTTCAGGAACAATAGGGGGTGACAGTAAAATGGAAATGGATTCTTTAATGATAGCATAAAAATGCAGCAGGGGAGCTCAGAGAACATCCATCACTTACTGCAAAAATATGCCTGGTAAATGTATTTATATTTATTTATTTGTCTTTATCCAGCAGCCTTGTTTAAAATAATAAACAGTGAGCAGTGATAGTTCAGACACCAGTTCACTCTTCACTACAACAACAACAACAAAAAATGTTTATTAATCCCCCACTAATCCTAATCCATCTAAATTTCAATAGACGCTGTTATGGACACGGTTGAATAACAGGTGGGCATCATCACAACAAGCCACTGGCACTGTGAACATATCCTTACAAATCATAACAAAGACACACATATGGCCTCTCAACGTGGCCACAAAATGGAAGCAGCGAGCTTAAGGCAGACCATGAAAGTGAAGGTCGCCTCTCGGCACCGACTACAGCTTCAGTGTGACTGGTGCGCGTGTTGACCACAGTGCAGCTATGTGCCTTTCTGCGTGTTTACTGTACAGCCGCTGTCACGTGATCGGCCTTATTGCTGCCCCAAGCATTTTTTGTCTCCCTTTTTTCTCCTTCCTCCTTCACTATCCCTTCAGCTCCAGCTCCTCACCTCCCTTCCAGCTGTACTGTACAGTGTGTTGATGTCTCTAGTGGCGACGATAGGCCTGCGCGGCTGAAACTCTAACCCCTGCTAGTTTTCAAATGCCCGGAAGGAAGAGAAAGATGTAGTGGAGTGATGGGGGTGGGGATACTGTGCATGCTCCACTTGGATGGGAAGAGGGGGGCAATGGGAGGATTGGACCGTGATGGGAACCCAAGGACAATAACAGCTAAGGACAAATGTATCATCCGATACTCATCTCTCATATCCATGAATTTTTTAGTGCACATGATGACCAGATATAGTCACTCTATGTGTGTGCAGCGAGCAATTGGCTTGGTGCAATCATACACATACGTAACTGGAGCTGCTCCTGATTAGACACATGTTTTGTTCCCTATTTACATAAGCTAATCCGTGGCTGTGACCTGAATTGTGCCTGTCCTTCACTGGAGTCAAAAAACAAAAGTCTGGGAGCACGGGAGTGGGGGTGGGGTGCCTCTGGGGAGGATTAATCAGGATTCTGATGCAAAAAAAAATCAGCTGGTAACGTCTCATATTCATTTACGCTCAGTGAGATTGTTAAGTAAGAAAAACTCAGCCAACACAAAAAACACACAATTCGTACAGAGAGTGGAAATAACGCGTGCTGAAATAAGCAGTGGAGCTGTGTAACAAGCAGGAGTGCTGCTACATCTTTAACTAGAGCAGAGCAGGACTAGTGGAGGCATGTTAACTCACCATTCTCACTGAGGCGAACCCCAAGGCTGGTCACCGAGTCTGTGATGGAGCGTGCAAAAGTGAACGAGTCGTCCAGGTGGTGGTGGTGGTGATTGGAGGTGGCCACATTGGACGAAGAGAAATCATCAAGCTTGATTTTCTTTACCAAAAATGAGCGGGGCATGTTTCAATGGATAAAAACACAGAGCTGGGGAGAAAAATGCATGAGAGAAAAATGAGAGACCCTCTGAGGAAGCACACGGGCGGCGGAGTTGTCTTGAAGGTAATCCTTGCGGTTGACGTGGACGAGAAAGAGCTGGAAAACATAAAATAAGAAAGAAAATGGAAACCCAGTGGAGGACGAGGCTGACGGCAATGCTGTGTGATACTCTCTGGCTCCCCCAGCTTCCCCCAAGAAAAATAAAAAAATAAAAAATAAAAGCGATCCTGTTCAGCACTGGATAGCTCCTGTGATGCAGCAGGCTTAAGGGACCAGTGAGGAAGAGAAGAGATGGAGACAGACAGGGAGAGGAGGGAGAGCGAGAGAGAGAGAGAGAGACTGTCAGACTAGCTGAGATCAGCAATCACGCCAGCCTTTATATGGGGCACAGGCAGTGGAAGATCAGGTGGTGCTGCGAAATGGAGCTGCTTAGCTTTAATCCATCAAATGTCCCCGGGGACACACATCAAATTACTACTGAACCGTCTGTGCATTCGCACACAGACAGAGGAGAAAGAATACAGCCAGACCCCCCCTTCCCCCACACATACACACACACACACACACTGCTGCTCCCCTTCCCTTCCCTCCCTCTCTTCTCCCCTCTCCTCCCTCTTTCACCCCGCTTATGCTCCATGCTCGGAGGAGGAGTAAAAAAAAAGAGGAGGGCAGACAATGGAGACGTGGATGAGAGTGCACTCAGTGTCCTGTCCCCCATTGTTTTCCGATGAAGTGGCACAGTTTATGTTTGCCTTGTACAGGCACTGCCTCCCTCGTGTCATCTCTGTTACCTCACACAGCCTCACATCTTTGCATCTCTGTGACACACACACACGCACGCACAGAGGCAGAACTCTGGGAGTGTTGGACCTTGATTTTAAAGCTGAACAGAATACCAGCAGTGAAGATGAGCGGACAGTCCAGGAAGCACTAGTGCTGCACTGCTCTGCCTCTCTCTCTCTCTCTCTCTCTGTCTCTCTCTCTCTCTCTCTGTCTCTCTCTCTCTCCCCGCTACCACCGCACAGATGTACGTCCCGCCATGCGTGGCAGTGAATTATCTGATTAATTAATTACATCTTTTTTGATTAGGGTGAAATCCAGAGTTAGACTCGTGCTGTCTAAATTGGCTCGACGTGTCTCTGCGTTTTGGTTTGTGTTTGTGTGGATTCATTAGCTCACTGTATGGATTTTATGCTACATTATACAGTAGATTGCAGCGTGTTTTACATTATAGAGCAACAGTTGTCAGAGTAAAACGCAAGTTAAACATTGATTTAGGGTAATAAAAGTAACCATGTGGCAGCGGGTTTACAAGTGGAACAGATTTTTGCACCTGTGTGATTCGACAACCGAAAACAACTTGTTTTGGTTAATTAATGAATGTCTTGCAGCACCAAACCAATGAAATTAAGTTAATTAGTTTTTTTCTAATTCTCATATTTCACTCGTTATATCGGAGGAGAAAGTGCAGACATCTGTTTGGTTTGTGGCTGTTCTGGTTGCACGGCTTTAGTGTTTGAGCAGCAACGGTGGTAGCGGTGATTAAAATAGTCGTTACGGAATAAGAAAAATATACTACATTTAAAAGTCTTAAGTGATTTTTAAGATACTATTGTGTGTAATACGGTGATAATACTGTGAGTTTGTAGTAATTCCCAAAAACACTGTGTCACACACACACACAGTTCATAAATAGGTATATTTAATGTTCAGGCATATAAAACAAATAAAAATGACAGATTCTCACATTTTAGAGACAAAAAAACAACAAGACCAACAACAAGAGACAAGAAACAGAAGAAGTATTTGCTTCATGGATAGTGCTAATCGACAAAATTATTGGGTGAATTCCTAATCAATTACATCTTAGATATTAACAACAATTTGCTATTTTTCTTCACTTACAACAACACATTTACAACAATCAGTGGTGGAAATCACTTGTAGAGTCGCCCTCACAACTCCAAAAAGGTTCTTCAACAATGAGGTAAAAGAAAGAACCCTCTCCATGTTAACCCAGCTCTTTCAATTGTGTTTGAATGTCATTAAATGTGCTATAGATTTCTCCAGATGTTCAGGGATGCCTGCTGCCCCAGGTCGCTCTCTAAATTATCCCCCCACCACCCACTTCCAGCAGCGACCCCACAGACGGGGGAAGAGTTAAATCACTGGAGTCAGGATTCACATCATATATATGTGATTGTTCCTTAAAGGACAAATTCACAATGATGTCAGCTCATGGTGTCGAAGCAAGGACGAGGAAGGTCAAGGATGGATTGCTGTCGCACATAATGAGCTGTAGTGAAGGTTTTTTGTTTATCGTCTGTGTGAAACAATATTTCACACGTCATAAATTCCAATACTTCAGTTATATTTTTTTTTACAAACTGCAGTGAGTAAAAAACCAAAAAAAAAACCTGTGAAATCATTCATCAGAATGTATTCCACAGAACAAGCAGGTTAAATTAGGGATGAACCTTCCCTGACTGGTATTAAACTCTTTCAGCATGGTTTCAAATGTGAGTTTGTATCATGCTGAACTACACTTCACCTCTGACAGAAGCTCTCATTATTCTGCTCCTCTGTAAAAAGAAAAAAGAAATATATAAACACTGAACGTCTGCATCGGTGCAGCAAGTCTGAAGAGTAGACATTCAGATGGTGATAGCTGGAGTGGAACGATCATTATTTTCATTGATAAATTATCATTGAATTGTTGTTGAGCCAAAGTCACGGCTCATCTCTGAAGTAAATCACACTGTAATTAAAACAAACAAAACGCAAAGTCCGTAAGGTTGTTCATCTTCCTTTTTTTTTTGTTGATTTTGATTGGTCTAATATACAGTACTTGTACTCGAGCTGTCATTTGCACATTGATTATTGCACCATCTGATCTCATGATGAATGGGGCATAAACCTGAAGAATGATGAGAGCAACAAGTCAGAGCCACAGGTTAGAGGTGAGTTGTGACAAAAACAAAAAAGAAACCCTGCTGTGATTGAATCATGTTTCAGGTTATGTGTATCCAGCAGCAGGAACCTCATTGTTTCCACATCCTCCTCCTCCTCCTCCTCCTCATGCAGGAGCTCCGGTCCACTTATGGACCCCAGACTCCCTTTGACATGTGGTCACTGCCTCAGGACGTTACCATAGCGACTGACCCCCTCAGGCTGGAGGAAAGGTTGTTTTTTTTTTTTTATACTCTACTTTTCTGTAGCGGAGGCTGCACTCTCAGATTTGGGGGGGTGGGTGGGGGTGCTGTGATACAATCAGACTCATTAACATCCTGTATGGCTCTCCAGGGTTGTGGAGATGACCCCGCCAGCCGAATGAATGAAGTCAATCTCGTTGATTTGTCCCTCCACGCTGTTCCACAGGAGACTCCTCCACAGACGGTCTGCAGAAGTTTATTATCGCTACTTACAGACAACAAGTTAAATCACTTTAGACGTTTAACTTCCTGCTAATTCAGACACCTGACAAAAAAAAAAAAGGATGATTAACTTGCCCGGGGAAAAAAATGATTTAACATCTCGTAACAGGCGCTGCTTATATAAAGACACTCTGAGCTTGTTGGACTAGGTAAAGTGAAGCT
Source organism: Solea senegalensis (assembly GCF_019176455.1). Taxonomy (NCBI): domain Eukaryota; kingdom Metazoa; phylum Chordata; class Actinopteri; order Pleuronectiformes; family Soleidae; genus Solea; species Solea senegalensis. The sequence continues at coordinate 5,392,244 of NC_058031.1, forward strand.
AAGAGTCCATTAGGCAAAGCCATGTATAATTCACCTCACTCTTGCTTACTGGGTCACTTCAACAAGGCTTTTTTCAGCTGCTATAGTGGGGGGACTGTTGTGCTCTTTAGAGAGGCAGGAGCTGATACTTTAAACCTTAAAATGCAAAATGAATGTATTAATTGCCACAAGTATTTTTATTCATTTATTTCACTTGTCATTTTTACAATATCTTCTGCCAACATTTGGTGCACCGTCATCTTCAAAATACCTTTTTTTTTTACACCGATCACACACGGCCCAGTGAATAAGGCCACAAAGGCAATATTTTAACATTCTTCCTGTGGATTCCCAGTCCAGCATAAAGTCTGAATGGACCTTAACAGCCTCCGCAGCCGTACTGTATCTAATGCCGTTTGGCAGATAGTTCAGTGTATCACTCATGCCCTATTTGGCTTGTGTCTGCCTGTTGTCCTGTATGCATTTCAGAGCGTGTGTGCATTTGTTGTCCATGGGCAACTGTTCAGTAAATAGGGCAATTAAGTGTGAAAAGCAGAAATGAGCTAGCGTGCTCCTATCTCTTTGGTGGGGGAGATAATTTATGTTAATAACATCTCTAGCGCTCAAGCTGCCCAAAAATGATAGCAGACCCTTTTGGCTTCAGAAGAATCTTTTCATCCTCTTGGAGAAAGAGAAAGAAAAAGAAAAGAAAAAAACGCGTTTCTCAACACCTTGCAAATAAGACAGCTGTGTGGCACAGAATCAATCTCTCTGCCTTTCATCTGCAGATGATAATCTCTTCTCCTTCACTGTCTTGTATAGTAGTTGTTTGTTCTTCATTTAGCCTGTGGAATACTTGAAACCTGGTTTCCCCCACGACCACTGCCCCTGGCTCCCTCTCACAATCATGCACCCTGCATACAATCTATCATCATTTTTCCATCAAGAGTCATCACAGGAAGTCGCAGCATGTGTGAATGTGTTACGGTAAATAGTGTCCTGTGCATGAGCGATGCTTCTTAATAAAACTTCCAACCCGAGCTCAGTAGGCTGTTCATGTGACATAAATTCCTCGATCATAGTGAGGTGCGAAGAGGCAACGGGTGGTGGCTTTGCAGAGCAGGGGCCAAGATGGCAGTTCAATAAATAACCTCAGTGAAAGTGGGAGCAATAAACCATATGAAATCTCCACCAGCTCCCCACTATCATGCACAGCGAGGAGTTCTGGTGTCAGCCACCAAGAACAAATGTGTCACCTTCCAAGGCTAACATAATTTCTTTTGTGCACTGGCTACAAGAATGTGGGCTGCACATTTTTCTGTGTGCTGGCAAAGGTTAGATGAGAAGATCGATATCTCACCACTGTACAGAAAATATATAAAGCCACCACCTACAACTGTGTGGTGTCATCTTTACCAAAGTTTGGAGCGTAGTTGGTGTTTGTTATCAGTGGACAGACCGGAAGTGGTATCAGTCAGAGGAGGAATACAACAGCAAAGTTGTCTTACACACTAATGTTACCAGCTTTATGCTACGTACATGAATTACCTGGTTCTGTATGGAGTTGGAGAGATTGTGAACCTTTACATGCACAGTTTAATCGAGCTAAGGCCTTAGTCCGACTAAGACAGACAGTCAGACAACTTGCCAAGAATACATGTGGAGCAGAAAATCGATTTATTGGCTGTGTACGTCTGACTCCGCCTCCACAGGTGGCGCTTTATCTCTCTATGGGCAAGTATGTTAACCTTTACATCACAGAAAAACAAACAAACAGTCGGTCAGTACGTTAACATGCACAGTTTAATCGAGCTAAGCTCGTAGTCCGACTAAGACAGGCAAACGGACAACTTGAGTCCGAGTATACATCCGGAGGAGAAAATCAATTTATTGGCCGCGTACGTCTTTGTGTTTTTCAGTCGTACTCCAACCTGTTTGCTGTCATCTTTGCTGTCTTGGCATAAAATATATCACTTCCTGTGTGCAGTGCCAGAATGTTGCATGGCAACCACATCTGAACTGAGAAACACAGCGAGTCATGAGCTTTATCAGCATTGTGTGAATTAAGTTGACAGAGGGTTGAATCCATCAGACATTTGTTTATGTTTATATTTGCATTTGAACAAAGGTTTTCCTGTTATGGGGGTGGAGATTCCTTCAAATGTGAAGAAATACATCTTTTGGATTCTTTGCCATCCTAGTTATATCCCAAGATCCATTGTGTGTTGCTGCTGAACCACTATGGAGTCAGATTCTTTTTTAAAAAGGAGAAGGTGACAGACACATGATTGGAATATTTAATTTTGGGCTTTCTTAATGATAAATGGTTTGTATTTATAAAGTGCTTTTCTAGTCTTGATGACCACTCAATGCTGCTTTACACCACAGTTTTTGCCATTCACAACCATTCACTCAAGCTTTCATACAGCGCATCTATGCGCAGCGGATTTTCTATCGCTCATCTTTCATACCCATTCACACGCTGCCACCAGAAGCAGCGTGGGGTTAAGTGTCTTGCCCAAGGACACATCGGCGTGTAGACTAGCGGAGCCGGGAATGACCACATCCTTTGAAAGACACAGCTCCAACCGAGAATTACATGGTACATTACATACAAACACTGCGTTGCATACGTATATATAGGCAGAAAATGTAGGTTTTCCTGTGTATTAATCTTCCCATTAACTCTCAGTGAGAAAGCACTGTGTGAATTAAACTTTTCCTTTAATGTATTGAATGGTTTCCATGGTGTCATTGTCAGCTATAATAGTTTCATTCAAAGCTAAATACATTCACAGAAGTGTTCCACTGTGTTCCGAGCAAAGTAATTTCACTTTTGAATGCTGTAATTAAACCAAAACTGTAATAGTCATCATCGCACCTTGCTCTGATTAATTGAGGATTGATTGTTCAGATAATCTTAGTCTAAATTAATTGGGTTAATTAATCTCCACTGTGTCGCCGCCCTCCCCCTCCCCAAATAAAGGCATTGTAGGTCTTTTCACATTATGTTCCATCACGAAGGTCAGAGCAGTGGGTAATAGACTGTCGTCTCCAATTTGTACTTCCATGCAAAGGAAGAGTAACTGCATTAGTAAGATGGTATCAGCCCGTTTTAAAATTAGACAACAAATGGGAAGATTTGCATGCGCATGGCATGGAGGGGAGCAGCTCCGCAGAAAGATTGCTCTGTATTGTTGCTGCTGCAGGAGCAGAAAGAAAACAATTACACACCGGCTACAAATGTTCTTTTTGGGGGATTCTCTACACCTGTTTGCAGCCGAGGAGACAAACAAAGAGACCCGACTCTGACGATACAGGACAGTGTGGTGTTATGAGAAAAGTAAGACGTCTGCGGCTAAACAAATTTTCCACCAGGTAACACTGTCACAGGCTTTTGCCTCTTATGCGTTTTTTCCTTGCCGTGCATGTCAAGAAGAGAGGTGAGATCAATTTCCAGCGGATTAGGCAGCCTCGGGAAAATGATTGCTTTTTCTAATACTTAGTAACAATTTTTCAATTTCCTGTGGTCTTTGTTACTCTCAACATTTTTGCAAATGAGCAAAACAGAGGCAAGCGGCGTTGCTGCTCTGCGAACTTCACCTTGGGACCAGGCATCATTTGCATATATATTGAGAGCATACGTTTTTGGTTTATAATAGTCACCATTCTGGGGTGGGGGCGGGGGAACCGGGGGCGGCTGGCAGGCATTCTGTCACCTGTTATGAGGCCCTTGTCCATGAACATCCCTGGGAGACGAAAGCAGGCGATAATTACGGTGCTGGAGCTAAACTGGTGTTGCTCTCTCCCTTCACACATTGTTTTAAATCTAAGGAGAAAAAGTAAAACAAAGGCGGCTGCGGGGCACGTCTGTGTTTCTCGAGCTCCCCAAGATTTTCAGGGAGCTAACAGAATTCACAGAAAATGGAATTAATCTAACGGCACAGTGCTGATCCTGTGTGATTACAGTTTTTGCCTGGCACTAATAAATTCACACGTTCCACTCTTTGCACTTCCACTGTGCACAGGGGCTAACTATATTCAGGCAGGATCAGGAGGAGATGCACTGCAGATGGTCACATGACAAATGGCTTTATTGCCCCGTTATGGAGATTTGAATCATAATTGAGTGTCTCTACAGTGATGCGTGCACTTGGTATGACTCACAGTGAGTCTCTTGCTAGGGGACAGATGAGCTCTGTTGCTTCTACTTCAATCTGCCACTGCACATTTAGATTTCACCTCAAATCTCTTTAAACCAACCTCAGTGATTTGGTTCCTTTTTTTACTCCCCGCGTTTGTGGGAGATTTACACGTGAATGAAGGAGAAATTCACTAAAAAGTTCCAAACAAAACTGAGGAGGAAAAAAAACAAAAACGAGTAGTTGTATCGGGTATCACAAGTTTCATGTGAGCGTGCACATTTGCACACGGATGCATGTGCACCGCGCATCACTGCCTCTGACTGTGCTGAGCGCTTTTCAAAGGGCATGCTTTTGTGCAGGCACAGATGATGCAGCTGGCAGAAGCAGGACTATTGCTGGAAGCACGTCCATGTTGGCACACTTACAGAAAGCCCTGGCTCCTGGGTCATACTTTATATAGGCTACATAAAGGCTGCCTGCCTGTCTGCTGTCTCGCCCGTCAATAATGTCTCTGACTGGAAAAATGCAGAGAAAGTCTGAGTTGGGCAGTTTTCTTAAGTATTGATCTGAAATGATTAATGAGAGACGATGATTTTAACAGTCAATGTTATGTAACCTTCAGAGGAAAAATGCTAATTTTATGTGGTCGTGAACTTGAGGTCAACGGACAGAGAATGATGCTGTAAAGAAAAAGGCAAACAAAAGAGATATAAAGGGATTAACCTGAGCATTGTGTGACTGTGATTAGCCTGAAACTTTTTACGATCAGTCATTATTGTACCAGTGCTAATTGAGCTATTTTAAGTTCTTTACCATATACTGTAGGTTGGATTCTTTCTCCTGTTCTGCTCATCTTTTCTGTTTCTGTTTAACACCTAAGTCTCAAAATGTCTGTCTGGACTCTCTTTTTTTTGCATATTTTAACCATAAAAGGTCCAGAAAATGATGTCCTGTGGGCAAGTGCTTTTGCCCGTTTTTCCAGAATGACTTTCAAATGAAAAAAAAACTAAATGTTGCACAAATTGACTTTGACAGAAACAGTTGGAATTTTTCCAATAGCACAAACTGTCGTGTAATTACGGTAATGCAAAATGTGCAAATGTGTCGTCTTAGATACGCTCGGTGTTACAGGGTTAAAAGTGCAGGTAGACTAAATGAGCTAAATATTTTCCATTTCTCAGTATGAAATCAGCAAACACTTAAAGTAAGTTGCCCTTTTTGTTACCCTGAACATCTTCTCAATATTCAAACTCACTCTCTAAGGAGAATGATTTTTTTTTTTTCGATGATCAATCATGTTTCCCATGTAAAGATAGCTCAATTTATTTTGTAATTGCCTGATAAATTAACCAGCTCAGACACCTGTCAAAACAGCAGACAATCGTTGTGAATCCTCCTCCCAACAGGCTCCTCTTGATGGGCTAAGTTGGTAATGACAACTCTCCAAGTCTGTCCCCTCAGGCTGAAGGATGAGAGCACCAAAGACTTCTCCTTTCCTCTCCATCCCTATTAGGATAATGCATCAAATAGACATTTTAATTTGAAGTTCATTTTCTCCTCAAGGCTCTTTAAATGTCTGCGAGCACACATGCTGGAGGAGATAACCTCTCTTTACAGTATGTCATCTTTTTATTTTGGTGTCCTAATGAAATTACCACTCATCATTTGCTCAGTTTTTTTTTTGTCCGTGTGGAAGAGTGTAAACCGGCTTAAAAAACAACAACAACAAACCCCAAAAAAAAAAATTAATCCTGACATTTTGTCACAGAGCTCCGTCTCCAGCTTGACTAGAAACAAAACAGCAGATGACTCATTGATTTCCACAAACAAACCCAATTGCCAGGAGTGGTGTACACCAGTGTGAATCGTAGGAAACCTCATCACTCAGCACTTATATTGTTGTGCACCCGGCGACCTCCTTTTTCAACCAAGCTAGTGTGGCGATAATGTGCGTGAAATGAGCGTCGAGGCCTGCCAGCGGTGCCTGAGCCCTCGCAGGGCCCGACACCTGCCTGCGCTCAGCTGTTCTTGCCACGCTTGACCGCACGTGGCTAATAAACAGACCTGTCCTTATCACTGGAACTCCATTAACGGGGGTCGCAGTCACCTGAATCCCTCGCTGGGGTGACAGCAAATTACAAAGCAAATGTAATGGGTTTTGCTATATTGCCACACACACTGCGGATAGTGAATTACACCAAAGGCCTGATGTTATTACGTGTCCCCGGGATGCTGGCTGTGTATTTTATGATGACTACACTGAAAACCAGGTCAGTGCTCAAATTGTCATGGTCGCTGCTGCCATTGCTCCACTTCTATCTATCATGTCCTTTCAAAGAGGGGACAAAGGCATGCAGCACGTCGTACGCTTCACATGTCTGGAGCCTTACAGAGACATGGGATCGCTCTCTCTTTATCTTGATCTCAGCAGCATCTTGAAAGAGAGATACAGCAGCAGACAGGTCACCGTGGGGTTCAAAGGAAGGGTTTTTATTGATCAATAATTCCATATTGACTTCCCAGCAAAATGTAAATTGGGTAATCTGGGAGAGAAGTAGGTCTTCTGTTCCAAGGCTCTGTTTACAGCCTTGGAGAAATCTGGCCCATGATGGGAGGAACTGACCAATCACAGGCTAATTCGCAACCTTTCAGGGTAAAGGCTGCGATTGTATTGTTAACAACTGCCTATACAAGCCACCTTAGGCCTGGTTAATAGTGTCCACTAGATTTCTGTGGTCGTCTGCATGGAGCCCACATGGATAAAGGCCAAATCAAACCTTGAGTTTGAGTTTGTATGGACTTTGTTGTGTTGTAGCGTGTGTGTTCTCCCTGTACTGTAGCTCATCACTTTCCAGACCAGTTAGTGGTGCACTCTTGTTTAGGTCAAAAGAGACAACGTAGAAACCTATGGTCCCTATAGAAACGTGCTTGAGATTTTGTGAGGAAGCTTGTTGGTACCGACACGTGTACAACTCGGCACTGAAAGAATACAAAGGCATACAAAAGAGATAAATGAAACTGTTACTACTGGAATGGAAAGTGCATGGAACATTGGACTTATATGGACCTTCTTTGGTATGAACATGGAAAGTATGGCCTGCCTTTATATCCCAGTAAAAGAGTCAGGTAATAAATTTAATAAAGTACATGTCCATATGAGATTGCCTTCGGTCATCCGTCATGAATTAATCAAATGTGTCTGTTTCATTCGGTGAGAGGACAGATGTAAGTATCCGCCCCGCTTACTGCAGCTTCAGAGCAACAGCACAATGTCTGACACACACCTATGTGTCGGGTTAAGGCTCGACGGTGAGCAGATCTGTCACTTGGTGCGAGAGGCGGCGATCAGAGGTTATCAAAGCAGTGTCTGTCAGCGCGGTGATGCTGATGTTGGCTGCACCAAACAGAAACGGGGAGAACAGCCTTGTCCATTAGCTCTGTATAGTGTTTGATTTGATTGGCTCTCACTTTTGTTGAATTATTTGCATCATGTTTTGAGGGCGAAGCAGCAGACCCACACTGTAATAGTTTGGTTATGGTCGAGGCCACACTCTGCTCAATGAGAATCAGTCAGCATGTGAGTCAGCTGTAACAACACATCACATGACAATGTAAGAACAATGTGACCTTGTGGTGGAAACCTTCTGGGAATAATTAGCTGAATCTTTGTGCTGGTGTTTACAGTTTAAGTGTCAGCTCATCAGGTTTGTTAAAATGACTGTTCGCTGCCCTCATGGCGTCATTTTTGCCACATTCTTTAAAAACAGTTACTTAATGAACATAGTGGAATATTCAGCAACTAAAGAGCATAGTTTTACTTCAGAGATATCAGTTTTAAAGTCATTCAATACTGTATGACTCAACGTGAAAGAATATGTTGCTCAGCGACTGCTAAATGTTTCCTTGAAAAGGTGATGATGTGTTGGTGTTGCCGTGAAGTTGTTCCTGTTAGCTCAGGTCATACTTGCCATGTTCCACATCCGTGCACAATCCCACAGTTCCATTCATACTCAAACAAGGGTCTGCGTCAATCTAGAGTTCGGTGCTTGCAAATTTAGTCTCATATTCCCTTTCAGTAGTAGCAATTTCTTATGAGGGAATTGCCCTCATTTGTGTTTTCCTTGTGTTCTTTGAGTGCTGAGTAATACGTAATACATGTGTGGGTACTCGCCTCCTACGGCCCTTGTAGAATCGGACTGAAGGTTTTGCAATGATCCGATAACTGATTTTAGATCATGTGGACCATAGTGGACCTCTACACAGATGTGTAGAGATAGAGATCTGTTATTGGAGCTCAAAAAATCTATATTTTTCACATTTGTGTTGGTCTGTTTTTAGAGTGTCTCTCTCAGGCTTCTCTCTGGTGCTTGTTTAAGACAAGTTCAGTCAGCCAATCAGAAGAGAGGCTCTGACGCTTGTCAGATCTGTGTGAAATAAATTAATTCCTCTTCTGCATTTCTACTAGAAACCTTCCTAGAATTACAAGCAGCAGGAAGCCACTGAGTCGCGCCCGGGGAGCAACGGGGGTTGGGTACCTTGTGCAGCCCTTTTAAGACTCAAACCAGCAACCCTTCCAGCTACAAGTCAAGTCCCTTTTCCACAGGCTGCCCAGTCTCTGGGTGGGCTCGAACCACCAACCTTTCGGTTAACAGCCGAACGCGCTAACCGAATTGCGCCACAGAGACGTGTGTTGTCCTTGAAGTAAATCAACGGTAAATCAATACATTATAAATATAATAGTATACTAGAGTATGCTTTTTGAATTACATGAGTTACATGATTAAATGAGGATATTGATTAACATTTTTATTAAGTTTTTTTCTGAGTTTCCTGCCAAGTCACACACTCAACACTTTAGCTGTGAATAGTACAATGTTTCACTTAAATGTCATTAAAAAATAATAATAAAAATGGACATTTGACTAAATGCAGCCTCTCTCTATGGTTCGCATGTGTCCATGTAACCAAAATAATCAAAGACAAGGGGTTTGGTTTTTTTTGATTACTGAACTCTGTATCTTTTCTCTGGCCATACATCTTCCTCTGCCAGCTCTCCCAGGGGCTTCAGGACATCCAACGCCACAGGCTAGCTCTTGAGAAGGAGGCAGGGACATTGATACCTGCAGGTCCCTACACCAGACTCAGGAGATACCAGTGGGGCCTCAGTGACAAATTGTCCTTGTCTGGCCACATGAGAGAGTGGGGATTGTAGTAATTGCATATTTCCTCTAATTGCATTTCTCACATGTGGGGTCTGCTGGTCTGAGGCCCTCCTCACTGATGTGTTAAACCAAACAGCTGAACTCTCACCTGCACCACGAGAATGGGATGTGCAAGAAGAGGCCTGTAAAGAGGGCAATAAATTATGCAGTGGCACAAAACATCAGCAGTGTAGTTGGGCACAGAGGCTACTGCCAGACAGAGACATGCTGCAGGTCCATTAAAGCCTCAGTCGTGGTCCTGAAGGACTCGGTGATGATGTTTAAGGACAATCAAGGGCTTCTGCCTGCATGAGCACATGCCATGAAAAGAGGAGGACAGGTTTAACTCTTCTATTCCAGCACAACCACTACCGAGGCAGCTTGTTGTCTCTCTGCTGCGACGGTTTGATTATGTGAAGTGTCTAAATTTAAATTAATGTGACTGAGGACGTTAGATTAGTTCAGCTACTGGGAAAAAAAAAAGTGTTTTTCTCATGAGAATATAATTATCTGAATCTTTTGAGGTTTAGCTACATTTCCTCAATCAATCATTTCACTGTCTGTGCATGTGCCAGGTGTCACAAATCAACAGCTTCAAATATCCTGCTTTGTCTTAGCAACAGTGCAAAATCCAAAAATATTCATGTAAATGAAAACGCCTGCGTCGGCCCTCAACTGTGACACCTACGTAAAAACAAAAGTCAAGTTCAGTTAATGCACTTTATTAAAGAAAATGGATATTAAACAGATATTAATAACAGAAAATTATGGAGCCAAACTCACCGTCAATGTCTAAAAACTAGCATGTGCACATGGACAGGGCGACGGTAGCTCAGTGGTAGAGCGAGAGGTCTTTCTACTAGGAGGTTGTGGGTTTGATTCCTGGCTCTGCGCCACCAGTGTATGAATGGGTGTGAAAGATGAGCGTTAGAAAATGGGTGTGAATGGCAAAACTACAGACCGTTTACCATAACAGGTGAATTTATCGATGAAACCGCCCAACGCCTGACGGGACATCTTCAGGAGATATAAATTAAACTAAGGTTTTAGTGCCTACAATTCAGTTTATTAAAATGTGTAAAAAGTGAAAAGCAGCAGTTCCCACTGAGAATATTTGGCTCGGCCAAAATCACTGTCAACAATTCACATCAGCACTTTCTTTCAGCCCTGTTTCAACCTAGTTCCCCTGCTTCAGCAAAGTTTCACATGGTGTTGGGAAGGTGCGGTGGCGGGGGGGGGTAGGGGTGCGTGCGTGTGTGTGTGTGTGGGAGGGGGGCGCAATAATAACGAGCAGCCCCCATCTTGGCTTCTGCTGCCTCGTGATATGCAGCCTGCCTGCTGCATTATACAGAGGGGTTGTACAACTACATTTTAATCCACTCGTGTTTCGGGCCTGATAAAAGGATTCTCTCCATCTCTTTCTGTTTAATTCACACCATCATCAATCAAATGTGTCCCTCCTCTCCCCCCCCCACACCTCCTCCTGGGTTTTGGGGGTCTGCCGCAGATAGGTTGGGGGGTCTCCCGAGGGGGTTAGGGACATGACGGACTGGTCACAGATGCCACAGAAATTAAAATGCAAGAGTCTGTGCAAGGTGTTACATTTCTCAGACATGCTCATTTGCAGCAATATCCGAAGCAACATAAGGAGGCTTATCTATGATTTCACATACGACTCTGGGAAGATTATGTGAATATGATAAAAACAGGGTGTGTGTTTGTGTGTGGGGTGGGGGGTGGGGGAAACATGCTATTTGTGAGTGCGATCTCCATAGTGTGGCTACAAGTGTGGAAGATTCCCTGTGTGGTAGATACACTGTTTTTGTCTTCCACCATTGTCTGCACATGACAGTCGCCACAGGCTACTTAGTAATGAATATGTGCCTGTAGCATGTGTGGCTGTGTGGAGCCTATGAATAGAATAAATATGCACATCTCTGCACAACAGGTCAGCTTCTGAACACAGATAGAAGAGAATATGATCAACCACAGAATGAGCTCCTGAAACTACAAAGGAATTATGTATAAACAGCTGCTCAGTCTGTGACTAGAGTGTCACACGGTGATGTCTGTTAGCCCAGCAAACCCTTTTTTTTTTTTTTTGTAAATCTAAATAAGGCTGCATGCCTGTGTTCTTCATTGTCTTTCATAGATCCACACAAACGTCTGATGGTAGTTCTCATTCTGTGACACATGAATATACACTGCTGTGACAGGTAAAACAGACAAAAATAGCATGTTTGTAAAAAAAAAAAAAGAAAGAAAGAAAGAAAAAAGCTTGACATGACATGTTCATAAAAGAAACGCAGATTAGTTAACGTAACATACAGTAGCTGCAACTTGAGGTGTTGTGTTCTCTTGTCTCACAGTAAATCAAAGCAGAGGAGTGGTGCGTTTGCTTTAAAGGTAATGAGTTAGATTTAAAAAATTGGTTCTGTGATGAAGTGTGAAGCTTTGTGCAGTGTCTGGAGTGTGTGAGTTGTTGCCTGTTATTGGACCATAATGAGAGGATGCATGATGGATTCAGCGCCTTTGGAAGCTCTTAAATAAACAGATTTTTCTAATATTGCATTGAGGGTGAAAACAAGATTGGATGACTCTGCTAATATGCAATTCAAATTAACACCTTTGTGTGTGTTTGTGATGCTGGAAAAATTATTGTAACTGTAAAGTGTTTATACAGAATAGCGACAAAAAAAAAAGAAGTGACGAGCAGTCAATTTAATATTCTCTCTGAGGAACAACGTATACATGCGGAGGAGAAAATCGATGTATTGGCTGTGTTCATTTGACTCCGCCTCTGTAGGTGGCGCTGTGTCTCTCTATAAGCTAGTGTGCATTGAATGAGTTTCCTGTGGATCTTTACCTTTTTCGTACTGTGGTTCTGTATATTTTGTACCTTTTCCAGCAACAGTACTGCAGTTTATACCTAGTCTGCTTCTACTTCCGGGCAGGAAATCTTGGTGCATGCCAAGTCAGACTCCAGTCTGACTAAGCGCATACATGCAGGAGTAATCAGACTATGAATCGCATTATCCAAATATGTTAGTCCAACTAAAACTAGCTCGATTTTAGTCGGGCTAACGTGTTTACGTGACATTTAGAAAACCGAATTATTGTTCGACTAAAATCAGACTTTTAACATGCAGAAATAGTGTTTGGAAGACTTTTAAATGTCCGATTTCACACACACACACCGAAACATCTAGAATGACACCTGAAAGGTGTTACTTCCATGACCATTTTAATATTTGTAGATCCAAATTTTACATTTTGTACATTAATTTTGTGTTATGCGGATAATACAAGATTAACAATTAGAGTATCAATGCTGTGCCTTATATAGTGTAAAATGTATGTATTTTTATGTTGGTTACCTGTAAAATTGACACAATAAAAACAACTGTAACAAAAAAAAGAAACACATTAAGCTGTTTCTTAGTAAATAGCATAACATTTGTAGAGCTGATACAGATCTCCTGGTTGCAATATGCGCGTGAGTGTAGGTTGTGGTGTCTCCATATCAAGTTATTGCCGTCATTTGCTTTGAGAATCATGTAATTGATTCTATCTGTGAGTTTCCTGGCAGTTGCTAATATTATTTCCTCCAGTGAGATTCAGCACACGCGGACTCGCTCTCCCTTTCATGTCACGTATAAAGGATTTGTATGCTGTCAACATTTTATCTGCATGAAAACAATTCACTCATGCTTTATGTGGCATTTTTGTCAGTACAAAGGACACAAACGTGCATGATATGGTTATTTCATTTCACAAGTTGTTGTTGTGTGGGTTTTTTTTCCCAGTGTACTCGCTGTGAAACACGACAGCAGGTGCCAGGTGTTAGGAGAGGAGAGAGCGAATGCCTCGTCTTTCCAGCTACAATCATTTTGCAGCAGTCCGTTTGAACAAAGGATTAAGTGTCCGTCATTAATCATAGGCTAATCTTGTAGATTTAGGCAAGTGGTTCCTAAAAGTCAATACAGCTCTAATTTAATCAGCGAATGTCATCACATTTTATGGAGCAAAATAGAGAGCTTACAGACAAGGTCCTGCACAATGAGCTTTCAACTGATCACCTCTATGTGCACAAATTACAGGCTCAGTGGGAAGACGCTCTGTCAGTTCACAAGTTTTATGTTTGATCTCGGTGGTGAAGTAAATCAGTTTGGAGTAAAAGGCTCAAATACAGACTTCAGAGAGTTTAAACTGCTGCTAATTCTGCAGGATGATAACAGGAAACTGTACAGCGTACTCCAAACGTACTGAGGGTACAATATGAATTGACTTTTATGGGTTGGTGTGCAACCCTGCCTCCTGCAAATGACCTTCCAGCACTAAACTGTTGTTGTTTTTGTTATATTGCTAAAGAAATGGATATTTCTTAGATAAACAGATATTTTTCCCCAGGTTGCATTTGTTTTTTTAATTATGTCATCAATAGTGACTGACCTGTTTGAGTATCAGGGCCAAACTGAAGGCAGGCTGTCACTGGTTACATCTGCGTTCTGTTGCTCTTTAATAATGATAAAACCTTAGATAATGATAAAAAAAAAAGAATCTCATATTAAACCATGAACTTTTTTCTAGCCTCCTGGCCTGAACTTGACCACATTCATAACAAAGGTAATTTCCTCATTTCAGTTAAAAAACATTTCATGCTTTATATTCACATCTGTAGACATTTTGGTTCCGAAATGTGAACTCAGACGTATCTCTATGTTTTGCAGAGACTTAGAATGGAAATAGGTGATTGCTGCAGGATAATAACAGAAAACTGTTCAGTGTACTACATTCAGAATGAGGACAGAATATAAATGCAAATGTGGCTGACGTCACGTGTGGCTACAGTGGAACATGAATACCTGGCACGGCAGAAATCCAAAAATCCAGATTTGGTTAAATGGCATTTCTTTTTATTATTTGATAAAAAAAGAAAACCTGTTGTAAACATTATAATAAATAGATTTAGAACTTCAGTAAACATAATCCATGGCTTCCTCCACAACAACTCAAAATAAACCCACGATGGTTGGATTATGTAAATAATTATCAGCCGTTACAGTTCAATAAGAGTTAATTAAGAAGAACTGATGGTCGTTAATGGTGAGAATGAAATTTTATTATACTCAAGTGCTGGTGATAACTCATAAGATGTGTGTGTGTGTGTGTGTGTGTGTGTGCGTGTGTGCGTGCCTGTGACGATAACTTACACCGGATGTTTTTATTGTGTAATCTCAATTGAAGTCATATATAAATGAATTAGCGAAGACTGTCAGTGAAGCACACTCAGAAACTAATTAAAGACAAATGTGCTTTTTTGTAGTATGGGTTCTGTTAAATTCCCGATCTCATGAACTGTGTTCGTAAAACACACGTAACACCAAGTTACCATGATGCACTAATGTGGCCCCTGCTCTCGCTCTACTTTTGTAGTTGTAGTTAGTAGTTTGTGGGACAAAAGTATTAATTTTTCATCAAGAGTAAATAATTCAACACCTGTGTATTCCTCCGTGGTTCACTAGCAGCTCTGATCCAGTCACTTCAAGACATCCTTTGTGGATGGAGAGCCCTTCACGCTAAATGACACTTGGCCAAATAGCACTTAAGTACTTGCTCAATATTTTAACAGGGCCATGCAAGGAAGCTGTGGAGTGGCTGAGCTATTCCTGCAAAGTAGAACAGGTGGATTGTTTTTTTGGTTTAGAGCCACAGGCATGGAGCTCCTAATAGTGACTGCAGAGCTTCTCGTCCAGGTCTAATGATCGGCTCCGTGCCAAGTGCAATGATTTAGTCACAACAACTTGTTCACCGTCCGGCTTTTTTTTTCTTTTTCTTTTTTTGTATGTCAAACTTACTGAAGTGTATACACACACTTGACTTCCAGTGTGTTAAATACACCACGTCACGTTCTGAAGGTTTTAATGCTCATTTTTTTAAAAGATATTCAACTTTATAATGACATTGGAGCATGTACAGTGTTTTTTTTTGTATATACGCAGAGCTGTTTCTGTTACGTATGCAGCTATAACTGTTATAAAATGGTTGGACAGTAGAACTGTAGCATTTGTCAGCCTGATTCAACAGCAATAGAACCTGATGTTTCCACAATGACCTTGAATTCCTGACTCAACTGAACATAATAACCTTCATGAAGGGATTATACTATATCAACTAGTAAACTGCCAACTGCAGTATATATACGGTATACACATGTACAAATGTATACAGGATTAATAATCTTTTTCACCCCCGCTCAGCATGAGGGTTTTTTTGTCTGGTGATAATAAAAACACCAGTTCATAATAAAAACACATGTTGTTGTTGTTTTTTAGAACAAAGAGATGCATTAATTTGGGGGCTATCAGTGGCAAAGATAGTGTTTGTGGGATCAGCACAGAACATGTCTACCACAGTGACAACAATGGAGCTGTATATGGGATTATATATACTGTGTGTCAGGTTTTGGCTGCACAGACAATAACATTTGGATTTCTCAGTGGAAACAGAATATTATTTAAATTTTAGAATGAATGGTTGCCAGGTAAAAAAAAAAACAATTTACTAGAAGCACGGTTTATGTCAGCAGTTTTCCCCCCCTGCTCTATTAACATGTTCTGGTAATCAAATGTACAGTTTTTCTGAGGTATTCCACTGAAGAAGCAGCTGATTAATGCTTTGTTGATGAGAAAATTAACTTATATACACTTCATTATAAACCCGGCAGACCTCAAGGACCCAGACTTTTATGAGGCTAGGACCAGATGTCATCCAGCCACAGCCCCAATTAATCTCTGGGCCTTGTAACACGCCCCCAGAAACAAAAAAAAAACCCTGATTGGGTGTGGAGGGCAGAGACAGTGAGTAGAAAGCGAGGGTGAGAGATGCTATCCGGGGAGCAGCCGGCCCTGGCGAGTCTGCAGAGGGTGAGATAAGAGGAGGGGGGGCTGCGGCGGAGCCGGGGTCTCAGAGAAGAGGCTGAGGTTATTCATTGCTCTGCTGTGAAAGCTTGAGAAGATTACCCAGAGCCTGGTTGGCAGTGATACAAGGGGGACAGGCAGAGGGGGCCCCCCTCTCACCCCTTTGTTCCCCATCCATCTGCTTGAATCTCACAATGGCTCGTAGGGACCAAGTAGGGTGGAGGGGTGGAGCAGCGGAGGCTTGCAGAAAGGGAGGAAGTGAGCGGGTGGGGCTGATGCAACCTGCAAAGACACTGGGAGGTAATGTGAGTGAGGGAGAGGGAAACTAAAAGGAGGCAGAGATAGTGCAGAGGACGAGGAATGAATCCTGGAGCACGGCGCTTGTTGAGATTGAATGAATGGTGCCGCAGCTGACAAGCTCTGACAGACTACATTGGGAAAGGCCAGGGAGGCGGGTGTTCACGGTGTTATTTTGTGGAAGGTAATGGGCTCGCAGCACTTCTTGAGTCTGAATAATCAGTACTTTGGTTAGATTCAGACGCCACTTCAAACCATGATAAATACACCACTCCAAACCCTCGCCACCATGAGGGTAGCATTTGTCTCTAAATGCCTTGACCACCATATTTATCTTGTTGAGGAATGATCAGATGATGAAGGGTGCTTTCTTCCATTACGCAGGTAATTATAGGTGTTTTTACAGGGGGAAAAAACATCAGTGGCGGCGGCGGCGGCGGCGGCTTACCTTTCCAGCTCGGGGGACTTTACAGTCGGCCCATTGCACTGATGATGGCGAGAAATGATTGTAACAGTGAAACAGATCCAGTTTATGGTTGTTTAATTCTGTGGCCGCTGAGGAAAAAGGCACAATATTCACTTAACTCGAGACTGTTTGCTGCTTTAATATGATTATTATTCAACATGATAAGATTTCGCAATATAACTGATGATTCACTGAATAAATTCCAGGGTGCATGACTGCTGCAGGCGCCTCTCAGGGAAAGGAGGGCACTGTTTTCTATTTATTCCAAGCCAAGCAGGTTCTGTTAAAGGGATAGTTCAGGGTTTTTTATGAAGGGGTGTGTTTAAGGCACTTTGTGAGGGAGACGTAATAAATTTGACACAATTCACACATGTGTGTTGTCCTATAACACTGAACATCCTCATGCTGTCAGACAGCAAAAGGTGCAATATTTCCCACAACATACTGCATCCCTACACACAAAAGCACAAGGGTGTGTTGCACTCCTCTCATCTTCCTCTACACACTGAACCCTGCCTGCTTTACGTAACACGCCGTCTCTGCATAAGTGCCTTTTACTCCCCGCTCAAAATAACCTGAACTATCCCTTTAAGCAAAGTTTATCATGAGGCAAGGTTTTGCTGTCTCGCTGTGATTCACTGCCCCGTTTCTTCACCTTCATAGTGAAAGGACGAGCACGATCCATACACAGTTCTCCTACGTGTTTTGCTAAACGCTGCAGAATTTCAGTGCGTGGATCTAACGTTCAACAGATGACTGGATTTATGTTCTCGTGCATTCCATCAAACCAGATAAGATTTCCTCACTGTGTTGTCTTGTTGTTTCCCCCTCCTGGAGAAACTTGACACTTGGGTCGACCCCTCTTTTGAGTGCGCCCAGTCTAACTAGTTCATATGTGACTGTATGAATGGCTGGAAGGTATTACACTGCTGAATATGAATAGCAGACCAATTACTTTGGCCCAGATGGAGCTCTGTGCTCCTCAGAGAACACGCTATCCCTCCATAACACCCCTATCCACACAAACACACAATTCAGCACATACACACTATAGTCTCCCTGCACTCTCTAGTGCATGTGGAAGAGGGTTAATGAGGTTCACGCGTATGAATTCAGACCGATATCATGCCTCTGCAAAAATCTCCAGTCAATTCATGCAAGATTTGTGTCCTGGCAACAACAATTCCCCAGTTCCCAACAACGTTTTTGACTGTCAGCTTATTCCCGGGGACGGGTAGCAATTTGTCATTTCAACACATCCAAACCTCAGCAAGAGAGAAGGGGACTGTTGATGAAATGCTTCATCTGACCAGAAGTGAGTGAATAGGCGCCGCAGTCGAATCCTTCACCATCCCAGAGGAGCTTTTACTGGGCCGTTCCCAAAAGAATCCAGTCTCAAACCAAGCCAGTGTAGCTGGCACTCACACACACACACACACACACACACTCTGTGGACATATGGCCAATCTCTCATCATCTGCTGTGCTATTTACGGCTCAGTGGCCTGTCATTTGTTTTGCCTCTCAGAAACCAGTATGACACCTGTTTGAATTCTCAATAATAGAAGAGCTTTTTATGTCTGGGAGAAAGCTGTTGTCACTTAATATTTCTCCCTACATCACCACTAATTGCCACCGTGCTTTCCTCATGAGATTGATACTGGTTTTTATTGATGAGCTCACATCCATTGTTACTGTAAGTCAGCGGTCAGAAGTCAGGGAGTCCATTTTTCCATTTCACACGCTGACACCGCAGATAAAATATGATGCTTAAAGGAAGCTATAGAGAGCTGCTGACTTGGTGCCAGTTTCACTAATGTGCTGTCCATTATCTGCTCTCATGTTCTTAACACACTTCCCACTGAATGACTGAAGACTCTCTCAGCATACACCAAGCCAAATCGAGCATTTCTTATGGTGTCAGTATGTCATTTTGAAAATGCATGAAACCTAAATGTATCCTGACATCATAACTGCTGTTTATTATGAGTGCTGGCTGTGACACACTGGGCTTTGTTCAGGATGTACTTCGCCAGTTGCCCAGTGTGAGCTGGGCTCTGTCCCAGGAACCCCAGTGCAACTCTGCACATGACAAGCAAATATACTTTAGGGTTGGATGGATGGATGGATGGCTGGATGGATATTAATAACAATCTGATGAACACAAGTGATTCCATTAACAACCCAATTTACACCCGGAAAATTGAAATCATAGTTGTTGTTTAAGTAAGAGCGTGAAGTCACAGTAAAATTGCCTGTGATGTGGTGACTCATAGAAAATCAGTGTGCAGTTGTATATGAGGGGTTTCATTCCCTCCTACACTTGTGTTATTATATTTGTTGGCAAAAAACAAAACAAAGGACATGTGAATTCATTAGAACATCCCAACACTCTTTTTGAATATGTCAACATAATGGAATCCATGTAACGTCGAGTCATATTTGATTAGATAGGTTTATGTTCGGACCTGGTATTGACATGTCTCCTGAGTGATCTGATCACATGCTAAAGGTCTGAACTCATGCAATGTATCCTCACATCTGATCACAGAAAAACCACATAAATAGGTGGTTTGAGAACATGTGTGAACTTAATCCTCACGACGGATTAGAACCTCTGCACCTTCTTAGCTGGCGTTTCCTGATTTTTTACAGTTTTACAGTATTTTCACTTTATTTGTATCCAACACTGACCAACATGCAACTTGTTTTTTTTTGCAATTTAAATCTCATTTCATGTCATGTTACTCAAATCGCTCACTGAATCCGTCCTCACTTTAAAAATTAATCTCGGTACAAATACCTCTCCAGCAAAAATAAGTAGCAAAATCACAGGTTCACCACCAACACCACTCTCTGAACTATATCAGCGACCCATCTCGCCCACTCCATCACTCCTTTCGGTTACTGCCATCAGGCAGACGCTGTAAAGTCCCACTGGCCCTTTATTTTATTTATATAAAAAGTCCTTTATTCCCTTTGCAATATCCACCCCGAACAAAATCAAACAGCCATCACGCTGCACACGACTTTATCTGCCGTCGTAGCTCTTGTAACCGTGTTTCCTATTTTACTGTTTTTACCTTGTGAGTTTGAATGTGTCTTGAGAGGCTCGAATGTGTTGCATTGTATTGTTTCCGTTTGAGAGTGTCGAGTGTACTGTATTTCACTGCAGCCGTTTCAAAGGAAAACGTCTGTCACTGATTGGGACAGACAATAAAGTTTATCTATCTATATCACAGCAGCGGGAGTAGAGCTTTGATTCACACAGCTCCTATCGATCATTTCTCTCTCTCTCTCTCTCAAACACACTGACAGCAGCCACATCTGTACAGATGTTTAGAGATGTACCGTATGCGTTTGTATACAGCCTGCAGACATGAGATCACGTCTCATTTTAATACCAGGTGTAAACAGTCACTACTTGTGATCAGATCTCTCAGGACAAAGTGTCACTAGGCCTTTGGTACATAACAGTTAACACAATGACGTGGATTAGAAGCCTTAGACTTACATATGAACAGATCTATGCTGTGACAGGCAACACCGGTTTAATGGTCTCGCTGAGTAATCATTCGTGGGTCTCCGCTAACCTTAAACGCATCGATCCAGTTTGATAAGCCCGTGAGCAGAGGTTAGAGAAATGAATCATCCTTTAACTCACACATGCATGCCTCATCAATAACAGGAAAAGGGACAGGCTTTCATTTTCTGTTTGTAATGACGCCTTTCTTCATTAATTTGGCTGCAAGTCTTCGCTCTGGAGATCAAAGGTTGTTTCCGGAGCAGATGTTTGCTCAGAGCTCTGTGGGCCATAGGAGGCAAATGCACAAGGCCCAAGGGGCTTATGTGCCCTGGATGTGGAATCATCTTTTGTAACTGTGTTGAAATGCCTTCCTCCTCCACTGGCTATGAATGCAGGAGACAGCCACAGGCAGTTTGCACCGATAGAGAGAAAGAAAGGACAGAAGATACTCCAGAATGGAGATTAGCATTAGAAATGTGGGGGGAAATGGAAGAATAGTTTGACATTTGCAAGAGAAAGTGGAAAATAGTACATCTTGACCAATATTTGCCACTTCCCTTATAAACCTTAGCTGTGGCATGATTACATTCAATGGGCTGTGGTGGAAGACATAACTGGAGGCATTTTAAATCAAATGTTTTACAAGTTACGAACATGTCGACATGTCAATAGGGGGAAAATGGGACATAGAACAGTAAGGTCAGTCTGAATTGTGTCAGAAATGTTTTATAGTTCTTTTAAAGTTGACAAATTGACAATTTGAATTTAATTCAATTTTATTTAAAAGCATCAATATCCATGATTAAAGAAAGTAATGTGAAAAACAAACCTCCTCTATCCTCATTCACCTCTGAATTCCCAAGGCTCATTTGAATAAATGTGTTTTTCAATGTTTGGGGGATTTACTTAAACTCCTCTGCAGAGGCCTGTCTTGTTTTGAAGGTCACAAACTAAAGTATTAGACAAAGTTAATAACTGACGTGACGATTTGTGGAATTGTAATCAGTTTTTACAATTGATCCTGAGGGCTACATCAATGTCTGTACCCGATTTTGAGCCAATCCCTAATAGATAGTTAAAAATGTGTTTGTGTGAACTACATGGTGCAACTGAGGGAAGAGACGATTACCACTTCAGGTGTTGAGATACATTATTTGACAGCCATGAAAGTTTTCCCAAAATGTCACAGCAAGTTCTCGAATAGTTGTTGAGATATCTTCCACGTTACACACTTCTCGTGTAGTTGAAAGAAATGCTTTGACTACAAACTTTATCAGAACCTCGCACATCCAGTATGTGTCATTATACGACTGTGAGCGTGCCTGATGTTTTTTTTTGCTGAAGGTGACTTTCACACGTTACCAGAGCAGCTTCTGTCACGGCCGTGATAGTTGTGATAGTTGTGATAGTAGTGAAGTTGTGTCCACTGTTGTTCGATAAAATCCATCCAACAAAAATAAGACAAAAACGCTGACAAGAGAGAGAGAGAGCGACAAAAGCCTTGGCCAAGTTCAGCTCGAGGCTCTGTAAAGCTGTGTTTCCACTGAGTGGATCGTTATGGTATATATTTTTTTGCATTTCCATTAGGAATAGTACCAAAATAACTGGCCCCAAACCATTTTTTGGTAACCTTCCCTTGGGGTACCAGAGTAATGGTACGGTACTCCCTTGCGACCACTGTTTCACCCGCAGTCTGTTCTCGTACAAAGCTCTTTACGCCATGTTTAGACAAACAGCCACAAACCCAACCTGTCCTCCAACTGAAACGCAACCTCACTAACACTTACCGGTGCGCTAAAAACATTCAGGGGTTGGCCAACACGAACCATAGGTATGTTTTTAGCACAGGCAGCAAGTTACAGACAATGACATTAGAAAAAATGAGTGTCGCGAGGAATTGTGTGTAAATGTCTAACGTGGGAGTAGAACCCATGTCGATCACACCTAAGTACAATGATGTAACTACTCTGGAAACCTCATCAAAGCGACTTAATGACAGCACACCCAAGCTACCAGATTTCTGTTATTTATACTACCACTAGGGGCGCCTATTTTAAAAAGGTACCCGTGTGTTGCAATTGCTGAATTGCAACACACGGGTACCCACAGTTGCTTTTTGTTGTGTCCACAAACAGAGCAGGAAATGTCACGTTCTATGTCGTGTTGTAATTGCACCGGTACAACGTCACACATACATATCTGGTGGACACAACCTTTGTACACCGCGCGCACACCCCGCGCACACCCCGCCCCACTGTTTCCAACCAAAAAGTGGTTGGCCACATGAAATGGACTGGAGGAACGTGAGTTTGAGACCTCTGAATTAGATGGTGTACTGTTTTAGCGAATGCATGTGGTGGAATATTTGCATCATGTTTTTTGATTGGCATTTTCCAAAATCTTTTGACATTTCTGACACGCGACGCAGCCCCATTCAAAGTGAATAAGGAATGTTTCAGTTCAAACCTCCGGCGTGTGTGAGTGCGTGCAGGGTTGTAACACTCAGTAAATCCATAACAAGGCTGCTTTCTCCTTTCTTTTATCTGCTCTGTACTTACACGATCGTATGACCGCCGACACGGACAAGACATGCTGTTGCACCACAACCTGTTGTGGAAGGAACAGGATGCAACGCTCAAATATAGAGTGTCACCCTTTGTCCATGGAGTGCTGAGTCAGTCGTCACTGACAAGGTCTCCTCGCCCTGCTTTTGCCCCGACAGCTGAATTATTCATTAAAGCAGAGAAAAGCACAGGGGACCCTGCTAATTTCTCAATGGGATTGTTGGCTGTCCTCGCGGTAGGCCGTCCAATGAAAAGACAAGCCCAGAGGGTGGGTTTGGAATGATCTGTGAGTATTTTACCCAATATATTTATGAAATGGACATCACCCTCAATCCACACAATTAAAAGTGCTCTCAGTGACGCATTGACTTGTGGCAGAGCGGGGGGATCTTGTGTTTCCTGAACAGATATGGACATTAGCTGCTTTCAAGGACACTGGTGATGATGATGATGTTGTGTGTGAGTCTGAATCAGACCCACGCAGATTTATTGAGTGCACTCACACACCATCAGATACATTCAGCAGCGACAGCTCAGGACGGGGACTCTGCCAGTTGTCGTCATCACGGAGAGTGTGTCTGCGTTTGTGTCCTTTCATAACTGGCACCGGGCCAGCGAAGCGTGCAGAGGTTAACTTAGCATATGACATTCTCTGCAGCACCAAATCCCCGTAATGAACTAAATCGCGTTAAAGGAGAGAGCGCGCGGGGGGCAGAGGGCAACAGTATGAACATGACACATTACTGTTTTTTCCACTTACAAAGCAGAAGTGCAGCCGTGAGACGGATCAATAATGTCTATAAGATAAAACATTAAAGTTTAAAAACCCCACTCTGGTTCCTGCCAAACAAGAACAAGCAACTCCACTGATACCAATTAAGAGGGATTACAATGTCAAACACATTTCATAGAAGCACACAGAAACATTTAATTTGATCTCATTTTCATCACAAAAGAAGGAAACCATGCAGAACAAGGCCGCGGAGCAACAGTGCAACACATGCGTCTTTTCTATTATTCATTAATTATTTACCCTGTTTCTTATATATTATGTACATCAGATATGACCAAGGCCCGCGCAGCGAACAACAGTGAATCAGGTTACTTATCGCACATCTAAAAGGTTCAATATTTACAAGGTCAGTGGTTACTAAGAGCTCCACGGATGCACTTACTCTTCACGGTAATGCAAGTTTAAAATGCTTAGATTAAACACCGCGTGTCCCTTTTTTAGATTTACAAAGTTGTTGCCCATTTGTTTCTTGCCTTTTTCCGCCTGGTGTGTTTGTTATCTGGTTTTATGTGCGTGTTTTAAATATTCATCTCAAACCTAGAAAAGAGCCCTTCATTAATATTTTCTTTGGACCCTCCCTGTGACTTTAACATCCTCCCCCACAAAACAGGACTGAAAATGGTACAGTTTGTAAACGTGATAATATTAATTCAGCCTGTTCACAGGTCATTTTTAGTATTATTCTTAGTATGGCATCAATAAAACAATCCTTGTAACCATAAATAGCACACCTTCTGTATTTGATAGTGCACGTTTCCTCTTTGAAATACGTTTAAATAAGATACACTCAATGTAAGGTTATGATTGGTTGGTGTAATGGTTAATACACCAGTATATGAAGAAGCTAAATGCTAAAATAAGATAAGGTCAGATAATCCTTTATTCTAATTTGCGGTGTTACTGCAGCACACAATCACAACAATGTGGAAAAGTAGAAATAGTATAAGACTATTAAATACTATTAAATATGTGCAAGGCGACAAATGAAAACAAGGTAAACAATAACATCAGCAATTAAGACGTCAAATTATAGTTATTTACTTGCATTCCTGAAGAGAAAAGTTAGATTTAGTGGTTGAATGTTATGCTACATTCATTTCTGACTTCTTAGAGACGAAGCCCAGTGAGCCTGCTCAAAGTTTGTTATAATAAAATGTGTTGTTTTAAACAAGTTGTTTTTTTGAAAGATTTCTAATAGTTTTATGTTTCCTCATTTTTATAACTGATGGGCTAATGAGCACTGTATGTTTACACATTTTGCATTCAATGCCACCATCAAAAGGTTTTTCTGTAACATTCTCAGAGAAGATCAGGCGCTCATGAAATTGTAATGTGCAAACTCAGCAGGAAATAGAGACCTGCTGTTACAGTATGTATAAGAAAGAAGGCATCTTTACATCTTTATGTCTGGTGATAGAAGATAAGATAAGGTCATGATATACTTGTTTCCTCCCCAAGCGTTTCCCTCCAGCTCTTTATACCCACCTCTGTTTGGACTAATTACACACCTCACGTCTTTACCGCGCGCGTTTGTCACCTCTCTCTGCTTTAAATATCACTTTCATGACTGCACAGAGTGAGAGAGCAGCACCGCTGGGAGCAGAGATGTCAAACGGGCGTTAAAAAAAACACAAATCACATATTTTCTGCAACCGCCCACTCTTAACACACACACACACACAGAAACATGCCAACCTGTACACTGGCACATTCGTCCACATCCAACACATCCTCACAGCAACAGATGGACGGCCTTAAGGCAAAGCCTGAGAGGCTCCTGTATGTGTGTGTGTGTGTGTGGAGCTGCCGATTGATTGCTAAGATCAGGTGTGCGTCGACACAAAGGCACCTCCTGCTCTTTTCAAGTATCAGGGTGATACTAGCCTCGGGTTAAATGGAAACACAAAACAACAGTGGCATCTGTGGCAGGTAATGATCCCTTGGACGAAGAAATCTGGATAATGACATACCTCGACCATTTGTTGCACTTAAAATCACTGCTGCTCGTTTGGAGCTCCACGTGTGTCCTGCAGCAACATGTGCCGGAGCATGCAGAGCGGATTGGTCCGGTTACAACCCAATACAGTATCATTGCTCAGCACCTTTTATCTGTTGCCTGTTCAACCTGCATCAGCCACACACTGCAGAACATCACATACAGAGGTGCACCAGCTACTGAGCTTATTACTCTATGTCTTATTTGCATAGATATGTTTTCTGTTATCAAAATAGTACAAACAATTGCAAGGTTTTTAGGGTTTTTAGTAACTGCTTGTCCTTGTTCTGTCCTTGTACTCTGCCTTATCTGATGTTTTTAAGCCAGTGACTTAAACTACTATTGTTTTATTGCTGTATCTTTTAGCTTCTTCTTTCTTGCTTGCTTTCTTTCGATCGTTTGATCTATCCATCGTTAGTTCAATTGTTCTATGTATCGTTCTATCTATCATTCTATCAATCATTCTATCGTTCTTTTGTACTGTCATTATAACTATCATTCTCTCTATTGTTCTATTGTAGTATCTATCTCTCTGTCTCTCTCTGTCTGTCTGTCTGTCTATGACATTTGTCACAACAATAATGTGACCATTTACTTTACTTTCCCGGAAAACAAATCAAAATACAATAAAACCTAAAATATAGTATAATTTGTGCAATCACTTCAAACTTTATCTAACAGATAAAAGTTGAAGGACAAAATAATGTGATGGCTGCAACACACTCAAAATAATGTTTTGCAGTTACAACAACCATGTTTGCAAGACTGAAAAAGTAATGATGTTCTGGAAAGTTCCACACTGAGCAGGTTAAATAGTGACAGGAAAGGGTTCTGAAAATGAGGTGTAAAAGGAGCATCTACCAAAGGTTTAGTCTTGGCAAGCAAAGGTGGGTCGTGACTCACCATTTTGTGCCAAACTTAATGAGACAATGTTTCTCAGTGCAAGGGTGAAAGCAATTTAGGTCTCTCACTCGACACAGAAGATAATATTTTTGGAAAGATTCAGGGATTCACAGGGGAATCTGTGAACATCGAGCAGTCAGAAGGTATTGCACTTTGGAAAAATCCTTGTCATTTAACACTCCGTCCAGAAACTGTCACAGAGAGGACGCCCCTATTTCCATTTTGTGCAGAAACCTTTTCTGATTGTCATCAAAAATGGACTTCATGAGATTGGAAACGTGTTCTGTGGTCAGATGAGTCCATGTTTCAGCTTGTTTTTTGGGGAAAATGGACATTAGTAAAGCATTTTTTAATGGTGTGTTGCAGGCATCAATCTCTAAATCTGTTCATTCTTAACAAAGAGAATTAACTTTGTCAGCGAAAGCTCATAAAATCTTTTCTTTGTCCTTTCAGCTGTTATAAGGTTAACTTGAATGAACAAATTAGAGATTTTGGTTTTTATTTCATTTTCCAACTTTTGGATTTTGGATATGTGGTTTGCATTTAAATTGTAAATTTATACAGCCTTTAAACCTGTAAAGCACTTTCTAACTTTGTTTTGAAACAAGCCTCACAAAATGTATTATTAATATTATTGAAGACAGGACTAAAGACAGTGAATAGCTTTACTCCAGATGAATTATAATGCCACTATTAGAAGTGTAAATAAGCAACAGTTCTAAGCAACTGTATTTTTAGCAACTATTTTAAGTTTGCAGCATCAACTCAAGACTCTCTGATAGAACAAATCTTTTTGAATCAACTTCAAGGCATGTGTACATCTGACAGCTAGGACGAGGAAATGCATAAAAGATTGTGCGTATTACCGTTTTTATTTGGCATTTCGTGCCAAAGCATCTGAGAAAAAACTGTGAGAACAGGAGTTATGTGAGCTGCATAATCTGACTGAGGCACAGGTAGTTTAAGTGAAGCCAGATAAGACGGCGTAAGGCAAACAACAACACATCATCACACCGAATACATTCTTTCGCTAAAAGCTTGACTGACATGTTGGAACACAATCTCCACCTGGCTATGAGTGATCCCATGTCATGTTTCCCCCACAATGCCACCGCGGCGTGGATCAGACGAGCACAGAGCACTACACACAGACTCAAACATCCGCACCCAGTGTCTCTCCTTGATCCGCTCTCCTCTGCTTTTGCTTTAGTAAACACGATAATAGCGGTAATGTGTCCGTGTGGGCTCCGTGCTAACGCTGTGGCTGTCAAAGGCCATCATGCCCCTTCAAAGGATGATGGCTCTCTAAAGTGGGCTCTCTCGGCAGCAGCCATTTTCCACTTGACTGGCCCCACACACGAGGGGGACTGGTAGCCCCTAGCAGCTGGGCTGGTCACTGGGGGGGTGGGCAGGAGTAGGAGGAGATGAATAGGTTGGACGAACGTAAGAGAAAGGGGGCTAATAACACGATGGGAAGGGCTTCCATATGCATCAAATGGTGGTTTTGATATTTTGTCCTAACATACACCCTCTGTTGAAGTTTACCCATGTGGTATGAGTCCTGAAATATTCTACTCAAGTAAAAGTACCACTATTTTGATATCATTTTACTTTAGTACAAGTAAAAGTAGCTTGTTTAAAATCTACTCAGAGTAAGCGGGGTTCTTTCTTGTATCGTGTGAAAAGGACAAGGGGACACACATCTCACATGAATTGTTTTTTAATTAAATCAAACCTTTACAAATTAAAGTGCTGACAAAATTATGTAAACTCATAATGTATCCGTCAAAATGGGTCAAAGGTCACAAATGCTTTGACTGGCTCACTTACTCACCTAAATTAGTGCCTGTTCACCTGTCCTCATCGTTCACCTGTCCTCATTGTTCACCTGTCCTCATCGTTCACCTGTCTTCATTATTCACATGTCCTCATCGTTCACCTCTCCTTATCATTCATCTGTCTTCATCGTTCATCTGTCCTCATTGTTCACCTGTCCTCATCGTTCATCTGTCCTCATCGTTCACCTGTCCTCATCGTTCATCTATCCTCATCGTTCACCTGTCCTCATTGTTCATCTGTCCTCATCGTTCATCTGTCCTCATCATTCACCTGTCCTCATCGTTCACCTGTCCTCATCGTTCACCTGTCTTCATCGTTCACCTGACCTCATCGTTCACCTGACCTCATAGTTCACTGCCAAAGTTTCCGGTGCATGAATTTCCTTTATTTATTTTATGTTAAATTAAAAATAGTTAATACTTACGTAAAAGTAAAAAAAAAGTCATAACATGCAAAAAACTGCAGCAATGCGAGTCATTTGTAATTCATTGCAAAACCCAGATGAGCATGTTCTTCGTCTGCTTCAATTTATGGCAGCACAGCAAATTCTGGTGTCATTTCTGTTGCAAAGCTAAGACCAAGGCCATTGGTGCAAAGCTAAGCCTAAGGCCATTAATGATGAATGTTTGGAGCAATCATTACTTTTTAAAACTTCAGACAGTGCTCAATATTTTTTGTATTTCACGTGACTTCATTTAACTTCAATTTTAATGGATGTAGCTGCTAACGTTTAGATCTATATATATAATTAGTGATTTGCTTGTTTGCTTGTGTTGTGGTGGTTGTTTTCTGTATTGTGTACTGATGCTGCCGTCTTGGACAGGTCTCTCTTGAAAAAGAGATTTTAATCTCAATGAGACTTTTCTTACCTGGTTGAATAGGTTATACTGTATATATAGTAAGGAGAGTGCCGTTAATCACCTTTTGTAGCAGGTTCACCTTCGTTTTAAAAATGACATTCATGGATTTTAGTGTGAAAAGGGCTTTACTCATTATTACTTGTCATCAAATACCCAAGGTCTATTTTCATTGACCAGCACTGACATAAAGCATTTTTTTGTGTGTCAGCTGAAACACTTTGTGGCGCTCCTTGATGAGAAACAGACTGCCAATATCTCACCAGGAACTGGAAACAAAAGCCCATTGAGATGTTGTGATAAGACTGATAATTCAGTGAGTGCCTCTTGGCCGGGCAGTACGGGCTTTGTGTCAACACTGCAGGTCTGGTCAGGACTCACCCGGGACAGCGAGAGCAAGATGCATTTTCATAAATCATTTCTTGACACCACATCAAGGTTATGTGGCTGGCAGCCCGTAGCTTGTAAATTGCCTTTGCATTGACAATGCACGGGATTTCCATTGGGATTTATGTAGTTCAGTGGCTATTTATGGCTGGGAAATTAGGATGACCTTTTCCCCCAAACTGTGATAATGATGTGATTAATATAAACTAATTCCAGGTAAAGAAAATGCCTTATCTTTATTTAGAAGCCGTGAGCATTCAGTATATGCTAGCTTTTGTTTCCCATCCATGATGCACTGGCTCTTTACTACCCAGTGTGAAGGTAATAATTAGCTCACTACAGCAGGGTAACAAGTTTGCACCCCGTCCTGCTGCGCAGCACTGTAATTGGTCCCCTCATGTGGCACAGTCGGGCCCCAGAACAAAGGGTTCCCAGAGGGGGAATCTATGCTGACCCATGCTGAACCCTCCACAACAATGACAGGCAGGAAGCATTTACATATGCTGACAGACTTGTCTCTTCCTAGGGTGGAGTGCTAGGCACTTCATTAAAGCAACATCAATACCTGCTGATGGAAACTAGGGAGGGGGCCTGTGTGCATCACTGTCTGCTCCAAGACATGATAGTGGAATGACATAGGCCTGTCACATTCAATTTTGAATAAACAGACAGCATTTATTAAATGAGGTGTGGGTGGAAATTGATGGGAGAGAGGCTGCGAGATGCTGTCTGAGCTGCGGATCGTCTGCATGCATCAGCAATTGGTTTACCCACAAGCTGTTCACCCGAACATCAGCTGCCAAAATCTGTCGGCCTGCGGGTTTACCCAAGCGAAATTTTCACAATTTCCGTCGCGTTGCTTTGTTATTGTTGACCTGCTTTTCCTTTCCTTTAGTGTGGCCGTGCTCCTGCCGTGCTCCGTCAGAGGTTTACAAGCTGCTCAGACAGCCCTGCACTCATGCATCACAGCGGCGGGATCGTGCAAAGTCAGACACAGGTGACATATCTGTCGATTCAGCAGCCCGACTGCCGGAGCGGAGGTGAGTTCGTTCATTCATTGCATTGCGGTGTTGTGAATTCACTCTCTTATCCAGTTACAGGAAGGGTAAATCCTCCTTCCCTTTGACACGCTGCTCATTTAGCTGAGAGGCAGGGAGAACGGCTGCAGGGAGGGGAGCTGAGGTGGAGTGGGGGAGAGTGGGGGAGTGTGCTCTTTGGGAGGTGTCGTCCTGAGCAGATGGACCTCTCAGTGGCGTAGTAAGTGGAGTCTTCACATGGCAGAGGAGACTACAGGATCTCACAGGAGCGGGTGCAGCATCCAGGTGGCCGCAGCCCCTCCTGTCCAGCTGGAGCAGCGATATGGGACCATCTGACACTTGCAGGAAAAACGATACACTTTTCTTTCTTTGTTTTATCCCAGACACAAAAGCCCTGAGCCAATCAAGGAGCTCAGCTAATGAAGCTGAGAGAGAATCGCTTTGATTACATGTAAGCACTCAAGGTCATGTTGGCAACAAGAGATCAGTATTCACATTCAGGTGGACACTTTCATGCAGATTCTTTTTTGGTTTCGTGACAAAAATAGAAATATTTAACACACGGGGGTGATTCAGATTTCATACAAGCCCATATATTTTCAAATGTGCATCATCTACTGAGCACAGTGATTTGTGTACAGCTTACACATGCTGCATTGTAGATTCAACAAATCCAAGTGAGAAAGTCCCATCTGCTCTCATCCTCCACTGATCTCAGGCCCTGGAGGCTACATAGGGCTAATTGTGGCCCCATTTTCCCTTCCTTATCTTCCTTATCTACATAGGGCTAATTGTGGCCCCATTTTCCCTTCCTTATCTTTTTTGTTTTTACTCAGTGCTGGGGTCATGGAGGCTCCCAAGTGACCAGCGGCAGGAGCAACAGCCAATGGCCCCTGCTGAGCATCAGTAATTAGAGCCCTTCTCTCCCTCCTCCCTGTGCTTCCCTACAGACCCAGGCCAGGGAACCTCTCGCTCTCCTTCTGAAGGTTATGGGGGGCAGAGAGAGGGAACAGCTGCTGGCGGGGTAGCCATCCTCCAGCTCCCATGGATGACCAGCATCTCTCCCGTCTTCCTTGGTGGATGTGCAGCAGCATCTCTGAAGGCGATTATGAAGGCTTGATCCAGACATACACAGCATCATCGTCTCCTGCCATCTGGTTTCTGGCTCATTGTTATCACCTTCATGTGACTAGTTGGTTATATGTTAATCTATCGGTGGTTCATTACGACAAACATTTAAATTAGAATTCCAAAAGGTGCTGCAGCAAGACACGTCCATGCATCGCATGACAATAAATTACAGTAACTGGGCAATAACATTAGCATAACCTGTAATAAATGCTGCCTTCGAGAAGCTCACAATCACCAGTTTAATTGAAAATGAAGCTATCTGTTGCACTGTGTTATAATCCGTCGACAGGTGTGGTGAAAAAAGTCCTGCTTTAAGAGCTTTAATGTAAATGTAGTAACATTAAAATGTCGTGTCAGTGGTACTTTAGACCCCTTTTTAGAATCATGTGCACAATATTATTGCTATTTAACAAGACTACTATACTACTTGATAAAACATCATAGTGTATTATATCTATAAAGGCAAAAAATATTTCCCTCTGAATTAGTGAAGTGTCCAATAACAGAAGATTAACAATTAACCATGTATTTCACTGACAATCTGTGAGTATATCACACAAATTTTTTCAGCATTTTGAGAGACATAATAGGTAATTACATCATACATAGATATATTTACCGTTGTGTCATATTGTTTGCATTCTCATATACAAACAATGCACTTTTATCACTTTTGTCATATTCA
Organism: Solea senegalensis; assembly: GCF_019176455.1. Lineage (NCBI taxonomy): Eukaryota > Metazoa > Chordata > Actinopteri > Pleuronectiformes > Soleidae > Solea > Solea senegalensis. Next base: position 5,424,969 of record NC_058031.1, read on the forward strand.
GAGAGGTAAAACTTATTTTTTATGACTGTTTCTCATTTTATATTTGCATGGATTTGGTTTGAAGCTAAATATCCCATAGAACAGGTGTTTAAACGTCATCATTTGTATTTTATTTAATTTTCACATGAAGGCAGAATACACATATTTTATGGGCCAGGATTGGTGGTGGCTTCTGCAGTGTGGGGAAAAACTGATGTTAGAAGTGTGCTGGGGCCACCTAGTGGACAATGAACTGAAATAGTTTCATGGACGCTGCAAAGCACAAGAGGCAAAGGCAAATATGAAAAATGAATTTACTATATTTAATAAACTTAGACATTAATTAAGTGCAAACACGGTTTAGGAAGTTAAATCTGCAAAAATATGTAAAATATAAAAATCATTACTTAATACACATAACATAATATATGTTATAGGAAAACTACTCCTCATAAAAGCACAAGTTAACATGTTACTTATTTCACAAGCAGTTTTTTATGTGTTTTAGTTTGTAATCAGATTAAACAGAGAAAGTACAAGTTTAAGTGGTGTTGACAGGCGGATTTTAATAGGTGTGAGAGGGGATGGGAAAAAATACATGGCAGCATGTGCTGCTCTCTAGTCGTTCTGCTACTAAGCTAAATTCACTGGCCCCTTCATCGCCCCCCCATGAGAACTGTGTCAGTCGTTTCAGTAAACTCTTGGCAACCACCTAAATAAGAACAATGGCATGATTTGCGTGCGTCTCCAGGTGCCTTCCAGTGCCGTGGTTCCCAGATTAAAAAGCCATTAAGGACAGTAAGTGTTACAAAAGTCTCCCGGCTTAAAGAGCCGGTAAACATTTACCAGTGGAAACATGGTGAGTGAGCCGACGAGAGAGCCCATCTGTGTTACGGCTCCACACCAAACCAGGGCACTGTGGCTCCGGTCTCTCAGAATGACGCCCACCATTACTTTGACGTAAGACAGTGTTCCAGTGAAGAGGAGCCATGAAAGCACCTGGTGAGAGCACAAGAAGAGAAAAGACTCAGCACGTAACCTGAATGATCTGCACGCCTGCTGAAACCTTAGCGACAGACCAAAAAGCCAAAGTTACCAAGTCACCCATTATGAAAGGAAGCACAGTTGTGCAACACTCAGGTGTTCTATAAAGGCGGAGTTGAACTTTGCCACAATTGTTTCCCCACTCAAGCCACAGATACATGTTAGTAAGCTTCTTTTACTTACAATGACCACCTCTCCGATCACAGTCCCCTGAAGCAATGGACATGGACTCATAGCTGCCATAGCCATGTTATAGCTGCCAAATCCTGTCCCTAATGTTGTCAGTAAACCAAGGAACACCAGTGACCTGTAAACAAACAGCAATTGTTTTCTAGAGATAAGATAAACAAAAACTAAATGATACAAACTCATGATAATAATAAAATTGTACCTGTTTTGGAAGAATGTTGCAATGGTGCATGCCATTGGGTTAGCCACTGAAGCCAAAGCAGCAGAGAGGTGAAAGGCAAGGTTCCCATAGGGCATACAGGAGTATGTCTGCACAGACGGCAGCAGGCCGTTGGTGGCGGCATTAATCCACACCACCATAAGATAGATGAAGATCATCTGGTACAAGGAGTGTTCTGGACCATCCAGCAGAGGCCTGCTCTGAGCTGCACCCTCACTCTGGCCTTTCACAGCCTCTCCTTCAGCCTCCACTCCAGGGTTATCCAGGCCAGAGCTGACAGACGCCCCAGTGTCTGGCACAAGATTTTCAGTGGACGGCTCGGCTGTTCGGGGGAGCCTGTTCAATGCGACAAATGCAGCCAGGCTTATGCACATCATGACCGTTAGGAAGACAAAAAATACCTCTGTGGAAAAGTTTGGAGAGAGATACTCTGTTTGTAAGAACCACACATCCTCGCCCGTGTTATTTGCCACAGTCTGAGAGGAGTTGACACACTTGGCGATGCCCACGCCTTGTGCCAGAGCAATGATGCCAGGAACTAAACCACTTAACCCTTCCCCGATATAAAACGTTGTGATGTAGTTGGCTGGGAGATGCATCATGAAAGGCAGGAAGGTGACTGAAGAGGTGCAATCGACCAACGACAGAAAGAAGGTAAGGATGAAAAAGGCAGTGCTATATGTTCCCCCGGCCACAATCGTAGTCTTGTGCCAGAAGAAGACCAGCAAGATGCAGGCCAGGATACCAATGGAGAGGATAGTGTAAATGACAACATTCTCTTTTAGACGACCCGGGCACAGTTTATGCATGAGAGTGACCAGCAGAGGTCCCACGTTGGCCAGTTGGATGATGACAGTCAGGTATGAGGGGAGATCCCAGCCCTCGGGGAGAGTATTGACGATGAGTGGTAGTTCCACCCACAGGCCATTTACTGCCACCCAAGAGCCCAGACCAAAGGCACAGGCCAGTATATGGATGAGCAGGGCCATTCTGAAATTGGGTGAGTCTGATGAAACCCCCGAAGAAGACTAAACAGTCTGACCAAATGGATTTGATTCCGATGTGTGTAGTGCCTACAGAAACAAAAAATTAAGGCAGAAGCATTATTTTAACAAAAATGAGCAGTGAAAGTTATATCTCAGCTCCCTCTTGTTCTTTCTCTCCTCCACCTCTCCTCTGTCCCCCATTTTTCCTTTCATCCCAACCGGTCGAGGCAGATGGCCGCACATCTTTGAGTCTGGTTCTGTCAGAGATTTTCTTTCTGCTCTCTATTATATTGTTAAGATTTTAGCCTTACTATGTACAGTGCTTTGAGATAATGTACGTTGTGATTTGGTGCTAGTGCTACACAAATACATCTAATTGAATTGAAGTAATCAGGAAAATAATCAAGATTAATTGATAACGACAATAACGTTAATATAAAGCAAGGCCTCCAGGAAAAGGCTTATTCTAAGGCTACAAGTTGTACTTTACAGCAATTATCCACTTGTGCAAACATACTTATGAGGTAGTATATTCAACTTCTGCCAGTAAACCATCCTAAATGTAACAAAATGGACCTTTAAAGCAAGACAAGGACAAGAGTCTTTCGCTCATAGATCAATGATTGCCTTGATAGAAAAACCAGCATCACTTCTCAGATAGGTTGAGCAGACATGAATCAAGCAGCTGATACAGTCTTCACATCCTTTTCACAAGCACCATATGCACTTCCCTGCATCTGTATCTGCCCACACTAATCTCATAATGAAGGACAAAACAAGTCATAAAATGTTGTAAACCCCAATCATATGATTTGTCATTTCTATTCAAGATAGCCGACACTAGTGCTGCTGTGGAGGAAAAAAAACAGGAACCTGTTGTGCTAAACAGTGTGATCACATGATATCATATTTGAGACAATGTGGTCCAAGTATAAATGTTGTTTGGGGTGTTTACCATACAATAATGCAGCAAATAAGCTTCATTTAAGGCGAGGGAATGTACTTACAAGTGTCTTCAGTCCCTGGAGGTGTTGGAGACGTCTTGCTGTCATCTTCTGTAGAAGTCAGTGACAGATCTCTCTTGACTGTTGTCTCACACACACACACACACACACACACACACACACACACGCACACACACACACACTCTGATGAAAATCACATGGCTCCTGGGTAGGTCAGGGTCCACCGCAGCCACTGATCAGCAGCACTAGATAGCAGAGGGCAGTGAGCTTTTACCTTGCTGCACCCACGTTGTTATTAGGTCACGTCAGTGAGGCTCCTCGATATCCACTTGACAGTTTTTACCTCAATGCCTGTTCAAGTAAAGAAAGTAAAAGTGCCCTAGGAAGAAGTTTCCTGTTTCCACACCCATCCAGACTCAGCAGGGGGAGGTGCGGAAGGATATGTCCAACGTGCTCATCTGTTATAATGACTAAAATCGAAAAATGATAGTAGGTTTTTAACTTTTCTTTATTCTTAACGGATAATTAAACAGGACAAAGTTAACGTCCCCTTTACGTACTACATAAGTACGTAAAGTCTGAACACACAGACACAGACACATAATGTATAACTACATGTCCACAAATCCTCTAAGAAACCGGGAGCACGGGAGACCAATGAAAACCCGTCTGAGATATGCTTGTGCCGCCTACTGGCCTTAAGTGTTACTGCAGTACAAACAAAAGATGATACTCATCCGTAATTCAGTTTATACTAATCAGAATGACGTCACCTTTGCCATTCATTTGTATGAGGGGTCTACAGATAACTGTAACTGAAAAACTGTAATTTTGACTTGTCAGAATGACGTCACAGATGTTTCCAACTACACAATTCATTCTCGTCACAATTAAATCACGATTAGTGTAAATGACGTCACACATGATCTGAAATAGATCATTTCAGATAGTCAAAACAAATATTAAAACGGCTCTGTTTCACATCAGAGGAAGGGACTGTGCACGCGACCGCGCCGTTAGCCACTATAGCAAAGCTACGTGCGCGTGCCCGCCTAGTAGCGACAAGATGGCGGTCGCCGCCGGATCAGGTAATGTCTTAGAGAAATTAATAACCGTAAATGTCTGTCGTTGAATTGTTGGCTCAGTCAGTGTTCGCGGTTTAGCTGTCAGTGTTTGTGCTAAAGTTAACTGTCCACTAACGCGCCTGCTGCGAGTAAAAGTTACATGCTAACGCAGAGCTGCAGCTGCCGAAGAGAATGAATAGGAAGCTAAGCTAACGTAAGTTGAGTTGAATGGAAGGACATGGCAGTCTGACAGTCGATAAGAGGAAATGCATGTCGTCTGTGAGTATTTCATACGCAGATGTTGGCTTTTATTTAATGAACATAGGAACAGTGATCTGCGCTGACGCTAGTGAACCGTAGCACCACCGCCGTTGTGTTCGGGTGATCATTTGCGGAATAACGGGTTAGCGACTCAAGACAGCGGATGTTTGGAAAATTTGGTCATTGACATTAAAATAAAACTCAATCAAATAGTGTTGAGTTCACGTTCGGTCTTGGTGCATGTTGAAGATTGGGTGATGTGGTTGTAAACAATTCAACATTTTTTGCGACTCTCAGTTAGTCGAGAAACCGTGACCCAGCGTTTTAGAGGAGGCACCCCGAGCCCGACTGCTGCATCAGCTGGCAGCGCGGCTGTGTTTGCATGGCTCAATGCGGCTGCAGCATCATATCTCACTGCAGAGGCCAAATGATGCAGCACTGCTGGAGCCAGATGTTCATTAAATCAGGGGAATAACATTAAAAGAGAGACTGATGAAATCTCATATCATTCGTGTCTTTGCACTTGATCAGACTGCTGCCAGAAATAAATAAATTTTTCCCCCTGACGCATTAGGCAGATTTGTTGCAATCTGCAGTCTCACCGTTAGATGTCTCTAATTTTTACACACTGGACCGTTAACACAACAACACCTTTAAAAACAATAAATCTACAGAGCCATATCAGTGTCCACTCTGGCTAAGTTTGCCATGTGACATAGAGTAGTTATGGGAAGATACCACTCTTTTGTGTCCCATACCAATATTACAAACTTGAGTGTCTACTGATAATATTAGTCTGATGCTGTTAATTTAGACCATTTTTTGAGCTATGAATGAAGCTGTTAACAACACATTTGTGTTGAGTCTTTTCAAAGACATAATTCTAAAAACAGCCCAAAATTAAAATGTCTTTTTAAAAACGTTTTTACTGTCTGTGCTTATATATGTGTGTGTGTGTGTGTGTATATATATATCTATATCTATATATATATATATATGTATATATATGTATATATATATATATATATATATATATATATATATATATATATATATATATATATATATATATATAGATACATATATGTGTATTGTATCAAATTTTACATTGTTATCTGTCCCATATCTGATCCAGTGATTTTAACCATTATCAGACCAGATCATTATCAATACTGATTCCCATCCCTAATATAGAGGAGTTCTATTTTTCTGTAGAACTCCGAGCCACATGTGGGTACGACTACTCTGCTAGTCTACTTGCCATTGTGTTCTTGGGCAAGACACGTTGTTCCTGCGTCCTTAAAAAGATCTCTTTTCAGGAGAAAAGAAGCCATAACCATATTCATCGCTTCTGAGCAAATCACGCGTTGAAAGCTCATACATTTATTTCTGCGAGTCGTTTCAATGGCGAGCTTGATGTGTTTGGCCACACACACAGGTGTTAAAGTTCCTCGCAATTTCCGGCTCTTGGAAGAGTTGGAGGAAGGCCAGAAAGGTGTGGGAGATGGGACAGTCAGCTGGGGTCTGGAGGATGATGATGACATGACCTTGACACGGTGGAGAGGGGTCATCATTGGCCCTCCAAGGGTGAGTGGAGCAAATTTTATTTTTTTAACACTTTAATGTTCATGCACTTTCCTCATCCTTCAGGACAACATGTAAGCAGGTCTGAGCTTTGATCGATGCAGCGTCAGCTGTCGTTGGGCTACACCGCAGTAGTGTACTCGCTGTTCACTGCTGTGAATATATATGAATATATATGTTGTATATGTATATGAGAATATATGTCCTGCTTTTTCTTGCCATTAAATGGAAACTGAAATTTGTATTGCATTGTAATCTCACGCTCTGCACCAAAGTCACTGATTTTACATCACTGCACACAGGATGTTGATGATCCACTGCTGCCTCCATCTCCTCTATCAACTATGTGATGTGACTATGAATCCACAGGAAATACACACGTTTTTGTAGTTCATCACACCCCTCACAGTTTTCTAGCAACCCTATTGCATATTACTGTGTTAAGTTACTTTAATTTAACACAGAGAAAATTCCTTTACCGTGACAACCTCAGTCAGACAAGAGCTAGCTCAGACAATTCAGAGTTTGAATATAAGTCACAACTTGGATTGACGGCACTTTATTTCATTGTTTTCACATTTGTTACTTGCATTGTATATTGTTTTACAGTTTTCTGACGCTGCTGTACAGAAAACTCATGCCCTCTCACGTTCTCTGTCCACAGACGAGCTATGAAAACAGGATGTACAATCTGAAGGTTGAATGTGGGCCAGGATACCCAGAGTCTCCGCCATTTGTCAGATTTGTGACAAAAATAAACTTGAGTGGTGTGCACAGCTCCAACGGTGTGGTATGTATACTGGCTACTGTTCTAAATCAATTACCCATTTTGAGACAAAACTGTTCGATTTTTAGATATTCTCAGTGTACCACAAAAAAGCACCAAAAGCGTCTCCTCATAACTGCAGAAAAAAAATCTAGAAATTCCTTGAGGAAAACTTACTGAACACAGCTCAGTTTCCCAGTGTCAATACCCTCATCTGTCTTTCTTTTTTTTTTTTATCATGAATCCAGATCCTTATCTGCAAATCTATATAACCACTCAAATCAAATAACGTCTTTCTCGGGGACATAACTCACATTCCTGAAAAAATTCACTCCACTTTTCAAGTTATGCTGCTGCCAGACAAACGCAGCCAAAAACTCAATCTCCTCTGGTAATGTTTTAAATAGAGATGCAGAGATTATTGGCATTGGATAGTAACTGTCATAGTATTTAATGAATTGGATCTTTATTATGTGTTTACACCAGCTTGATAAATGTTGCTACATGCAATACATCATCCAAGTTTATTTGACATTCAGTTTTTGTCTTGAATTTAATATTTAGTTGACGTTTATACATCATTTCTTATTTACAATATACAGTAAAGGTGCACTGCTGTGCTGACACAACATGCAGATTAGAGAGGCATAAGTGTCGTTCGTTGGGTTTGTATTATGAGACTGTTATATATATATATATATATATATATTTTATCGGATTTTAGAGAAACCTTTATCAGTCGAGTTATTTGATTAAAAGTACGGGTGAAACGGTTCACAAAGTCCGCGGTTCGATTCATATCTCGGTTTTGGGGTCGCGGTTTTCGGTGCGGTTGTTTTTTTTTTCATATCATGCAAAAACTGAAATAATGAGGCATCTTGATTAGGGATTAAGCACATCATTGTAACAATCCAGAGATTTTGAAACAGTAAGAGGAGAGCCATAGCCGCATATACACATTTATATATTGTGTAGTAAGAGCCACGTAAACTGTGTCAGACAATTCTTTGACAATTTGTTGTTGTATTTCTTCATAAAGTTCAGAAATTACTGTGTTGCTGAAGTGACAACGGGATGGAATATTATACCGCGGCTCAAGTGCTGAAATCCTGCATCCTCCACTACAGCATGAGGCTGCATATCTTTCGCTTTAAACACCCCCATTGCTTTCCTTATGCTTGGTCTGACTTCTCACCGAGTGCCTGTTTAAATACTGCAGGGAGCAGAAGTTGCTTACCCGACTCTCTTCCGTGTGCTGTCACACTGGGGTGATGTCGCCGCAGATGCGGGAGTATATTTGAAATGTTGCTGCTAGTATAAGTAACGCGTGTTGGGGTTCCTGTCTTCTCTTGACATTTATGCAACTGACCTGCAGCACTTAACAGTACACGCCTCCTTGTAGCAAATGGGAAAAAAAAACTCCACTGGGATCCTTATGCTACATTGCGTGTCATAAACCCAACGGTACACACGTGTCCCAAACCGTGACAAGCGTACCGAACGGGACAGATTTTCTTTAATGAACCGTTCCACCCCTAATTAAAAGGTAGTAACTCAGTTCTGGTCTAACATTTTGCCCCAAAATGTAAAATCAGAGATGGACTGTCAGAGTGCATCTTCTCTTGTTCTCTGTTGTCCAGGTTGACATGCACGCAGTGACTCCACTGGCAAAGTGGCAGAACTCCTACAGCATCCGGATAGTGCTGCTGGAGCTGCGACGGCTCATGACGTGCAAGGAAAACATGAAGCTTCCTCAGCCACCGGAGGGCCAGATCTACTCCAACTGAGCCCCCTCTTCTTTTAACTTTTTCTCATTCCCTCTCTCTCTCCCCCTCCCCACCCAACCCAACTCTTTCTGTTACGCTTTTATCCTCTTAACTCCGATAATGAGCTACGTGACATTCCACATCCTGTCTACGCCATGGCTGAGCACACATACACACACATACACAGACAAAATGAGCTGTCATGAAACCCATTCCAGGCCTCACGCTCGCTCCCTCCTTCTCTCATCACTGGAGCTCTGGGTGGACTTGATGTGATTAGGCAAGGTGGAGTCCTCAGTCCACGCCAGATATGATCATTCGAATACTGTACATCTTACTAATCTTTTTTTTATTATAATTATTATTATTATTATTTGTTAAAGAAATGCAGATTGTACAATAACATAAATAATCTTATTGAGTGTACCTCTTTTGTCTGTTGCCTTTTTGTAACATTGCAATTGCCACTTACCATCTCTGACCATGGTTCATTAGAGTTTGGTGTTTTTTGTCAGGAGATGACCCTTCTCGTATAAAATTCCATAATCAAATAACTTGGCAAATGATGTTAAGAATGTCTTACGTCATCAATCGAATTAAATATTTTCGTCATTGTGTGTTGACATTGGCTTGTACACCGATAGTACTCACGTGATTATGGCTCAGGTGCCTGGTAATGGTCACCTTAGTTTCACATGGATTGTCCAAAGTGAACTTTTTAGCTACACCATTATATCAGATTGTTATATGCATATTAGCATAGTATGCATATCTGCTGTCGGTCTACAGAAGTTCCAGTTTAACCATGCTTGAACGTAGCTACCTCTTTGGTCCAGTGTATTGTCAGAACAATAATCAGACTTGTGAAACTTCTTCATGTCTTTCTTTTTTCGCTTCCTTCATAAATCCTACTTCATGCTTTTCATGCATTTGTGTCTTTGTGTCACACAATTATTGATCATATGTGCAGTCTTTATATATATACATACATATATATATACATATATACACGTGTATATATATGTACATATGTATATATATGTACATATATATACATATATACGTTTCCACGTGTTTGGAAACGGACTTCTACGTCCAGCTTAGCTTCAAATCTCTGAAAACCCAACCAACATGATCAGCTGTGCTCATTTGATGAATATCTTGCGATGAAAATTAAAACTGTTTTAAGCTCACCCTAAATATTAAGTACATTTTATTTCTATACAACATCACAAATGCAGTTGGCCTCAAAGGGCTTTATAGTCTGTACACCCCTCTATCCTTAGACCCCCACATCGAGGGACAAAATGGGAGGAACTTCAGGAAGGTCCACACAGGAGGGATCCCTGTCCCAGGATAGACAGGTGTGCAGTAGGTGTCATATATACAGATTACATGTCACAATTTCAGCAGATTGCTAACAAAAGTTTACAAAGTAAAAAGAGTAAAAACATAAAAAGCACAGAATGTGAAACGTAAGAAAAACAAAAATTGTGCCAGGGGCTAATATTATATTAGCCTAGGGTATTAAAAATAAATACCGGACAAGTTCTTTGCATGATCCTGAACTGTTGCCCCTAGTGATTTCTTTTGGATATATTTTGTATTCGAGATATGTTTCATAATTGGTGCGATTTCTCATTTTTGAGTTTTTGAATTTATTTTCATAAAAAAATAAATAACTTCTCCGTTTTCCTCCCACAGTCCAAAAACATGATTTGGGGATTTTGCAAATTGGACACTAAATTCCCTGTGATGTGTATCCTGCCTTTCGCCCTTTGTCAGCTGGGATTGGCACCAGCAGATAAAGAGGTAGATCAAATCCGAATTACAAATATATAGATTTTTTGCAATATTAAAAAAAAATAAAAGTGTTTTAATGGAGGTCTGTGTAAAAATGTGCCTATTTCACACTCATCAATCTCAATAGCAGAAACCTAGAGGTAAATAGGCAATAAAGCATGACATGAATGACTGGACACCAGTGTGATTGACAGGTGGTGTCATCCAATAGAAGCCTCTGAACTTTTGGAATCAAAACTTTAACATGGTGCCTGTCAAATCATGTTTTTGGAGGTTTCAAAGCGCTTGCTGCCTAATCTCCTTGGTGATCCTTTCTTCCTCTCACGCTGTGACCTAATTGTTGTCACAGTCTCGTTCATGATCCAGCTTCTTCTTTACCTCTGTTGTGACACATCCCTGGGTTCTCCTACTGCAGGTGGAGGTGGACAAACCTGCAGAGCTTTTCTGGCCCATCCTTTTGTCGTGTCCTAACCACAGAAAAAAGGTTTTGATTTTAGGCTGCGCGTCGTCATCATCCAGCTTTCTTTTTTTTCCTGATCTACGTGAGATTGGGCCCTGGGTGTTGTTGGTGCAGAGTTGCTGCACCATGCTGCTGCTCTCATTAGATTGAAGATGGAAAGCATGTGTGGAATTGTGCTTGTTGCTGCCAATTCCATCCTCAATGCATTTTCTGTGTTTCCTCCTCTCACGATGTGACCTCTCATTGTCGGCATGACCTCGATCCAGCGACTTCTTAACCTCTGATGCAACACACGTCTGGCTTCTCCTCCCACAGCAGGACGTGGTCGGACCTGCAGTTTTTTTTTGGCCCCGCCTTCTGTTGTTTTCTGACCGCGGAACATTGGTTCTGTTTTTAGGCTGCACATCTTCATCGTCCATCTTTCGCTTTTTCCCTGATCTGCCTGAGATGGGGGCCTGGACGTTGGTGCAGGGATGTGAGATGGTGTTGTTGGGCTTGGCCATGCTGCTCCCCTTTGCCTGAGATGTAGAATTCCTCTGGGCAATGTTGGCAGTTTTTAACTGTGGCCGCTGCCCTGACCCACACACAGTTTTCCTACTGTCATTGGTCAGGGAGTTCTTCAAAGAGGTCTCCATTATGAAAGAACAGGATCTGGCACTGCAATACAATGAATCCAAACAATAGCTGATCACGCATGTGAATTAATTAAACGGGTGATATGTAAGAAATGTATAAAGTCATAAAATTACCATGATGAAGATTCATTACACAACACATGCAAAAACATCTATCTCGTTTACCTATTCAAAATAATAGTGTTATTAGCTGGAATATTTCTATAACTTATGTTTATGTAAACATTTGCTCTTGTTGCATTTTATATTTTTTAATTGGTCATATAGTTTGTCATCTTTTATGATTTTACTATTTTATAATAGGAAAAGATTTGGATGATGGATTTGACGTTGGGCTTGATCAGATTCTTGAGTTTGGAGTATCATTTTCATGTGGAAGTTGTATTTTATTTTGTGGAGTATTTTAATCTAGAATAAAGAAACTGGTAGGATGCACATCTGAAAACTTTTAATCACACACTAAAATCTCACCCGCCAATGTATTTCAGTAACTGTTGTAAACTCAAAAGTAGAGGAAAATTAGTGGAAAAAAATAATAATTTGCATGTATGTAAAAAAACATATAATTAATTTGCATTGTTCCCTTACTATTTGCTGTAGCAGCGCATGGCGTCAAAGTGCTGCATGCTGATGAATCGATGCTGCAGCAGCTCCTGTGGTGTTGTCCGCTTGGTGGCTTCGAGCTGAAGCGTTCCCTTCAGCAAGTCCACAAACGCCTCCTTATCGGTCATCTCTACAAATGCGTCTACATAATGATGTGACCGCACGCACCAGATCTAAAACAGGACGACAGAGCAGTGACTACGGTCAGGGTGGCATCGTCAGTTTGATTGTATTCTGTCTATGCTGAAGAAGTGAAGAATGAAATGAATGAAAAAGTTAGAACTACATTCTCAATGTCATCCAGAGATTGTAACTTTAGCCTCCTGGTTTCCACTGACTGAAGTCCCCAGACCTGTTTTGGTGACTGATCAGAAATATACTTGTTAGCAGTCGCAATTGGCTTTTAGTAAATAACCAAACATACAAAATAAGTTTAAAAATCACATTGTTGATGGATTAGATGAATTAGCTTTCATGTTCACTGATTAACTATGATATTAAAGCCAGCATGGCGGCAATGTGAGAAAGAAACCCATCAGGTGGTTTTTAGTTACCTTGAGTTTCCAGACACTTCTAGTAGATCTGACGTTTTTCTGGAAAAATCTGTAAGTGTTCCATCCGGCAGAGAGCATGGAGTCAGGTGGCTGACCCTGAGTCTGCACAATGAGCCTCATCTGAAAATACAACACACTTTAAAACTGCAATGCGTAACTTTTAAATAGAAATGTCTGTTCCATTCAAACCATTGTCACATTCAAACGAGTTCACACAATGTTGTTCGGTCACAGTGCGTTTAATCGAGGGTCATAGTACGACTAAGGCAATCAGACAACTTGCCAAGTCCGTTTGTACATGCGGATGCCGTGTACGTCTGACTCCGCCTCCTTAGGCGCTGTATCTCTCTATAAGCTAGTGTGAATTGAATCCTGTTGCCATTTACAAGACAGAAAAACACACCGAGACTATTGTGTTGTGTTATCTTGGTGCATGCACAGAACGCCAAGTCCAACTCCAGTCCGATTAAGTGTATACATGCAGGAGTAATCGGACTATGTATCCCATTATCCAGGTATGTTAGTCCGACTAAGACTAGACTAAACCAAATTATTGTTTTAGCCCGACTAAAATCTGACTTTTAACATGTCAGAGGCAACAGCACTATTGTGCTAGTAAAGTGTGTGACTGAAAACACAAAGAAGCGCTCGCGACACGTTTCAGGGGCAAATTCTTCTGCTCAAAAATGCTGGTCATTCAGCAGTTTGACAGGATCAAACCCTCTTGTCCACACCTTCCCCCCGTACTGCTACTGTATACACACAAGCGCTCCCTCAGTCAGGTCCGATTGCTTGCTGATCGTTTCTGTTCACTGTTATAAGACCGAACAGTCAAAATGTTACACACAGCAGCTTTAAAGTCACTCTGGAATTCATGTTACCTCCACCTTTACATATTATTTCAGTAAAACATAAAACCAGATTCTTTGAGTAAAACTTTTATTAGTGCGCACCATATCATACTCATTCTTGCCAGGGTAGAGATGCGTGCCGAGGAACATTGTTGCCGCCAAGCAACCCAGAGACCACATATCTATGGCCTCTGTGAACGGAAGACCCAAAATGATCTCTGGAGACCTGAGGGAGGACAAGCAAACCATGATGACATTGTCCATCAGGTCATATAACTCACAGTTTGGAGGCTTGTGATTTTAATGTGACTGGAGTTAAGATCCTCACAAAGACATGTGAGTGAGGAGGCAGGTTTATTAACTCACCGGTGTGGGGTTATCTGTCCTTCTGTCTACCATTTTTGACAGACCAATCTGAATGAGTAATCACCCAAGTATCTCCCATTAAATGTAGGTAAGAAGCTACCGACTGATGATGTCACAAAGTTTTTTCAAATTTTCAAGAAATCTGTCTTTTATAATTGGCAAAACTGTCAAAACTCTTCAGATTTAAAAAATAATAATAATAATAATAAAAATGCAGGATCAGGCACTCCAACATCAGACTTCGATCAGATCTGATCACAAATTCAGTTTAGAATTTGGATCCAGATTATGGATTTGGCGGCAATTTAAATTTAAAGTTCAGTTGTGTCTATCTCAGTAACATCTGAACAGATCAGGATGAATTTTGTCATGTTTATGTAAGACGGCAATAGCTATGAGCAGGTAAAGTAAACATTTCAGGTGTGCAAAGTGAAACCCTTGGCAGTCTGCTCTTGTATAATTTCAGCCACTAATGCACCACCACAAAGCTGTGATCCGTTTACGGGTGTGTCATCCCACTCACCGGTATGGACGGGTCTGGAGTTTTGTGCCGACTTTGGCGGCGGACACTTCACAGGCAATGCCAAAGTCGATGACTTTGACTCTGTACGGCTCCCGCAGATGGTCCACCAACATCACATTTTCCAACTTGATGTCTCCATGAATGATCCCAGCGGCCTTCAAGTGACTGAGTGCGTTAGCGAGCTGAAAGTTATTCAAATTGTTAATGTCAGCAGTGTTGGATGAATAAGATTTAGTTAGGTTAGGTGTCTGCAACCTCGAGTATGAAAAGAGACAGTTTTGTTAACATCAACAACACACAGCAAGTGGGGGGCCGTATGAAATTGATTTGGGGGCCACATGTGGCCCATGGGCCCAAGTTTGAGACCTCTGATTATGTACGTTTTATTTTTGGTTTTCAGCTACTTTGACATAGCCTATCGAGTATTGTACTTTCTCCCTGCTATTTATAACTTTCGGATCCGACCTCTCAACCCCTTTTTCCTCCATTCAAAATGAATGGAGACGAAACAAAGCCAGATCACAGCACTGTACAGCAGCAGGACGTACCTGCAGGATGATGGGTCGGATTTCTTTCAGGAGAAGAGGATTGAAACGTCTCTCCTTCATGAATTCGTACAGAGTTTTGTCCAAGTGCTCAAACTCCAGGAAAATGTGTCTCCCGTCCGTGAAGGCCCGGTACCAGTGGACGAGGTTGCATTTGTCCGACTCCAGTGATTTGAGCTTCCTCATCATGGCCACCTCTTCATTCGCAGGCTCGACGTCAAGGCCCTGTATCTTCATCATTTTGATGGCCACCGTCTTCATGTCGTTTATTCTCGTGCATTTCACGACTTTTCCAAACGTGCCTGACCCCAGGAAAGACTCCATCAGGAAGATGGTGTACTCCGAGGTCAGAGGGCCTCCGGGGTCAGGTCCAGCAACATCCCTCTCCGAACCCATCACGTGTCTGTGTCCTCAAATACCGCTCTCAATAATGCTGGCCCGATGTGATGTGATGTGAATTCATCTTCACTGAGAATGTACAACACAAACGGTTTCTATTCTGTACCCAGTGATTGCTCGTGGTATATGTTGGGTTTTTCCATTGATATCCACATCTTTTCAAGAGAAACCAACAAGTTGAAAGGTTAGGTTCAAAGATTGAATGTCCCTGCTGAATGATGCACAGCCTTTGATTTGCACACAGGCTGGAATTAACATTAACTTTGATCTGTGCTCTACATTAGTTTCCTATGGGATTTTTTTGTTTTGTTTTTTTTTGCAGTTTTCTTTGCCACATTTACTGAAAACTCTAAGAAAAATAGACTTTGATGTGCGAGTTCAGCACGTACTAGTTATAGACTGGAAAAAGAAGGACGGGATAAAAACTTAACATTGCACTATAGTAACATCATTATGTGGTGTCAGTAAAGTATCTTATTTTGTATAGTAATAGCTTGATATTGTGGAACAGTGGAAAAGTATGTACATATTGTTATTACCAAGTTGTTACCACAATATTACCTCCATAATAAAAAAGTATTACCATAAATGAGTAATAAGTGACACCAAAGATGGACAGGAAAGAGAGGCTTTATCATCACCACCACCACCACCACTACTACTACTAACTATAACTAATAACTAACTTATGTCCTTGTTATTGTTTACCATTATTTTATATTTTTTACTACTATTTAACTATTGCAACCCAATTTAAAATAGAAATCATGACGTACATTTCTTATTATTTTAACCCTAAATTTGATCTTTTAATAGTATGATTTTTTGTTCTCTTCATGTGTGCCATTATTGTTGTACTAAATTCCCAACATAGTGGTATTTATGCTTGTTTTAGTTTCCTACAGTGACAAACTGTTTAAATACCTATATATTCAAAAAGTATTCACATATGAGCTCCGATGTTTGTATAAACAGGAAGAAAAGTTTAAAAAAACCAAAAAACAGTTGAGTGTAAACATCAGGCTTTAAGTCATTTAAATAGGCTCGATAGAAACTGGTTTACAAACAGGTTAGAAAGTGAAAGGTGTTTTTTTTTTTTTCATAAAAACACACTGAGACTATTGTTTACTACAAACAAACATCTCAAAATATCATAGGCCTTTTCCACAGCTGACATTTTAACACATTGCATCATGAAAAGCACAGGATAACAATGGCTCTGTTCAGTAAAGACAAACAGTGCGACAGTGTCACCCTGACACTGAGGAAGCCAAATGGAACTCAGCTGTCATTCCTTTGATTATTTACACCTGTGGTTTTCCTGCTGTGACGTCCAAATGGCCATTAGAGCACAAAAAAAACGTCACAAGACAGACGACAAACAAAAGTGATTATCAACTCTTTATTTAGTTTATTTTATAAATACAGTTTAATATGTACATTGTACGTCTCCCACGTGGAAGACAACAAAAAGGCATCGAGGCATTTTCCTAGATTTCTAAAACCCAATCGCCACCAGCAAATGTCACCAACATCCATGTTCAATAACTCGCCTCAGGAGGAGCAAGAGGCAAACGAGGGGCAATTTAAAGTGAGTCAGTGAGCTTCTTCTTTTTTCTTTTTTTTACTTATGTCACTGACAAGATCTACAGTAAAATCAATCAGGAAGAGGATAAGGCCATTCAGTAAAAAGTCAACGACTGCCAAGCCCGCTTACTAACAAGATGATTTGATTTCCACAATATTGTTTCCTAGTTGGAACATATTTACGGTCACAAAATACCCTTCAGAACCACAAATGAAAGCCCAGAACAAAAGAAAAAACACACACAGCTTAATCACAAATGCTACCTCAAAAAACCTTGCTGATGTATAATGTTTATGGCAGAACCCATTTTTGCATTTTAGCTATTTTAGTCAAAGTAATGTGAGTAAAAGGAGTGCTTTTTGTCCTTTTTTTTCTTCTAAATATGTCTTTACAAATGTAATGACCCTATAACCACAATCCTGAGATCATCTGGAGAATAAAAATGAACGATAAGTGATCTCCATATTCACTCCTAACAACTACCGCCCTATATAGTATTTATTTGTTTTATTACTGTATACTTTCAAAGTGAAATAGTCCCTCAAGTTAATCTTGACACCCTTAAATTACCTTTAAAATGACCACAAAAAGCAAGCGACTAAAGCACGGAAACATCACGCAGAGAAAAAGTTCAGCTGTGCTGAACGGTGGGTGCACCGACAATGTTTTGCCTTAAACTAATCCAAAAAAAAAAAAAGAATTATAAGTATAGAATATGTATACTGGTCTTAAACTGTGATGCAGTGACACATAAAACCTTCCATTTTTAAAAAAAAAAAAATGAGACTACTACGTAATCTATAGCATCATTTTGGTTTCAAAGTCAACTTTACTATAATGAAGTAATCTACTTGGAGGAAATCACTTTATCATTCATTCTTTCAATATTCAATTGAGAATCAAAAATTGGAAATTAAAACGGCATCATTTCATGACATGTTTTCCGATCTTGAACGAAAGGGTTGTTGTTGTTGTTGTTGTCGTCATCAAATGTGCATGAGAAAAACTTTCTCTAAAAAGAGCAGTCCACATTCCTAAGCACAAACAGCTCAGGACGGTACCAGCTGCAACTCGCTAATCACAAAGGCCTCGATGTAGCACTGGCCGCTATCATCTGTCTACAGAATGTGACTCTTTGTATTTCCACTGAGGCTAACCACAGGACTGATAACTCAACTACGCAGTCCTCCCCAAGGTCTGCTCTACAGGAAGGCGCCAGACATCTTAACCTGACGTCTCCCTTTTCTCCCCCTTTTCTCCAAAACCTTTTAAATACCATAACTAATCTCAGAATTTTGACTCATTTCTCAGAATTCCGACTTTAATCTCCAACTCATCTCCGACTCCAGAAACTGCATCCTTGCAATCGCCGCAACAAAATGTAGCAAATAAATCTAAAAAAAAACAAAAAAACAATTTGGGCTGAATGTGATGTGGATATTTAATTTCTCCCACTCACATTGAAACTGGAATTTAGTTTTATTCTATATTTAAATGTGGTTAGTTTATGGCTTTATTTGTCTTAAGAGATGAGCTCGTCGTAAATAAACAACTTCTAGTTTCAATGCGAGTGGGAGAAATTATAATATCCACATCACGTTCAGCCAAATTTGTTAAATTTGCTACATTTGATTAATGCACAAACTCAGTACGGAAAACAACCCTAAAGTTTCTTATTCTTTCATTCAACATTGGAAAACAGTTGGAAAACAGTTGTATTTATTTTTTTATTTAGATCCTCAATTGAATGTTGAAAGAACAAATGATGCATGGATCGGAGTCTTAACACCAGGGAAGCCAAGTTGACCCGGTGACTTCAACTCATTTTTGACCTGGAACCTTGGCATGAAGATAACATTTTGGTAGTTCAAACCTGGGACAATTTGGTCAAACGGTTTTGGGGGTTTAACTTAGTGAAAGAGGTAAAAATGAAGTTGATTTGGAGCAAAGCACAATTCTCATTGGTCAGAACACAAAAACAGGACAGCTGGTGACCCAGTACAGTATATCGCTCGCACAGGCCGACATGCTCTGTGCATGCATGCATTCTTTACGCCTACTGTATGTAAGTGACATCTTCATTAGTTTAAATCATGTTGTCATGCAGTTCATACGTTGGTACATGGTACATGAGCTCCAGGTTTATGTGTGTGTGTGTGTGTGTGTAAACTATTAAAAATAGAAAAGGCATTGAAACCCACTCATATTGAATTAATTAAGACATAGCCTCTTATTACACTGCATAGTCACTTGCTGTACAATACATTTACAAATTATTATTTAAAGCACTTAAAAAACTACTTCAACCTTTTTAGTTCAATGACATAATCTCATCTGAAGGAGTGAAGAAATAACAAGTTTTCGACAGCCGTCACCGAAGCCCTTGCAACGTCGCCACGGCAACGTCACTCACTGGGAATGTTCCGCTCTGAAACTGAGGCTTCCCTTTCCATATATATTAAAAAAGAGCAAGATGAGAGGAATGAATACAAGTACTCTTTTACACCTGGCATTAAAACACAGTTTTGAACCCAGAATTAATACACTTCTATGAACAACAAAGGTTGGTGGTAGACGTCTGTCGTTTGGTTTTTTCATGTGTCATGTGACAATGGAGGAACACCACTTCCTTAAGGGATAATTCAGGTTTTTCGAGTGGTTTTATGAGGTATTGACACAGTGAGTGCACTGGCGTTTCTGTGAACACTCCATCTTATTATTATTATATTATTGTTTGAATTTAAGACACCAAACAAAAGCCTCACCTGTTAACTTCTATCGTGTGCTTACATCTATGATTCTATATCTATGGAAAGGAAAAAATGAAATAGCATGAATATTGAGAAAAAAAGTCAGATAATCTTAAAATTCTGACTTTTTACTCAGAATTCCGACTTTTTTTCTCAGAATTCATGTTGTTTTATTCTTTTTACATGTGGCCCTAATACTCTTCCGTATACATGCTTTATTTGGCCGTTAGACACAATTTCCAGCTAGAAACTGAAAGGTGTCAGTACCTCACACAACCATACTTCCAAACCCCTGCAGAGTAGCTGTTGTCATGATTATTAGAGCGACTACACTTTGTGCTCAATGTGGTCAAAGAGCGTCTCTGACCACTTCTCTTGGCTCCATGCGTTCTCAGTACATTTTCCTGTACGTGGTCAAGCATCGTCTCATCGCACTTCGATCCCCTATTTTACTGCCTGGTGTAAACCGAGTACATGTTACATACATACAGATGGCACATAACTTTGGAGTATCTGTGTCTGATTCTCATGAAACACAAATCCCAGAATGATGCACAAGAGGTGCTGCAAATAAAAGATGAAATTAAGACACAAGGATTGCATTTCCAGTGTGTAAGGCAACCAGACGAAACAAATGCAAATGTCTCTTTTCTACAAAACTCCCAAAAATGCCCCTCTCTGGGCCTCATCTGTGAAGACGACTTAAGAGAATAACCCAGAATGATTCAGCGGCAACAATGTGATATGCATCAACGCTGACAACAGTTACAGTCATTGCCGTGTAACCTGTTGACATCGAAATGACTCGACGTTCCCACTGAGTCTGAACATTTCTGTGTTTATAGAGCGAAAATAGCCAAATCACATCAACAAATTCAACTGAAAACACCTGCTTAGAATCATCCGACAGCAACATTAGCATTTATTTATACATTTAAAATGTGGTGTTTGTTTGTTCGTTCATATGCTGGTGACTGATTTGGCTTGTAAATAACTGTAGTCGTTGTCCTTGCCGCGACTCTGCATTTTGACTTGTAGCTCGTCACTGGAATCAACAGTGGGTGCTGGTTAATACTGAAGAACACAGACCAAAAAACTATTCTCGTCTTCACCACGACAACAGTCAACAATTGTAACAATAATCTACCACTTTGTTTATGAGCTATCAACATTGGTAAAGCATCCTAGACTGTATCGACCCTGTCCTATGACACAATATGGCCTAAATCCAAATTTTATTTATTACTCCACAATAAATAGATGAAAAAATATATGATCCAGAGAATATAAAGCGGTTTTAAATATATGCTTCATTATCGACGTTTCAAATGAACAGTTCACGACTCTAAAAGAGAGGAGACTAATTCAATCTTCTCTCATGGGTACATTTAAATTTTCTGGTAAGAAGGGAAATATTTGAATCACCTTAGGACTGCGATCTCAAATGATGTATCCAACCAAACCCTCTTAGCCAAAGCCTTTGTAAATCACCTTAAACAAAGTGATGAGTGGTGTTAAACACACTGGGAGTTGAAGATATATATTGCAGTTTACACAAACGATCTCCATGAGTGAGTGATGAATATTTCATTCAACAAAGCCCTCCTCTTAAGAAGCAGACAAAAAAAATGTGCAAGACTTAAAGCTATGGCATCAGAAACTGTTAGTTTACCTTAAAATGGAGGATTCAGTTTAAGTGAGGCAAAAAAAAAAGTGTGTGTGTGTGTTTGTGGGGGTGAGAAGCCTGGACAGAGCCAGCATCTCCTGAGGTAGGGTGAAATTAGCCCGCAGCGTTACTTGACTTTTTGAGCCCATTTCAGGTCGTCCGCTCTGGGCTTCTCTCCCGTCACACCCTGGATGAGATCCTCCAGGTTCCTCCAGAAGCCCAGCTTCTCCAGTGGGTAGTTCAACCAACCTGCAGAGACACATGTCACTGGTAAATATGCCCCAACAAAATCTCGTCAAAATCATCATCTTTAAGATACTTTTTTTGGCCTGGCATACAATCTATGATTTAAGGTTGTCCAAGACAAAAGATGCCAAACATGAAACAATAACCGGGATTTATTTGATCTTGAGAAGTGAGAAGTCGTAAAACCTGGCCTTGCGACTTAAGATCGCTTGATAAAAGTTTCTGACACTCGTACGTTTACATGCACAGTTTAATGGAGCTAAGGCTGTAGTCTGACTAAGACAGGCAAGAGTCTGAGTATACAGGCAGAGGAGAAAATCGCTTTATTGGCCATAGGTGGTACTGTATCTCTCTGTCAGCTGGAGCGTATTGACTCCTGTTGACCTGACTTCCTGTTGACCTTTACATCGCAGGAAAACAACAGCATATGGCGTGATGGGGGCAGTGAAGTGAATGGTACTGGGGTTCCAAAGCATAAATGTTGTCTGTCCGTCAGTCCAGAAGTGGGTCTTCTTTTAGCTTTCACTCTTGCCAACGTCATCATGTTGTTTGTTCTTTTCTAACAGTACTGCAGTCTTTATGTCGTCAAAGACCGGGGAGAAAATCTTGCGTGTGTGTGTGCATAATTCCAAGTCCGACTTCAGTCCGACTAAGTGTTTACATGCAGGAGTAATCGGACTATGAATCGCATTATCCAAGTATGTTAGTCTAAGACTAGCTCGATTTTAGTCGGACTAATGTGTTTACATTAAGACAAACAAATTACTGTGTTAGTCTGACTAAAATCAGACTTTTTACATGTTTGTAAAACGTGTCAGAAACTTAAAATGACCACAGTTTGACTGGCTGCTACAATCTACATCTACTGACTTGCAGTGTTACATGAAATCAGTGGCAGCGTGAGACAGTCAATTTGCGACGGTTGTAAATGGAATGACAGTATGTGAGAATGTGGGTCAGTAGAAAAAACCAAAGCCAATCTCAAGTCTTGTGTCGTAACCTATGACTCATAAGTGTCAGCATCATACAGACTGTTTGCGTCAGCCTTGTACGATCATGATGATTGTAGAACAGTGTTGAAATCTCAAAAAGACGAACCTGTAGTGATGCAGAAGTATGTCTCATGGGGGGAGACATGGTGGATGCGATGGTGCTTGCGAGGAAGGATGACGTGGCAGTCCTGCAGCAACACAACCCAACCAGGAAGGCCGAAATACGTGTGCGACCACTTGTGGATCTGGTTGGTGAGCGTCACAAAGATGGCGAGTGCAAACAAGAAGCAGTACCATGGGTAGACGTGGTAAATCTCCGCTGCAATTAAAAGGAAGAAAGAAACAAAGTGGAAGGGAAACGTAGATCAGATTACAGTTTTTTCACGCAGCAGAACATGTCAGGCTCGGGTTGTTGATATAAAAACACACCAGGGCTGAGGGTGAGGAAGTTGAAGGCCATGTTTGCCAGAGGGACGATGGTCAGCATGCAATTGTCCCCGTTGGTCTCGATGAAGTCGTGGCGGGTAATGGCTGTGGGGTCGATATGGTGCTCTCTGAATGGTCGTATGAAGGCCTGCAGGTCAGATCACATCAGTTCAGAACAAAAATGGATTCTAGCTTTTTTAAAAAAAAAAAAAAAAACTTAATTAATGCAAACTTCACCTTTCCAAAGATGGGTAGATCCACTGATCCCCAAGTATCAGCGGCCCAGTGAACAAGTCCTGATGCAAAGTCTGCTGTGAGTATTCCTGCAACTAAAAATGAGTTGGAGGAGTAAATATTTACTATTCTTTTTCTTATTTCAATTTTTTTTTCTCTCCAATCTGCAACACTTACCAGTGCCCAATGGGATGTGCCACAAATGCCCAACGTTGAAATTGGCAAGGAGGTGAATGAAATTGAAGGCCATGAGAGAGAAGCAGAAGACGACACTAATCCATTCTTGGCATCTTTTACCTTAAAGAAAAACAACAGGAGCACACATTTTAATACAAACAGAGGATTGCTGCACATTCAAGTCCTTAGTCCACAGCACCTGGACTTGATGAGGACATTATGGAATTGAAAATAAAATGTCCAAGGGTTTGTAAACCAGAATTAATAATCAGATGCATCTTTATGACAGTGACAGTTACACATTACCCTGGACTTTGCTAGTTGTAAAACACCGTAGAGGAACTGGGTCAAAGATATCAGTGTGCATCTTTAAAGAGTCTGATCAACTCTTAACTCAAACTGTTTGATTACAGAGTGGGTGCACAGGGCAGAGTCTGTATGAAGTTTACAGTTTTGTTCTGAGAGTCATAGAACTCTGTGTACACAGTGTGACGTCATAACACATTTATAAATTCCACAAAGAAGAAATATTGCAAGTAAACAAAGACCAACAATGGAGGACATGCAGCATTTCATGTTTGTTTCTTCTTTGCTTTCTGGGCTGCACCAAACAAAAAACCCATTTTTCCTGTCACACATAAGACTTTGTGAAGACTCTGTGAACAAGGCAGGTGACAGTGAATAGTATCTGGACAGTAGGGTACCAAAATCTAGGATGGTACGGATCAGCTACTTTTGCTGTGTTTCCATCATGTTGCAGTTTGGTTTGGAACAGTAAAGCCCTGGGTCAGGCTTGGGTTTCGACTCAGAACAGTACCTTTTACTTGGTAGGCGGGGTGTGGGCTGTGCCCGATGGCCATGTGGCGTGACGTCATACTGGTGTGACAATGGCGAATGCCACACAACAGACAACAACACAGCGCACAATAACAGAGGACTTCCAGCAGCTCATTTTGCCCTACCTGGTTGTTTGTCTCAATAAGACATCAAACTCTGTATGAGAACAGACGTTAAAGAAACATCAGTCACAAAGGACCAACACTTTTCTTTCAGGTGTAGCTCCTCACATACCATACTGTACCATTACTCAGGGACCCCAAGGGAAGGGAACTGAAAAATGGAACAGTTGGGGCCGGTTATTTTGGTACTGTTCCAAAAAAATGATGTGCCGTACCTGTAGGATTTGTGTGACTTTCCCCCCACAACCACTATAGGAGTTGTATTATATTTCTTATATTCTGTCTGAGGCTGACACCGGCTCCTGGTCATGCAACAATACCTACCAGCAAACAATCAGAAGCCAGTAGTGCCACAGTACAGGACTTAGTCGCTACAGTACCGAAACATGGTTTTATGCACCCTTCTCTATGTTTGACAGGCCTGAACTGAACAGAATTGTACCACTTGGTGGGAAACAAGAATAAAGAGATGAGACAAGTCACACAGACCCATGCCCCAGTTCACGGGGAGGGGAGAGAGGGGCTTCTATTTGTCTGTGCCCAAAAGAGCAAATATCTCATGCTACGCCCATGTTCATAAAGTTCTCCAGTGTTGGTGAGCTGCTTAAAAGGAAGCCAGTATTTGTGCAATGGGCGGAAAGGCCTGTCACCCTTGAATGGTCAACTCCAAATGACAATATTGTGGAAGGACTGGGTCCAAACGCCAAAACTACGTTGTTTTTTTTTGTTGTTGTAAGAGTTATAGATTCACAAACAAGGGTCATGAAAGGTCACGGCGGGTTCCGTGCAACACGTGCAGCTTGTCACGAGAGCGTGGACATGTCAAAAAACGCACAAAAACCAGCCAATTTCAGATCATTCATGTTGTGTAACAACAACAATAACACTGACCAGACCAGAGCTGTCGCTGCTTGTTCCGCGTCACCTGATTCTGCCATTTCACTATAAACCGGCGATTTTTATTTTTATTTCGTGGTTTAACAAGTTGTTTTGTTTCAGTCTTGTTACTTGGTAACTACATAAAGACCGTCGTTACATCACGCCACTCACGTCCACTTGGGAGACAAGCGCATAGGACGCAGAGCAACCACACAAAGATCCACTCACTCACCTGGCGAGTACAGAGTGGCCAGTTCCCTAGCCCCGGCGTGTTGTGGACCCCATCTAGCCACCCCTCGACCCGGTCCTTGCGGGTCCGGGCTCTGATTTTCCTCTACGCAGCCGTTCTTGTTAACCATTCTCGCCATTTCTCCCCGTCAGAGTCTCCACTCTCAGTCAGGAACCATCGGAGTCATCGACTTCCTCAGCCCACGGCCAACGTAGAGACTTAAGCCAATCACGAGCAACTCGGTGAGCACCACAGCCAATCAGCGGAGGGAAGACCGTTTCGGAACGCGAACGTGACCAATAGTGGCTCGCAGCGGAAAGACCGCATTTCCCGGCCCCACCCGTCGTGTCAGCGCTATCCACCTTCACCGGTAGAGGGCGGTGTCGGTTTATTGATAAACACCGGAACATGTGTCACAGCGATTTCGCTCCCCCGTTTGAATATGCTTCAACGAGCTTCAACTATGGAGAAAAAGAGCCAAAAACTGACAACATATATTGAGGTGAGTTGTCAATTTGTGTTAGAACTAGTTGCTGCAGATTTAAGGAGTCTATTGAAATTGAAAAACTATTAAAATAAGTCACACATTTTTAGACTACTTGGGCCAACAAAAATGTGACAATTCAGTTTTTGAGGACGTCCTTAAATGCATTGTTTTGTCCACATATACCAAAGATTTTCTTTTCCTCGTTTTCTTCTTTTGTTATAGATAACAGTAACATTAGACGTAATGTTTCAGCAATGCTAAAACGACCACATCTCTAACACTTTATTGGAACACACCACAAAATAGAGAAAAAGCAGCTACTACCGGTTAAAGTGTCAAGTATTTAGTGTGACCTCAGACCTGCCCTTTCACTGAAACCTGGAGTAAAACCTGTTTGTCGTGTTGAGAAATATCTGCTGTGAAAAAAGTCTATTACACCAGGTTTATTCAAGACAATTCTGAGACTTACAGACACATGTTAATCTGAGTTAAACTCATTGCTAATATACAACACCAATTTTCAACCAATGATCACAGAATTAGACATAAAACTGACAACAAAACAAAACTGGTGGCGCCTGAATACTTTTGCACAATGCTGAGAAATGTGAGTATATGCTGTGTTTAAGTAAAAAATAACAACCTCAAACTAGTTGATATGTGATGAATCGATGAATCGTTTGCAGCCCTAATAATAACTAATAACCTGCCACCACCGAGGCAAAACTAAGTTCATAGGAAATTAAAGCAGCCTGGATAATCTATGGATTATGACAAAATGGTCCCCTGGTATAATAGGCCTACAGTTACTGGTAAAGAACAAAAGAGGCAGATTAGAAGAGAAACAAGACAACATTGTTTTGTGCTTTGTGTTCATTCTCTGTGTATTCAGCGTAGCTATTTACATTGTTTAGTATTTGAAAATAAGAAACAATGATAGTTGCTAGGGCCACAAGACTGAAATAGACACATACGTTTATGTTGTTTTGTGATTGTTTTTGTCTCTTTGTTGATATCTTGTTGTCATTTTATGTCTCATGCTCACTTGTTTAACTCTGACTTGCACAAAACAAATATTATTGGTAACAGTAGTGGTGGCCTTTGTCTATGGTCTATAATCCTGGGCCCGTGTCCATTTGGCATTTGATAATCCATCCAAGGCCCTGCTTAATTCATTGTATTCAAGGGGTTTACTGCCACTAAGATGACTATGGCTTTCCTCCAGAAGTAAAGTATGCAAGTTTTATCAGGGGAAAAACATTACAGGGAATTTAAATGCATTTTCCTTGTGAAGTGAAGTTTTTATTGTGATATTTATTCCTTAAATTAAGTAAATGATCTAAGTAATTAAAAATACTGTGTCTGAACTACCAATCAGGCTAGGCAAGCAACTAACCACCAGGGGGCTCAAAGGTTCCACAATCATATAATTTATTTTCTTTTTAATATAGAGGTATTTGTTTCCTTTAGACCCTTTATGATTTAGAAACACTGGTGTTTTTATTTCTCTAGGGCTTGTGACCATAACAATGCCAAACTGTGTGTGCATTCCATCTATGGAGTGATTTTTCTTGATGGCAGTAACAGTAATTAGCAATTGAGCCAAACCAAAAGGAAAAAAAAAAGAAAGTCAAAATTCCCAGTAAAGCCACAAAATCTAATTAGTCACAAAATAAAACGTAACCTCAGATCGGGCATATGCTCTGGATTCCACGTGGGAAAAGGGAAGAGTGTATGTTTCTGGGAAAGGCAAGCAGTGTTTTGAAGACATATCCGAACTGAAAAGTGTTCCTGGCCTAACACCAGGGGAAATGCTTTTTGAGGAGATACACACAAACTAAATATTTACACTGACGCTGTTGTCTTAATGCTTAGATCCTTTCAGCTCCCTCCTAGATCTCAGTTCAGCCAATCACAAATCTGTATATGACTAGAGCTGAGATTTAAGTGTGCTATTGGACTGGATTAGATCCTCTTAAAATCACACACATATATATATATGTGTGTGTATGTGATGCCTAGGTGACATCGGAGGGAATTAACTGTATCAGATTACTTGTTTGTGATGTTTACTTATTTATTTATTATGATGACGGCAAAAATCACAACATTTATGAAAATCAATTCTCTCAACACCAGGCTAGGACAGTTTTGACCAAAACACCCACTATGACTCTTAACACAGTATTGGAGTGCATGCATCATCGAGTACAACTCAACCACAACACAACGCAGACAGACTGGTTTAAACTAGTCTGTGTGTGTGTGCGCGCGTGCGTGTGAGAATGTGTGTAAATGTTGTGGGGGGACTGCTGTGAGTGTGAAGATGTGTCCAGACCAGGGGTTCTTCCATGAGCATCACTGCTTACAGATTATTACGATGGTAAACAGGCTGCCACTGAGTGGTATTTTTCCATTATAGTCGAGTTGATGATTTGTGACTGTAGAGGGCGTGGATGGACACTTTGTCAACAAATTCTGGTTAAAGTGTTCAGCAGTTAGTTGTGTGGTTGCTCTGAGTTAAGGAACTGTGGTTGGTTTGTGTTTTCATTTTGAGTTTTAAGTTTGTTATAAATCAGTGGAAGCCAAAGAGACATGTTCCCATCAGTCTGCTACACAAACTCAGTATTCGCCACAACCACCTGTATCAATATCTTACAAAAACATGTTTTAATCTAGTCTTTTTTATAGTGTTTCCAAATATTTTCTACATTTTTAGATATTGTGTAAAACATTAGAAATACTTTTTTTTAGTTAACAATCAAAGCCTTCTTCATTGTATTCAGCAGTTTTATGTTATTTTGTTATTAGGTTTAAGATATTCTGGGATGTGGTTTGTAAAGAGGAGACAGAAAGAAGGCGCAGATCTTCAGGCTATTCCCTTTTTTTGGTTAATGACTGTGTGAAATTGATCTGTGTAAATAATATGGACGAGCTGATGTGATCAGTATCAGTATTGGTCTAAATCACTGGATGGGATGTCGGGAAAAGAAAAGGAAAAGAAACCCACAAACTCTGACGTGCTCCAAAAAAACTTGTGCCCCATGAACATCATGTGACCAGAATGTGAGTGAGGGGTACACACGTCTGTCACTCTGCGTTGATCATGTCAGCTGTGTGGACTATTTTAAAACAGGAGGAAGTAAAAAAAAAAAAAGAAGAAAAAGAAAAGCGTGACAGCAGAGTGTCATTGTTGTTAGTGAGAAAATGTAAATGAAAAGCAGCAACAGTGTTTTCACGGAGTCATGTTGTGGGCTGTTTGTTTCTTATTTGTAACACAGTTACAGGAGCATTATGTTTTTGAAATGACTGGCTGAGACGGGGCGGCATAAATACATAAGCCCAGATGTGTTATTAAAGGTGCAGTGTGTAAGAGTCAGTAATCCTGAGACAGTAGATTGTAACATGTGGCCTTCACATACTAGGAAACTTGTTCTACTTCATTTAAGAAGAAAACTTCTTCAAAATGTGAAACCTGTGCTGCTGTAGAAACATGGCAGCACAAGAAGGCAGCGTACGTTAATCAAGGCCCTTGCCTAAAGCCTTATAACAGGGGTCTCCAACAAGTAGGTCCCAGTCTCGTTCCAAGTAGCTCGCCAAAGGTTTCAATAAACAAACTTAAACCTGCTTACATTTTCACCCTATCTCCCCTTCAAGCTCATTCGGTTTGTTTGGGTTGAAATGAGCTATGAGAATAATAACGAGGTAATAAAACACGAGTAGCTCTCAGAAGCAAAAAGGTTGGAGACTCCTGCCTTATAATAAGGCAGTGAAAACCAAACAATTTTTATTTTAAAGCAAGTATATGCTTAAACATGCTTGACCTTTTAATAACTGGTTTGGCAGATGTAAAACAAAGGAAAAGAGGAGGCAAAGGAAAGAGAATCCAGTAATCATGGACTTAAAAAAATCTAAACTTTGAAAAGTGAAGCAGTAGTCAGCCACCAGGGTGTGATGTCAGTTTTGTAAACTCCCATTTGGAGGAAAAGAGATGATAAACGTGGACACCAGAGTGATTGACAACAGGTTTTATTCAAATAGAGCCTGGTTACAGGTGTCTGTGAATTTCGATTTTCATAAACTCATAAGGCCTTTGTTTGGAGCTGCAACTAAAGATTACTTTCGAGTACTTCTTTGGTACTTAAAATGTCAGAAAATGTTGATTGTTGTTTCCAAAACTAGAAGTTTTCAGTTTTATGATTCCTTTGTCAAAATGGAGCAATGCAACCGGAAAATATTCACATTTGTGGACAGCGCATGTGCGAACTGAATTTCCGCCCCACCAGTAGGTGGAGTAGACGCCCCCCTCACCAAGCAGAAAAAAACATTTCGGCAACAGAAGAAGTATTCGCTAAGGATAGTCATCCGAGCCTCGACCTGGCGACCCATGAATCGGCTGACCCCTGATTCCGCTCCCCGACGGACCTTTCAGTAGTGAACCGCTCAAATCAGATGTGTCCGAGGGAGCTGTAGCATCTTCTCTCCTTCTTCTTCTTTGGTAGGAATGTGTCCTATGCCCTGCGTCCAGACTTGTACCGCCACCTGATGGTGAAGTGGGATACTACAGTACCCTGACGCACAAGTATACCCGGATCCGTGGTATGTGACGCGCACTTAGGCGCACACGGAAGTATACCACAGGCTTTAGGCATTTATTTATTTGTTATTATTGTTATTATTATTACTAGTATTATTAATATTATCACTTGTATAGTTATAGTTAAGCCATAAAAGAAAAGCGAAAAAAGGGGTGGGGGAACCAAATCCCAATCTCGCCTAGGGCACCAAAATTCATAGGACACCGCTGTCCAAGTATTTTATAACTTTATTATTCATACCACAAAATGAATTTATACCATTTGTCCAATTGCAAACAGTCGAACGAAGAGGAAATGTCCCCTCAAACAGCTTCAGGTTTTTCGGTTTGCTCCGCCTCATACACCTGCCCAGCTAAGCCCCGCCCCTCCCAAGTCATAAAAACCTCCCGAGACTCGACGACCTGTCAATTCCTACCAAACCGAGCGCGCAGTCTCTCTCAGAGTTTCCCCACACACATTGCTCCACACAGTTCAGTCTCAGGCGGACTAGAGTGCTACGAGGGGGGGATTTAAACTCGGCAACCGCTAGACAACGCACAAGAGTCAGTGAAGTCAGACCCACCGTGAGCGTCTACTCTGCGCTCCATGCTCCTGCAATCCGGCGGGTGTTAAGATCCATGGAAGTGGCCGGCTTCTACGACGAGGGCAGCTTTGCTTTCCACAGTCACAGAGACAACGCGATCAGTCCCGTCAGCTCTTACTGGAGGCTCGGCGACTCGATGACGGAGGTGGGCATTGAAGAGCCGGAGAGAGCGATAGACTTCAGTGTTTACCTGGACACGGCTCTGCACTGTCCGCAGCTGACGCACCAGCAGCAGCAGCAGCTCCAGCAGCAGCACCAGCAGCACCAACAGCAGCAGCAGCAGGGGAGCGTTTACTCTGATTTCCTGGCGGAAAACAAGATCAAGAGAGTTCCAGCTTTGCAAAACTACAAGAGCTACTCCCTGCTGAACGAGCTGGAGGCGAGTCAGTGCGACAACTTGCGGGACCCGAGGGAGCCATACTCTCTGGGCTACACTGAGCTGCAGGAGACGCGTGTGGACAGTGTCCTCAGTCCGGAACTCGTCGGGAGTCGCTACCGATCCGCTGCTGCTGCTGCTGCTGAGAGAGACGACACCCAGGAAGACGGAAAGATGGAGAACGGGTCGTCCGGCTTTGACATGAGGTCGTATCTTCACTACCAGTCCACCAGCGGCAGTCTGGGGAACATTTCCACCGCGTCCTCGACCTGCTCCAGCCCGCCCGGCACACCTGCCCCGGCAGGTAAGAGCAGGTCGCCGTCGCACGGCGGCAAAATGTCCAGCGGGAAGGCGAAGAAGCGACTGGACAAGGACAGTGAAGAGTACCGGCTGCGGCGGGAGAGGAACAACCAAGCCGTGAGGAAGAGCAGGGACAAAGCCAAGCTGCGCAACTTGGAGACGCAACACAAAGTGCTGGAACTGGCCGCGGAGAACGACCGTTTACAGAAGCGCGTGGAGCAGCTGTCCAGAGAGCTGGCCACCCTGCGCAACCTGCTCTCTGCCACCGGACAGTGTTAGAAAACCTGCTCCAGCTCAGCGTGACCTGCGCACGGATCACATCTCACATCTCCGGGCTCCGCACGTCTGATCACTGATGGACTTTATCCCCGGAGCTGATCCACTGAGCGAGTGTGTGTTTTTTTAAACAAAACAACAGAAAACGGTACGCTTCACAGGTGAAGACTGCGGCTGACCACCGGTTTACAAAGGACACTTTGAATGGGACTTAAGAAGTGGGTGCATGGATTGCGCAATCATTCTCGATTCTTCACATGTCACCTGCGCTTTATTCTCAGATGTCATCTTTATTTTTATTTCTTTGGTGTTTGCAGTATTTCTGTGCAGGTTTTTACATACGTGCGAGTGAATTAGTACTTTTTGTGTGTGTGTGTGTGTGTGTGTGTGTTCACAGCAGTGGTTGTCAAGGGAAGAGTTGTGCTGCAGTGAAATGATGCAACTCTTTGTAATAGTATTGGCAATGAATGAAATAAATCTAATTATTTAATATTAAAAGGTGAAATGCTTTAATTGTACTTGATATTTTATTGAATTAAACAGATTTATACTTTGTCTTAACAATTTCTTTGGCCATTTTCATCCTTTTTCGTGTGTGTTTTTGAGGGTGTAGGCTGAGACAGATGGCTGCAGTGCTGGCTTTAAATATTCACATGTATGATGATAGTCGCCATGTATGTCAATTACAGCATCATACAGATGAGGACTCACTTGACAATATAAGGCAACATTTCAGCCTATTTAATTCACAACAACATACTACAACTAACAAGAGGCACCCAAATTGTAGGAATTTAATGTTTTCCTTTTGGGGAAAAGCGTGAAATGTACAAATCCATTCACCACAGATAAGGACAGTCCAGACAAAACACTAATACTCTCATATGTAATCACACAATGCCGCACCATTAATCATAATTTGCGTCAGTGGTTTTACAAGCAGAGCTCTTAATATCAAACAATCTGTGTTTTTCCATTGCTATTGAATGTAGCAGCAAAATGAGGCAATTCCTTCAATTCTCAAAGACAGACTCTGTCACACTGTTACTGTGTAACTCAGCAACAGCCATTTTTGTTCCTCCATGTTTACTTAGCGATTGGACACAAAAGTCATCAGATCCTGAAATGCATCCAACCGATTTATGCTGAAATGATACTGCTGAGAGCAGCAAACAAAAAAAGGAGGGGGGACAAAAGGGGCAGAAAAAAAAGAAAAAATGACCCACAGCACGTAGCACAGAAATGTTAGTTTTATCTTTAGCACATGGCTCTGTCAATAGTCTGCTGGGTCCACTGGCCCAGTGAGGGGTTCAAGGTCGCGTGGAAATTAATCAGCAACTAACCTCCTCACACCACTTCAGGTCACGCTTCAACAGCCAAGAACTGACTGGGAGACGGCGCGAGCGAGATATGATTAATCCTAAGCAAACCTCCTTTAACCCCTCAAGTGAATAAACACTCAGCAGAAAATGTTGGAAGTTAAAGAGAAAAAAAGAAAGAAATGGGAGTGACAAAGGAGGTTACAGCAGACATAATAGATAAGTTGACTGTTGGTTTGCTGTGGAATTTACCAAGCCCTCGGACTGCATTTCACTGTGTGCACAACGTTAAACATATCTGCCACGGACAAGCAAACCCCAGACAGAGGAGATAAAGAAAAGGAGCACACAGGGATTTATATAGGTGATCCATAACAGTGAAGGGGGTGGGGGGATGTTTTTCCAAGTCTTTCAGTGCGCTAGTTAACAGAGAACATATTGACTTATCCAGCATGTATATGTTGTTGTTGTGTGTCGTTGCATTGGCTGAGTAAAGTATGGAAACTGTGTGATGTTGTTTTTGGTGGGCAGGCAGGGAGAGATGATATTTTGAATACAGTGGGATATTTCAACACACACACTCTGTGATGAACACTCAAGCTTGTAGCGGTTGTGCAACATCCTCCCTTTCCAACACATAACCACTTTAAGAATGTTACACCCACTGTTAAATAAGACATTGTTATCCAGCATGTACAAGACAATGGCTGAGAGTAGCAGTTGTGGCCTGGCTTTAGGTCTCACTAGGGCACAAAACAATAATCATTTGTCATGACAAGGTAAACAAAAATGTGATCCAATCACAGACAGTAATCTTACAATAATCTAGAAATCCAACACTCCACAGTTGTGTCTCTTCCAGCACACAAACCCCTCGTCTTGCTGCTCTCGTTCATGTTTTTGGCGCAGAGTCAGTGAAACATTCTAGGCATTCTTTTATCGATGACCCCCACATTTCCCATTTGAGCTCCTGCGCTGTCTTTTCCTTGCTCCTGGCTCAGATGCTGACAGGAGACAGGGAAATTCCCACACAGGGTGACCTCTTTTCTTGAAAGTTTAGCCCAGCCCCTTCTTCAAGCATTTTACCGTCAATGGGCAGTGTCTGTCCGTAAACTCCTAATTGCATCATGGCCCCTCCACAGTCCAAGTGGCCTCCTAAAAAAAGTCCTCTGATAAAGCAACACAAACACACACATGCACACCTGTCATTTGGATGTGCACTGTGTACCAGCTGTTGTGAAATGGAAGACTTTTCTCTTTTTTATGCCTATTATCAGTCGTTTGTTGCTTAAAACATGTATAGTAAAAAGGTTACATGCTGAAAACACAACAGCCTTAACACTTTTACTCATTGAATCTGGCTCCAGCTGCAAACAACAATTATTTTTTATTATTTATTAAGCTGTCGAGTACTCTGTCATCCCCGAATGTCTTGTTTTGTTCACAAACCAAAGAGTTTATTGTCACAGGAGGAGCAGAAACACCAAACATATCAAAACAGTTTGCAATTAATGAAGTAGTAATTCACTCACCAGTGAATTGCTGCAGGCCCACTCGTGGCTTTGGTCCAGTTTTTTGCCTCGACAGCTTCTCCGCTGACACAAAACACAACATTTGTTGCCGCTTCACATCGGCAAAGTGAAGTGTGTTGAAATGGAAAACACAATGAACATGGACTGAATGGGTTTTGTGGCTTTTAAAATCAGCAACAGTTTTTATTGCAAAAGTATTAACATACGAGGAATTTGCTTCAGTTTTCTGGCGCATAACAAACACAGTGACAAGAGAATGAGAAAAGACAAAGGCAGGTTAAATATCTAAAGGCAATTACCGGACAAGAATGGGGGGTGGGGGAAGAGACAATACAGTAACATTAAAACTCAAATATTGTAAAAAGCAGTAGACATAATATTAATAATGTGTGTGCAGGACATGAAGAGAATATCAGATTAGGAGGGGAAAAAACAATTGTTCAGTAGGCTTGGGTTTAAATTATATCACAATATTTCATCAAGATAAAAATATTGTGATGATATTTCAGAGAATTTCAAATTTAAAGTGTCTGTAGTGATATGGCACGATACATAGTTCCTAATTAAAAACCTATTTATGATGCAAAATAAATCAAAATTTAACTCATAACTTGATACTAAATGGCATTTGGCCTACATGTGTGACAGATTAACACGTCTCACAGAACAGCAGTTATGACGCCAATAGTAGACTGAAGTCATTTGTACCTTTTTGTATTTTGACAATTGCGCAACTAAATAAATATCTGTAATAGTTGGTGTTTCTGGCTCATGTGTCACATCAGTAAACTGAATATGATTGACTTCTGGACTTTTGAACAGATGAACCAACAACTGGGTTCAAGACAAGAACATGTGATGTACATTGTCACTGCACATTTTTATGTGTATGTTTGTCATTTTTACCACATTAATTTGCTTTTTATTTGTACAGATAAATGGTCAAAATCGAATCATTGTTTCAACAATTATTGTTCATTTTTGTCTCTTAAAAAACCCCAGAATCATACATTTTGGTGAGTGCATTCATAGTATTGTAAAAGTGCATGTATGTATCTGTGAATTGTATTTAAACTGGTTCAGGTGCACAAATGTGTACAAAATTGTCTTTAAAAAAGGAACGCATTTGTACCCTTTCATGTTCTCATCTGTACTTCTGATGACATTTGAGCATGATGTATTTATGTCACTTTTCAGGATTATTTATAGATATAGATAGATAATTGGCAAATAAAACAAACAAACAAATTGGCTCTCTATACTCAATAAAACTCACCTATAGCTGTATCAAAAATGCAAAGAGTTTGTATTCATTCAGAAAAAAACCTTCAAATCATTTAAAGAATAGTTGATGTTGTATTGCAATATCAATTTGTAAATTTTAATAATTTAATAATTTGTATTATTAACTTAACTTACTATTACTCCAGGTAGATACGCAGCCACAATTGTAGAATTGTGGAAGCTAATGTGAAATCAATAAAACAACACATCATAAACAATTGATACAAAGCAGAAAACAACACATTACAGCTATTATAAAGTAATTATTTTACAGTAATATGCTTAAAGATTGTGACTAAAAAAAGTTTTTCCAGGCATCTAAACAGAAGGCTGTTGGTGAATTATATGAATAGCACTATGTTTGTCAGTCACTCATAACATTTCTACTTCCCTATGTCATATCTGGGGATCCTGAATCTCATTGACGCTTACTAAAGATAAAAACCTTCAAAAAGAGATCAAAAATGTATGTTTTAATTTCCTTAAAAAAAAAGCTTAGTGACTTCCTAAAATGGCTGGCTGATGTCGTTCTGTGCAAAATGGGGACTATTCCCAGCCATACACGCACAAACAAGTGTTTTCGATGGGACGATGAGTCAAAATAAACAGTGTCCATGTTTATGGCAATTAGAGAACATGTCACGTATGGCGCAACATTTTGGGAAAGGTGTGTTTTGAAAAACAATCTGGCTTTGTGGCTACCCGGAAGGCAGTATATCATAGACTACCCATAGTATATATATATATTTCTTTTTTCTATTTGCTGTTGTTGGTTTGTATGTTAAACATAAAGTACGCAATTAGCTGATTCAAATTTTACTGATGGACCCCGCCCTCGTTTTGTCTCATGCTGTCTGTTGTTCTGCATCCACCAGACCACAGTGCAGACATGGAGTACCTCACAGTTCTATTCTGGGCCCTGTTCTGTTTTCTATTCATGTCCTTTTTTGCATATTATATGTCTTAAATTTATTTCGCTGACTGAAAGGATGTCACACCTCAAACTAGGTATTTTTTTATTAAAATGTGTCAGTGACAAATCACTTATAATAGACGGGAGATAACCGCAATTCTGGTCTGAATGTTGACAAATAAGAGATCTGTTGTCGTCGTTTCTTCTTCCATGGATCCATGTTTGAAGTAACCAGACGAAAATTAATTTTATTTTTGCCCAAAAATGTGCTCTAATTTGCCTTTTGAGTAAATTGCGGACCTTAAAGTACAAAGTTTGTGTACAAAGAGAGAAAAGAAAACACTGAACTGACCATTCTCAACATTTTTATTCTTAAACGTCAGTATACGAGGATGAGGATATCACTACAGCCACTAAGCCTCAGATATCTGTGTTCGCAAACTTGTGTCGTCTTTAAACCTATGATTAAAACAGTAATTAATAAACAGCGTTCCTAAGTAACAGTGTGATTTTTTGCTTGTTTTATTACAGTTTCTTCTCTAAGTGAAAGGGGAGCACCGGACATCCGGACCATGGGTTGTAACGGGAAGCCAGATCGCCTGAGCTACGGTAAATGCATCAGAACATGATCTGTCTTGAAGTTAACCAAGATTTCAACATCTTTGTTCACTTCTGCTATTTTGCTGTAGATGACTGTGAAAAACACAAAACTGACGAGCAGAAGTGACTTGCGGTCACTACACAGCAAGTACCACTGCCCAGGTCTTGTGTAACATCAGGTCCTCCTTGCAAAATGGACATTGGTTTATTAGAGTAACATTTGAGTGTGAGAAAGAGTTTATTTCAGTACAATTGCAATATGTGTGTTAAAACCTTACATTGACCTCTTCTTTTTACAACATTTTGGAATTTTACACGGAAACGTAAACGTTAACCATAGATATAAAACTTGTTTAGTGCAATTATGGCAGTTTAAATTATGCTTTAACCTCTTCAATTTAATTTTTTGTCATCCATCCAGTTATAAACTATATACAATTACAAATATAGGCCAGCTACATTAAAGTTATTATTATGAATAAAAAACTTTATTCACATATTTTTTAATGCAAAAAATAATAAATTCTCTCAAACTAGATATGTTTCCTTAGACTTCAGTCAGGTTTCCGTAAGTGTTTTTTTTTTTTTGCTATTTTCTAACATTATACACCCTTTCACTCTAATTTAAAGTGGGATTTTATTCATATTCTTCACTTGAAAATAGCAATACTGCAACAAAAACACATCCCAGTACTGTGAAAGAAAGAAAGAAGAAAGAAATCCTGAATCGCTATAACAATTATAACAAGTAAGCATACATGATTTACTGTTGAGTTTGTTCAAATTCACGCAAATTAAATTTAGAATTTATGTAATTAATCATTTGTAACAACAAGGTTAAACATAGAAAGTTATATATTGTATGTATGTATTGATGTACGTGCACCAAAATACAGCATAAACTTGAATGATTTATTTTCCACCAGTGAACAAAATCGGACATTTTCATTAAACAGTACAGTAATTAATCTTGAATTCCACGCAGGTGTGACTCATTTTCACTATGCAGTGAGTGTTACCTCACACATAAGCATTCATCACTCCTCACCAACAGCCTTGTGTTCATGTCACCGTCACTCACACTAACACTGATATTAATATTAACGCCAGTTGAACTTCTGTTACAATTCCCGCTGTTTTCTACATTTTACATTTCTGTATTTTACACACCTCTCTTTGTAAATGTGATGTTTTCTGCTAAACTAAGTTGTAACACTTTATGCGCGCCTGTGCGTCCTGGGAGAGGGATCCCAGAGTTTTTCCTCATGTGATGTCTAACGATATAACGGAGAGAGCGTGTCACTTAAAGATAAAGATTAAAGATAAAGATTCCTTTGTTGCCACTATAGGCAAGCACCGTACAGTGAAATTGGTTTCGGATTTTTCATTAGTTTTATTTTTTATTTAGTTTTGACTTTTTATTTTTAAATTTAGTTTGTTTCAATTAGTTTGCTAGTTTTTATTTTTGTAGTTTTAGTGTTAAATTTATGTAATTTGGAGTGTACCTACTGACGTCTGCACTTTGTTGCAGATTTAGGTAGGTAGGTACCTATGGAGTATAGAGTACCTCACAGTTCTATGATCTCTGATGAGCCAACATTGATGAAGTTTGGTCTTTCTGGTTTGTTCAGACACACTGTGACTTTAGAACAAGGAAGATGATGCTTAAGTGAGCTCTCTAGGTTCCAAATGTTCCACCCATATAGAAAGTTCTGTCCGTGGCACTGTTCCTCAAAGCTGCCTCTCAAAACTTTCCTAGATTACCAGAACTGTGACATTGCTGGCTGATGAAGTGAACATCCTGTTTTATTTCGACAACTGGGCCCTGAAAATTGTGAATATAATGGAAGTGAAATTTAAACTGTACTCCTGATTTTGAAGAAATGATCCTTCTAATTGCACAGACGTCATGGTGTGAGGTGAACAGTTACAGTAAACTGCACGTTTTCATTCAGCCCATGGTTGTAGGCCAACAGTGCAGGTCTGTTAGACAGGTAGAGAGAGGAGAATAAGGATCTGTTACGGAGCGCACTGTGTTCCTTATTTTTGATTATCAAGTCGGTGCAAAACCATGACAGAAAAATTAGTTCATTAATGAAGATTGTGCGATTTGTATGAGGGATAATAAATAAAGAAAATCCTCCTTTTGCTGTTAGGCCCTTGATCTGCCTGTGATTCATTACTATCCAACAAAAAATGGGCACTTTTAATTGGTCCCATTAGGGG
The DNA here is from genome assembly GCF_019176455.1 of Solea senegalensis. Lineage (NCBI taxonomy): Eukaryota > Metazoa > Chordata > Actinopteri > Pleuronectiformes > Soleidae > Solea > Solea senegalensis. Next base: position 5,465,172 of record NC_058031.1, read on the forward strand.
TAGGTAGGTAGATCGGTACACTTTCGGTAAAATTGTTAAAAAAAAATCAATAAACACGATGTTGGAAAAAATGTACCCTATTTTCAGTAAAATAAAATAGATTTAATAAATTCATTAGGTTTCTTAAAACCATCTGTAAGGTAGGCACAAACAGTTCACTGGCCCTTTTTAGCAAGAGTCATTTTACCACTTGCAGTCTCTAAAAGCTTCCTTTTTATGAGTACACCATAGATGTGCAGTGTATAGTGCGGTCCAATATGCTTAAAACAAATACAGCTTCACTCCATCGGTGCAGGAACCAAATTTCCGTGACAGTGCATTTGCTTGAGCGTATAACACAACACAACACTGACGATAAATATCCTCATCATCTGCCAGTCGAACTGTACTGTTCTAAAATGTCCAAGACATTTCACCACACTGAAGATGCTCAGGACATTTTAAGCCAGACAAACTTAAAGTCAGGAAATTATGTTTCGGGAGATCATAATAACACTTTTTTTTGGGATTAGGGTTATTGTATTTACCGTCACACAGAACACACATTAAGCAGCTGAACTTGGGCTAAAAACATGAGATTCACTGCGAGTCCTGTGTATTGTAGCAACGAAGACGCGGCAGGATAAAAAAACATAATAAAATGACTATATTGAGTTTTATACTCATATTTAGTTGATAGAAAGTTACATACAGTGCTTAACAAATGTATTAGACCACCCCAAAGTCAGGTTTATGCCACAGCTGCCCTAAATTAACAGCACTGGTAATTGTCAAAATCTTTTTTTTTCTGTTTCTGGAATGGTTTATACATCAGAATGTAGAAGCTCTTTAACTGAAATAATAATGATGCACATTATTATTTCTTGATTAAGATGTCAAATTATACCTATTTACTTCTAAAATATATATATATATATGTATATTCTCGTTTTTATGACAGGTAGTTGTGAATTTGGACCCAGAAATATTCAACTGCTTCTCTTACTCAACTGTGAAAAAAAAGAATAATTTAAACTGAAATATAAATGGTTGTTTTGTTTTAGAAGATGTTGTGTGCAGTAACTTCCCGACTGTACTCTTGTGAAATCATAGATGTCAGACACATGTAACAATATTAATGATGTGTGGGGCTTTGACATGCACAGATTATGCAACAGGAAGTAAGGTGTGTTGACGGCAGTAGTAGGCCTGACAATATCCACCACCTACAACAGCTTAACTCCTCATGTTCAACATGTTTTTAATACCTTTTACCCAATTACCAAGTGTTGTTGTTATTATAACCACAGAGTCACTGGCGAGCGCACAAACACGCATCACATGCAAACGTTTTGTCACTTTTTCCTGCAGTTGCTATGATGAACACATCAACATGAACCCAAAAGAACATCAGTGACATCTGCGGTGAGGCAGGCCGGTCGACTAGCTTTGTTTACATGTGTCGCCGACGACGTCAAGCTTACAGGGAGAGGAAGTTTGTGGCAGCTTTGAAGCGTACCAAGGAGGAAACACCATCTCCAATCTCTAAGTATTTACGCTATGACCTAAATGTTACCTACGCTGTGACAGTGGAGGTAGAATATATCACATCAGTGTGTTTGTCTGACAGTTGGTCCTCAACAGCAGCAGCGGGGGGGGGGACAGGAAGAGGAACAGGAACTGCTCACGAGTGAATGTCTTAACAGACAAGACTGAGAGGCTGCAGTTTAATGAGAGCAACAACACGGTGCTTTTCCATTTTCTATTCAAAACAAACAATGAGGCTGCTTAGGAAAAACACACAATATACATACGTATATGTACATATATGTATATATGATTCAAGATTCAAGGGTTTTATTTATCACACGCATCGTAACACTCGTATAACCCACGGTGAAATGTAACCCCGGGTCGCTCTAAGACTGTTAACATACAAGAATATAAAGGGAAAAGGAAATATATATATGTGTATATATATATATATATATATATATATATATATATATATATATATATATATATATATATATATACATATATTAAGAAACTATATTTAATACTCTAATTTAAGTATCTGTAGATATATACATACTAAGTACTAAATTCTAAACAACATAATAAACAAGAAACAACAGCAAGTAAGAAAAATGAAAGTGAGTTAAAGTGACAAATAATGCAGGTTTAGCAGCAGCAGGACTTGGTGTGACAATGTGTCTATAGCCAAGTGGTATGTCCTGGTTGAGGATTCCCTATGCTACGCGGATAAAAATTCCTCCCAAGTCTTATGTATATGTATGTGGTATATTTACATGATTATTTAATCCAGACTACTGATGCGATGCTTAGAGGAGGAAACTGCGTTGCTCTGACAGGGGCCCCCAATGAGACGCTGCTTGTCGAGGTCACAAGCCAAATGATTTTGATATCGCTGCTTCCATCTTTACTGAGTAGTTGTTTCCATATTTTGGAAAGCATGTTGCACACTGAGACTTTAGAAGAAAAACAGTTGCCACAGCTTTGCATAAAGTATACATGTACATATATATGTATACTTTATGTACATATAGACATCCTCTGTCTGTGTGTGTGTGTGTGTCTTTGTTACCTGCTTTACCTGCCTTTTATGGCTTAAACATTGACTTTGTCATGTTCTAATCTGGCAGAACCTCTGAAGTTAAGATTAGGGATAAGTTTTTGCTCAGTTTGTCCAAATGAGTGGAAGTCAGAGTGCAGTGTCCTTCGAAGAATAGCAGCACAGACCTGTGTGTGTGTGTGTATGTGTGTGTTTTACACAATGCGATTTTAATGGTATGATGTAATATATTGGATTAACAATATAAAGAAGGATCATGGAAATACTCCCGTCGAGTGTTAAGTACTACAGAGGTGTAGTGTAGGGTTACATTCCAGCTGCGCTCGATACTGAAAGCTGTCAAAGTCTGACTCACTCCCACAACTGTTTTGAAATAATAAAGACATGAGGAGACATGGTATACCTGACGGCGTACTAAGTCTCCTCAGTGTGAAACTTCCAGTGTACTGCGTTGGCGTTTACGGTGACTCAGACTTTGCAGAGTCATGCTTGGAAAGACTTGACTCCCCTTGCCTTCAGGAATTTCCTGATCCCCGCTCGGCTCGGCTGTGAAAAAAGATCTGCATGCTACGAGTTACAGTCAAACATACGTAGTCCTCCTCCTCCTCCTCCCTCTCTACCCCCCTCACTTCTTTCACAGCTGGCCAGCCTTTGGGAAGTTCCAGGTTAATAACTAAACTCAGGACACATGTTGGAAGAGTCAGCAGGGCAGAGCAGATATCCCATGTCGTCGATTTGTGAGTGTGGCGTCAGCACTGTGCACAATTAGGCCGAGTAAGAAGTCACTGCCTCATATTTTCATACACATTTCATTTCCTCAAGTTACTTTTCTGTGCTCAACTGGAATTTCTCGCCAAAATCGAAAAAGGTCCGGTAGAAGACAAACATGGATATGACATGAATTCAAACTACTCTGTCATTTATTTATTTATTTATCATAAGCAAATGAGGGGTAATCTTCACCACCAGCCGTGAGTCATGCTCAGACAGACTATAGATTCAATAAAAAAGCAACTGTGGCTTTAAATGACTTCCGGTCCCTGGTCACACCTTGATTGTTTTCCTAATGCAGCTTGTTCTAGCTTGCTGGCTCGACGTCAGCAGAGCACGTTGGGAGTGCTATTACTCACTGTTGAACTTGCATTCCAGTACATGCAGCACGTACCAGCGCCTGCCGCCTCTTATTTCCCAAACAGGAAGTTCAAGCCAAGTTTCTTGCCAAATCATCTGCGCTACACCCCGAAAGGGAGCCAAGACTCAAGCAATACATATGCCTTCAGACATATTCTTCCTTCCTTTAGAGTAACTGTGAGGTCCTGTGTTCTAATAATAATAATGATAATAATAATCAAACCCAGAGAGACTTTGGGGCTGAGTTTAGTGGCACAGTTTGTGCTTTAGTCTCTGAGTGTTTGTGTCAAAAATAAACTGGGTGTGTTTTTTAAAAAACACTAATGATGTTATCAGTTTTGATTCTGGAGCCAGCAGGTTGAGTTTTTCATCAAGATTTCATGAAAAAGAAACATTGTCAAAATGTAACCACTCAGAATATAATGGCAACAACAATTCACGGCGTAGCCACCACTAATCCCTTAAAACCTGTCTGTCTGTCTCTGTAAAAGAGGAAATCTCATGACTCCACACTACTGACAGGTAAACGGTGTTACAATAGAGAGAACAGGAAAGAGTGGGCGGCAACAAAAAAGGCAAGGCTCCATATTCAGAGTGAAGCAATGTGAGAGAGACGGAGAGTTTGACAGTCCCACAGAGCCACCTGGTGTTGGTGTAAAAACACTCAAAAACTGTATTTACCCTCTGGTTACAAGTAAAGTTCCCTTTCCACTTGGCCACGGGCTTATAAATGTGTTTATATTGTGAACTAAACATCGTCCCATATCAGAACAAACACTTTGAAATGCTGTGGAACATGACCATAGATTTTGTTACTGTTTATATATAATATATATATCCCCAATCCCAACTTGATAGTCGTTTATTCCCAAACCGCTGACAACTAGACCTTTATTGGCCCTTAGGTCATTTGAGTTTGTAACTCACATTAATGGATTCAAGGTTATTTTGGTATATAATATTTTACTGCTGTCAATCATTTAAGACGATTTGCTGATTTACTTGCATCAAATGAATGGACTTTTGTCTATTTTCGATTGAAACAAATACATATTTTCATTGACTCTCATGTCTCCTCATAAATTCCACCGTTACTGCCATTTTAAAAACACCCTGGATTGTAAGAAAATCATCTACAGGATAGGACTCCTGTGGGATTTTGAAGACTCATCAGTCTGCTGTCCAAATTAGTGTAAAACCAAGCCAGTGTTTGTAAAAAAACTTCTAGTTCTAAAGTTCTAAGTTGCATAATTATGAATAGAATTCTGTTCCTGACACATTTTTAGTTTTCCGTTCAAGACATGAATTTATTTCTGTTCATTAAATTATTACTGCATTTGTGGACCAGCTTGGTAGCAACACATTTAGCAACACATTTTTCACACCAAGAATTAGTGGAACTAAGGACGCCATTAGTGTTGTTTACATCTTTACAGGCACTGCAATGTTGAGCAGTGGACGACTGCGTTTCTCTGCTTCGTTTTCATGCCCTGTGTGTGATTAAAGCAGCTGTATTTTGATTAATTCTGTTCCAATTAAAGCCACTTTTCCTATGGTATAGTGTTTTAAACACTGATATAGTTCTCATTTCCGCAGTAATACAATGTACATCTCTGATGGAAAAGTCCTAAAGTACAAATACACCTGCCCAGCCACTCATCATGCTACAGTAGCTGCAACACATCAGATGAAAACAACAAAACTATTCATGTTTTCGATTTGTTGTGATGATAAAACAGCTACAGCTCTTTCGACAATAGATGTGGTGCATTGCCTTCATTTGTAATAACCAGTACCAAGATACCATAGTGACTGCATTCATAAAAACTGCTGCTTTAATCTACATCAGTAGTAATTTGCTCTCTCATCATCCTCCTCTTCCTCACATATACTTCACACTGATATAGTGAAATTAGATTAAGATGGAGTGAGAGATAAGGTCTAATTATTGATTTTTATTTTTATTTGTTTAATTTTCTACACATTCTGGTCAAAATTCTTCAGCTCTGCTCTGATCACATACCCTGGTATATTCAGTAGAACAGTAGGTACCACCAGAGGAAGCCCGTGTACCACTGGTGCTACACATACCACAGTTTAAGAACCATATAAATTCTATAAATATATTAGTCAAAAAGGTTATCAGCTTTAATGTTCATGTCTGACCCACAATAAGTTTCATATTCACATGGCAATTGATCAGGACTGAGAAAGAGTTCAACTCAAATCTTTCACAAACCACAAAGATACAATCGTATACTTGTTTTTTATTTAAAAAGGAAAAGAACAAATGTAAATAAAAAAATACATGTTTTTTGAGCTCAGCATAAGTATAGAAAAACAGGAAAACCTGGTGCAATGGCTGCACAGGTGCTGAGATATAATCCCTCACTAAATCAGAAAAATAACAGAAGAAAACTCAGCACACTGAAACCTGATTTGGAAAAAAATATATATATCTAGTAAGGGTGTGTCCTTGTGACAGGACATTCATACATTCTAAAAGGAAGGTATACAGCTGTCAGACTCAAGCACTGGACTTTGTCGAGTCACAAAGGTAAACTGAAGGCTAGCAGCTTAACTAATCTCTTCTTAGGACAAACCTGTTGATTCACAAATGCAGCATGCTAAAAAAAAAAACAAAGAAACAAAGAAAACAAACTCAAATTATACAAAACAACACTGCCAGCTCAGAGCTGCTCCATGATGCAACAGATTATTATTACAGTGTACTGTTTTCATCCCTGTGCTGGTGTTTGATTTTTGGTTTGTTCAAAGTCCTTGGTTACCTGTCAAACTGAGTTTGTTTGAGTAAAGGGTGACACGTTATTCAGTATTTGTATTGCTGGCGAAAAAGAAGTTGGGTGTTGGCTACTTTTACGTCTCCGCTTATACTGGACTCGACACACATTCGATTACAACATGCATCAGCTGCTCTCAGGTTATGGTACACATTCTTTTGGCATTAAAAAAAAAGCCTCCACACTATTTTTTTATGTGACTGAAAAGTTGTTCTCCCAAATAAACACAAACAAAAAAAGCCAGGTGTTTCCTTTAAAAAAATACATCTATTATCCAGTGTCAATTTAAGAATGCCAAGGCAAATGGACAAAGTCACATATCACCCTGTTCTGGCACCATTTTTTTTTTTGTTTTGTTTTGCAGCAAGTCTTTTGGTGATGTCACTGTTGAACTCCCGGGGAGAGAAAATGTACGGAGAAGCAGTTCACTCAGTCTACATATCTCACATTTTACATACTGTAAATGTTACATTAATATTTCTCACTGAGTAGGTTTTAACTCAAGCATCAGTAGAACATTTTCAATAACTAACACTTGCACTAATATATGCACACAAAAACACTCACACACACACACACACACACACACTGTATGGGCTCAACCAGCATGCCTCCTGCAGCCCGACACGAGCTACAAGTGATGACAGATAACAATTCAGTGCCCACCCCAGCATGCATCTCCTATCTAGTGGACACAGTATGGTTTCCCTCTTACGTTCATACACTTCAGCTTACTGTTGGGTTTAATATTGACCCAAAACAATCAAACAAAAAAAAAAAAACTTACTTTTTTTCATTAACTGGCATATTTTCAGGCAGGCTGGTCAAAGATCTGGATCCATGATTTCTGATCCATTTGTGTAAGCAGAGGAAAAGAAAACGAGAAATCATAACGGACACATTCGCAAAGGATGAAATGGAAGAACTCATACAAGTATCGTTTGGTGAATGAGAGACGAGATGTGTGTAAATATGGGCTGAGAGGCCATTCATCCTGGTTCGTGGGACAGAGAGCTGAAACAAGCGCGTTTCCTCTACTGACTGCGATATGTGTTGTTATTATATTTATGAAACGGTTGAGTCTGTGTTTAAGTCGGTTCACGCGACATGCGACACCTGAAAAAACTGAGGCCCTGAGAGCATCTAAGATGACACACTGACATGATGTTTGGGGCGGGTTGATGGTGAGGGGTGGCGGCAGTTTGTCCCAGCCAGCCACGCCCCCTCGCACTGAATTTGAAAAGAAAAAAAATGAAAACGAGTGAACCCGAATCTGCTGGAGTCCAGATAATTCACTCACTTGCAGAGTAAACACCGGAGTCAAAGCAGGCTGATGAAGTCAGTGAAGTCCACTTAGCAACATCAATGGAGAGACGGGGACACAAAGGAGGAGGACAGGCATCAGTGGAAATAGACTCGATAGCAGACGTAAGCACTGAGAGCCAGCACTGTGCACAGGCACACGTTGGCTAAGAGAGGGGACCACGTCCCTGGAACAGGAGAGCTTTCCTTTGGCTGCTCTGCTGCTTTGGCTGTCTCCTGTTCACTGGCCTCATGCTGCTGCTGTTGTTGCTGTTGCTGCTGCTGCTGCTGCTGCTGCTGCTGGGATTTGGTTGGAGCTTCAGCGGTTAGATCCTGGATAACCATGTGGCCGTCTGGCTCATCGCCTTCATTGAGAGGAGGCTGGGAGGCAGCAATGTTCCTCTTTCGCAGCTCAGACTCTTGTGAGGACCTGAATAAGTGGAGAATGTGAGAGAGAAAATAGTACAGTTTAGTGTGAAGTATTGACACAACCTACTGCCTCTCTCACTGCATTCAAATTTAGCGATTTAGTCCACTCTTTTTTCACTCTTTAATTTGTCATTCTCTTTTCACTCAGTGTGAGGCTCAGACTCCGCCCCTTTTTTTAAACACTGGAGCTACCGCTCCGTCTCCTTTCTCTCTCCACTGCTTGAAGCAAGGTGTGAGCACCTCCTTAGACAGTTGTAACTCAGTGTCATATTTCACGACAAGGCCACGCCCCCTCACTGCTCCCTCCTCACTCAAGTCTCAGCCTACTTTTTACATAACGTTTCTTCAAAATCAGGGTTTGTGTGGCGTTAGCTGCATAAGCATTAGAATAAATACCCCAAACTCCAGATCTCCATGTGTTGAGTGATCTCCTCATTTTCTGGGAAAAAGGACGGCTCCACTTTGCCATTGTAAGGGTCTCTGGGCGGAGGAAGAGGAGGCGGAGGTGTGAACTCTGGAGGATCGTCTTCCTCGTTTGACAGCTCCTTCCATGACTCCTTTAGCCAAAAAAAAACACAAAATCCCTTTTCAGAAACACTTGATTAAATAAATTTTTCATGGTAAATGTAAAGATGGCAGACCAGAAAAGTGAAAAACAAAGAGGAGAATAGAGGAGAAGGACTTGCCTGCAGAGAAGTATCTCCTTTGATGTACTTGGCACCTTCGATGACAGCAAGGTAGGAGAAGCGAAGTTGATCTGCCGTCTGAATCAGACCCATTCGATGGCGCCGCATCTCCAGCAGCACATCGCGAATACGGACCGTCGACGGGTCTTTACGCATCGACATCTACAGTTCACAGTGAAAACATTGAATGAGCCTTAATCTTAGGTTTGGTCTACTTATAAATGTCAAGCAACTTTGCAAGACAGAGCTCCTTGTACGGATGATCAAGACAGATAAGTGTGAGCTAATTTCCTAAAAAAAGTGGTGCAAACGTCATGATTTCTCAACAGCAGAGGTTTGTACAAACCAACAAGAGGCACGTATCCACAAGACAAAAGGTCCCCGAGCGGCCGATGCCGGCACTGCAGTGCACCACCACTGGTCCCTGATCTGAATTGAGGCACCCGGACTCTCGGACCTTGAACAGGAAGTTAAGGAAGGAGGCGGGAGACTCTGGCACACCAAAGTCCGGCCAGGTGGTGTAGTGAAACTGTAGAATCTCACGAGTCTCTTGAGTCTGCAGAGGAAGATCAAAGTCAAAAACATCATTTTTGTATTTCCACAATTTAACTTTGAAAACTTCCCACTTGATTTAATCAATTCATGCCATGAACATCAACCTTGGAAGCAATCTTTTTTAATGATCAGACTGAACAGACGGAAAGATTCCAACAAGAAAAACCTGATCTAAAGGCACCAAACTCTTCATTCGCTTCATTCTATTGTATTGACAGACTTGCAAAACTGTAAATATGTGCTTAAAAAGACTACAGCACGAGACCATGTCAGCTTGTACACGTTACTTGAGTGATGGGCCATCGTTTTAGGCTTGTTGACTCAAAGTAGAAGACGTATGACCTGTTGGCTGTCTTTCTATAGCTTGATGGCCCGTTGTGGTCCACCATGGTCTAATTTGTCCCACCAAACTTTCAGTTTCCCCAGCTCCCAGCAATGCACCAGTGTTGGGGTACTTACGGACACATTTTCCAACTCCAGCTGACGGACTGTGTAGTAAGACTTGATGTCTTCTGAGACAAGGGTGAGCTTGAAATTGGTATCTTCAAAGATGGCATCTCTCTCTTCTCTGTGTGGCCAGTATTGGGCACATTTGACCTAAAACCAATTGAAGGGTTACATTAACAGTGTTACAGAAAGAGAGAGAGAAAAGCGAAGTGGTTAAAATGTTGGAATGTGGTGAGAAAACATTAAAACACTGCTTACCGATCCTTTCTCTATGACTCGGTTCAGCATCAACACACCACGGCTCCTCTGCTCCCACACCATCTCCCAGAAATGACCACATGTGTGTGGAAGGGGTCCCTAAAAAAACAAACATTGACCAGCATATTTTTAACTACATGACAACAGTGCATTTAACAATCTATCTATAAGTGCAAGGAACGTCTGTTCAACAAGTGTGGATGAGAAATGTGAGGCATATTGGTACACACTAGCTCTTAAAGATAAGTACAGTGAATTATGTATGCTGCCTTAATATCCAAGGCCCCAAATGCATAGTATTTTAAACCTGTGTAAAAAATACTAATGATCACAGTTGCAATTTCCACTAATGACAGATGAGATGACGAAAGCTGATACAAAACACTAAAAAAGGTCCAGGGTGTAACATTTAGGAGGGTTTATTTGTAGAAATTCAATATAATACCTATTAGTATATTTAAAAAAATAGCTTTAAAAACACTTGCTAAGATTTGTATATGTACTTCATGCAAGGGCCTTGCTTTATGGAGGACACCATCTTGCACCACCATGTTTCTACAACAGCCTGAATGAGCAAACCAGCCAGAGCATACATTTTACCTTTTGACGGCAGAAAACACAACAAACTTGGGAAAGAAAGAATCTAAGCAGAGAAGTCCTCAGTTTGTTACAATCTGTAGGATTTATTTTCTTTCACTTCATACTTTAATTACCCATTTATACCTCAGCTAGTTTTTGGCAAACATTAATATACACACCAAGAAAAAACTAATGAATAGTCCAGAAATAAATCTTCCCTTCATCAAGACTCAACTGTGGTGTTGATCTAACCATGTAATCTCTTTGGATTATGCAGTTTATAGTGCTGCTGATCCATCACCTTATTCAAAAGATTGTTTATAGTTATAAGGATAATATAGTTTTATCTCCACACTTACCTGAGTGAGAATGTAGTTCCTCTGCGCCTCTTCTACCGAGATAAGGCTGGCATTAATGTAATCATTCGTACCCAGCTGCAGACATATTCTGCTGTGGTCAACTGAGGAGGAGAAGAAGAAGAAAGAGAATCATGTAAATACTGCATGTGTGTGTGTGTGTGTGTGTGTTCGTCATATGCCACAACCCCCAGGGATTATCAGTGCACTTCTCAGATCCACAAACAGCTGCTGAGAACAAATGGCTCGTCTGTCTGTCATAACACAGGTGTTGGTTTGCAGCTTCAACGCTGAGGTGTCAATGTGTTTTGATATCCACTCAAAGAACATCTTAGTTAAAAGTTAAGAGCGTGTGACTCATTTTCATGTCAAGTTAAAAAAAACATGCCTGGTGACATTTACAGTAACTATTTGCAGCCTTATCTCTACAATTTGCATTTCTCATTTAGTGTAAGAAAGAGGAAACCACATAGTTAGAGAAAAGCAACTTGTTGACTGATAATTCACTTCAGACCCTGAGCTACATTATTTAGCATCAGAGAAACAAACAATTTAAGGCAGGATGACTGAAGAGGGGCAAAATAAAAGATATAACGTACATTTAGTAATACGTTTCCTTCTTAAGAACACAATTCATCATAAATGATTACTTTTAGAACAAGTGGAACTTCATGATGCTCTCAACATTTTTTAAACAGGAGTTCTGCATTTTCTACCGGTTTCTTGCATTATATTACTTTACTGTGTTTTCATAATGTTCTATTATTTCTTATAGAAAATAATATATTACTATTTTTAAATAAATCATAGTTTCAAAAGGATGGTTGTTAGCCCTTTTCCAATTTGTGGTTGTGGTTTTGCCAATTTGTGGTTCCTGGGTTCTCCCCAAATAATACAACTTTGTACCACTGCATAAAATCACACAAATTGGGGATAGATTAAAGCTGCCATCAGCAATGGCCATCACTTTGAGGACTTGTCATTCCTGATAGGTGGAGTGTTGTGCGGTACTAGAAATGTTCCTCATATCAGATTTACACAGAGACACCTAAAACATGGAGACCCATACCACTGACCTACCACTCTGCATCAGTGATGGCGGTCAGAATTGAAAACATCTATTTTAATTTAAATTAAAGATTTAAATTGAGACTTTTAGGGGCCCATACACACAAGTACAAGTCTATGAGAATGTTTTTTGTCCACAGAGAATGGGCATTTTGAAAACCATAAGACACTTTTATGTGTCTTTGTATATACAACTAATACATCCCTTTGGGGAAACAATAACATCATAACTCTTAACCTGCTTTTATGCACATGATCCATGTTGTCCTCACCATTCTGTGGCAGTATTACAGCGCCACATACAGGCCTGGCATATATACTACAGTGTTTATAGAGTCATTCTTGAAACAATGCAGTGGTTATGGAAAATATAGTATAGGGAAAGTTCTGTTTGGTGTGGATTAGGCCTAAATTGCCCTTACATGTGAATATGACCCGTCCAGTGAATAGATGGATATCAGATTCTATCCAGATTGCTTTTAACAAGTCTGTACATCAAAAACCTACATGAAAAGCATTTGGATTTGGTTTGTGATGTTTTTTTTTGAATAACAGTCACCTGGGTTAGGGTTAGCTTCAACTACATGTGCTATCACCAGAATGGCAACTTCAGTAAATACACAGCAATAACAAAAGTTATGAACTGGAAATGAGATCCTTTTTTTTTTTTTCTAAACGTCAGTCTGACCTCAGAGGAGCAATGTTCTTCTTTCTGTCTATTGTGCAACACCAACACTGCGTCATTGGACATGATTATTACAATACCTGACTTGAGAACAGACATATTTGTGAAGCCTACAGCCGTGGAAAATCCAGTAAAGAATAAGTCAACACTGGCTGTTTGGGGAAAAAAAGTATGCTGTCATAAACTTAGAAGAAATTTAAATGTTTATGACTGTTTAGCATGTAAGTGAGTGCACGGAGCCAGAGGAAGGGCAACTTACATGGACTAACATCTCTGTAACGATTCCGAGTCTTGTTTTCGGGTAATTTGGCAACTTTGCAGGGGAGTTCACAAGACTGGTGACGAATCTCCTGTAACAGAACAAATGTAAATAGCATTACATAAACGTTATGTCACACTACAGTTCTAATGTGACATGAAAAGTGCAGGCAGTGACTTCCAATGCTTAAATACAGAATCTAAATCTTTACAGGCAGGGTTGGCAAGGTGTTGTTACATGTTAGCACACACACACACACACAGGTGAGTTCATATTGTTTGTTAAACATATAACAATGTAATAATAATAGCTACGTTTAAGTAAATGATCCTGATTGATGGAGCATCAGTGTAGTCAATTTAGTGTTAAGTCTGTGTATACTGTTAAAAACAGCTTTAACAATAAAGCTGATATATGAATAGTATTTGTATTTGTTGTTATCCGTTTGTTATTTTTTTGGAAACACCTGCTTTACAAAAAAGGTTACTAATTGTTGGGTACAGCTTTACAGTGAACAAAAACAAAATAAATAATTGTAATAATAACAACATATGACAAATAACATTTTCATTAATTGTTTTTCTATAAAATGTCAGTAAAGGATTAAAAACAAATTGGTAAAAGATGCGAGTATGTCAAGTTGATTTGGTGAATTTCCATCATCAGAATAACCATGAATGGAGATAAACAATAATATCTCACATGAGTGACTTCAAAATGCTGACTACCTCTCCAACAAGGCACAAGACATTCCAGGACCTAATAATGTATAGCAATCTTATTAATATTATTATCTTATTAAGTGATCACTGTAAAGCTGTACCCTTAACAGCATATTTTTGTGACATTAAAATGAGTAACTTCTTTGTAAAGCACGTTATGTTTTTTTAAACATAAACAATGTGTGATCTTCACTTCATTTAGTAAAATGCTGCGGTAACTTAAGTCATGTTTTAGCGCATTTAAGTAAGATTACAACATGTTGTGACATTACTTATGGCAAGTAACGTTTTTTTGTAAACGCAAGTTGTGTGTGTTTTTGCAATGTTAGTAACGTGTTTTATAACATGAAACATGAAAACATTATCAGTTAATCGCAGTCCTTTTTTGAAAGACTCTTCTGAAAGCTTACAGATATGAACCAAACGTTGGTAGCGTGTGCAAAGAAGCCTCTGCCCATTAACATTTACATTTGCACTAGAAAAACTATTAAAACAACAGCTTCAAAGCACATTCAAACAATAATAACTGCAATGATATCGCGAATTATTTTAGCCACGTTAATCGCAACATGTTCGTGTCGTTCCATGCCTGCAGTGGTCTGTAAAGGGGTTTAGTCTTTGGTTGGGACCCAGACAGACTCATCAATCATCGGACTGGTATGATCAAGCGGAACCCGGGCTACACTACAGCAGTCCGGCTCACTGACTGACAGGCGGATCGCTGCTGCTGGTGGTGGTTGTTGTGCTCAGGCTCTCTGAGCTGTAGAAAAAGCTCAGGGCCTGTAAAGGTGACAGCTTCACCGACGGACGGTCTATGTCCGCCTTCATTTACCGACACCTCCTACCTGGTAAACGCTGTTCCAGCTCCCGTTCTGATCGATTTCCCGAAACTCGGCTTCCATTGCTGACAGTCCAGCTGCTGCCTCCTCCTCTTCCTCCTCCTCCGTTTCTTCTTCCTCGTCGTCTTCTCGGCGTGAACACCCGCAGCTCCCCGGCGGTCAGACTGACTGTAGTCTACCAGAGTCCCCCCGGTTTCACACAACTGTTCCGCCACTCTTCGGTAATTTCTCCGCACGGCTGCGTAGATCACCCCTGTGGCCTGTTCAGAGCGGAAACACGCCGCTTGCTCCGCCCACTCCGACGAGTTGCCGTCCTTGAATGTTTAAAATAAATAAACAAAAATATGCTCATGAGCCGTTTTTCCTCCTTTTTATGTGTTTTAAGTGATAATAACATATCACTCTTGTCTTTTCTGGGTTTAACAGCATTATAGCTCGTTTTAGACCCGGAAATGTGACTTATTACAGGCACTTAGCAGTCAGGAAGACATCTTTTTTCTTTTTCTTTTTTTTTTCAAATAATCTTTATTGAACGTAATACAAAAATACAACAGGCACAGAACGAGGCGGAATATACAATAAATACAATATATAACAAAACAAAGAATAGGGAGAAAAAATATCAAGCTGAGCAGAAATCCATCTAAAAATGTTGTTTTAGTTTGTCAAACATTCCACTGAATTGAGCTTCAGTGATGCTCATTATAAACCACACAAAAATCCATAGGACCACAAGCAACGTTTAGCTGTTTGTGGACTGGACTGCAACTTATTAACACAAAATGTATCTGGAAAAATATCCACAGGAAAAGAAAAATATTTATGATTTTTACTGTGTCACACTTTTCCCCTTTTTGTCCATAATGTTGTTTTCTTTATGAACGTGACTTTAAAATGATCAGTATGACCTTCTATTTCTGCCTTTTATCTCTTTTATCCCTTAATTTCCACTTACTCTTCAAATTTTGACTTTTCTATGGAATAATCTTGACTGGCAAAGTTTATCATTTAGGGTGTTTTTTCTAACTAATCTTGCAGGCCCATATATTATAAGAAGACTGTTAAGTAACACCACAAGATGGCAGTAATACCACACCTTGGTTGCCATCCGCTGTTGGATCTTGAGGAAGAAGAAGAAGCAGAAGAAGAGGAAGCAGAAGAAGGTCAAGAAGTAACTTTTAAGTAAAAGTCTGAAGTATATGACATTTACTGTACTTAAGTATCAAAAGCAGTTTTCTGATATAAAATGTACTTGTTTTAGAAGTAAAAGTAGTGAGGAGTAATTGTTGAGCCATTGTAGCTCAGTGGTGGTAGGTTGTGGGTTCAATTGCTGGCCCTCCTTGTCTATATGTGTCATTGAACAAGACAATTAACCCCATGTGTGAATGGCAAAACTGTAGTGTAAAGCAGCTCATCAAGACTAGAAAAGCTCTATATAAATACAGACCATTACCAACTCTTCTGATTTTATTTGGTAGTAACGAGTAACAAAGATAATTAGAGAAAATGTAAAAGTAAACGTTTTTAGAAATGTAAATAAAGTAAAGTACAGCTACGTGAATTGTGTACTTAAGTACAGCAACAAAGTATCTGTACGTAACAGTGTTTCGTATAAACAGTCATGTTTATACGAAATACAAATCCCAGTCTCATGTGCTCATCGCAGTACACAGGCAGACTATGGCCAGCCTGTCGCGCCGCATCTGGGTGATATCAGAACTGAAAACGCACATGGAGCGCGCACGGCACGCACACGAGGAGCGCGCACGCACACAGACACGTAATGGTGTGTTTATCAGTGTAGTCAGTGCAGCCGACGTGATCCGCTGCTGCAGTGCAGTCCAGTCCAGTCCACGAATTAGCTAGCCTGTACTCGTATGGAGAATAATATGAAGGAGTAGTGAAACTGTAGACATATGTATGTGTCCTCTCGGAGGCCACGCGCTCAGCGACCTGACAGAGGTCACCATGGATTAGCCGTAGTCCAGTGGGTTTGTTTCTGACTGACAGCAAGAACTGGTGCCACTGACATTAGCTAGCAGCTACAGCAACTTTAGCCTAGGCGTTTTTGAATCACTGCAGCGACAGGTATTCTGCAAACTCACGATAAGTCCTCGTGTGTGTGTCGCTTTATGTGTCGTCTCTCTGTGGCCGCCAGCTCACTTTCTATGGCTCTGTTTTCTTAGTTGTTGTTGTTGTTGTTGTGTAGCATTAGCCCTCAGCTGTTGTTGGCTCCTGCTAGCTAATGTGTAGTTATAGTTCATGCCTCCCAGTGGTGGAAAAAGTATTCAAATCTTTCAACGGTAAGTTCCATTAGCAATACTCACGTAAGAATAGAAAACACTGCTTTAAAACTAAAGCTAATATTCCTTATAGAGGCCATATTGAAGTGTCAACAGTTTCCCACAAGAGCCCAGTACTTATACATTGCTCATATATACATATATAGAAGTGGTTGATTATTAGTGGTAATTATTTATTAAGATAATCAGATAAACTAGGTGAAACACCTGCAACTATTTTGAAGTTACATTTTAATGTAAATGTACAGTGCATAGCTTTTGTCTTTGGTGATGTTCTTTTTCTCTCTTGTTCTTTTTCTGCTTCTCTTTGGTCTTTGTGAACAGAATGTTCTCTTCTGAAGCTTTTTCCTTGGTATTTTTTGTGTTTTCATTTACACTCTAATATGATTTCAACGCCTTGCTCTCGTAGCACAATGTTGCTGTTGCCTCTGTCTTGACGTACAACACATCACTTCCTGCAGCCTGAGAATGTTGCCTGGCAACATGTGATTTCCTCACCACTATACTGAGAAACATGTGGAGCTGGCACGTTTAATCATCTTTGTGTCAACGTATTTGATAAAGGTTTAAACCTAACAGACATTTAAATGTTACATGCTACAGATTAATTCATTTTTAAGGTGAAATATCAAATATTTGATAGATTATGCTTCTTGGCCAGTCTAACCAGCCTTACATTGCATTAAATATTATTGATTATTGGCCCACTGAATAAAGTTATGACAAGACAGCTCTGTCTCAGATTTATAGCTGAAGTAGGCAAGATGGAGAGATAGTTGAGTGTTTTATTGGCAAGTTATCAAGATACTTTCTTTCTTGATCACTGCTCACCGTTCTGAGCTCCTCATCAGATGAGCATGGCGACACTTGATCCATACACAATGAGGCAATCTATCCACCTTTGAAATTCTCTGCTAATATTCACATGTGTTTTATTGCTCTTTCTTTGCTGCACAGGAAGTATTTCTCAGTGCTGCATTACCAGAAAGGACCCTATGCAGAGTAGGTGTGGTGGAAAATCCGATAGGAGCACACTCTCTCTCACTCTTAATTCTTATCTTTTGCCGGTCACCACATTATTATTTTTATAGTTACACTGTTGCTCTCATGTTCTGGGTTCCCACGGGTCCTTGAAAGCCATTGACATGAGATTCCATGTAGAACAATGAGTGAGTAACATTAAGCAAGAGAGAGCAAATTATGTGATGCCTGGGAAATGCCAAGTCCAAGATCTCTGGCTGACCAAAGAAAATTACAAAGACTGACTTACCCAAGATCCCAAGGACAATCACATGGTCAGATGCAGAGAGTGTTGCAAATCAATAAAAGTGGACACCATGGGAGAAGTGGCTCTTACAAGTTGCCCTCCCATCTTTATCTGTGTCAGCACATTTGATTGTCGAAATATGAGGGAATTGGTCCTGGAAAGTCCTTGAAAAGTAATTGAATTAGATGTCAACCAATGTGTGGGAACCCTTCCTGTTGTCATAGTGTAAAAATGCTCCCTAGTGATTGCAATGGGTTTTGTTTGTGCGTTTCAGATTCCTTGAGTAGTTTGAGATCCTTGAGGGATTCTCAAGGCGTCATGGCACCCAAAGACATCATGACCAACTCCCACGCCAAATCCATCCTCAATGCAATGAATGCACTTCGCAAGAGCAACACACTCTGCGACATCACCCTGAGGGTGGAGAGCACAGATTTTCCAGCTCACAGAATTGTCTTGGCTGCCTGCAGTGACTACTTCTGTGCCATGTTCACTAGTGAGGTAACTCTTTAAATCTTTATTTGTTGGGTAAATGTATCAGGTTATTTTTGCCGTACTTCACTTGCTAAACAAGAGAATACTTTTCGTATTCTTATATAATTCTTGTCTCTTGAGTTTCTAAGACACAGCTACATACTTAATGCTCTAAGGTAAATCCTTAATGGCATGGTCCCAGTCATTGTACCTGACAATCTCTGGTGATTTGGTTCCACAGCTTGCAGAGAAGGGGAAATCTTTTGTCGACATTCAGGGGCTCACTGCATCGACTATGGAGATCCTGTTGGACTTTGTCTACACAGAGACAGTCCTGGTGACAGTGGAGAATGTACAAGAGCTTCTCCCAGCAGCATGTCTGCTGCAGCTGAAAGGTGGGAGTGAGAGAAGCAGCTGCACCTTGATGTGAAAGTTTGCACGTAAGCCAGCAGATACAGTTGTGAGGATAGTGTCAAAGGGCACATCTTAAAGATGGCATTTGATGGGTTTAAATAAAAACCTTACATGTAATGTATTCCAATGTAGTCAGCATTGATGTGACATAATCTTCTTTGTTTCTTGGTGTTGTTCCTCATAACCTATGTAAGGAAAACACTTATTGGTGGCATGTAAGAACGCGGTCACTGCTGTTACTGTCACAGATGGGTTGTGTTAGTGAGTTCCAGAGTTCCAGTTATGAAAACGTATCAGTGTCTCTGTAGTTTTAAAATTATAAGTTAATTATAAGTCTTAAATGTGAAACTTGCACAACTTTTGAGGCTGGACATGGCACAGTTTTTCATGTAGAGATGATTACATTACATTACATTACATTACATCACATTACACCACATGTCATTTAGCAGACGCTTTTATCCAAAGCGACTTACAATAAGTTACTTGCAAGTATTTTTCTGGATTTGAATGATACACGTATATGAACTGTCGATTAAACTGGATATTTGTGTTTTCTCAGGGGTGAAAAGAGCATGTTGTGATTTTTTGGAGAGTCAGCTTGATCCCTCCAACTGTCTGGGTATTCGTGACTTTGCCGAAACTCACAATTGCCTTGACCTGATGCAGGCAGCTGAGCTTTTTTCCCAAAAGCATTTCTCTGAGGTGGTCCAGCACGAGGAGTTCATGCTTCTCAGCCAGACAGAAGTGGAGAAACTCATCAAGTGTGATGAAATCCAGGTAGGAAAACTCCCATGTCATGAAGCGGTTAGAATAAAGACACACTATAATACTGAAAATGTTTGTTAGCAATTGGCAGATACAGTGAGCAGTGTTTATTATTATTATATTTGGGGTGGGTTAAAATATCAATTTGGTGATATATTGCCGTCCCTCCTTGCGCAATGGGAGAATTGATATGACAGTGCATTCGATATCAATACTTTAATTATCCCTGCCATTTTCACTCGGCAGATGTCACTTCTTCATGTCTATTGTAATACATATATATTAACCCATTTCCCCCAAAAAACACTTTTCACTTCACCGGTCCTTTCCTGACCAGGTCATTTCAGTTTGAGACCCTGCTACACCTGCTGTAGTGCAGTGTTTAAAACTGGTGTTTTTACATAAATATTGTGAATTGAGCTCCATTTTCAGTTTTCCTACTGTCTTTCAAACACCTGAGTGTGAAAAAGTGTGAATAGCAAGTACCAACCTGCTGTTTCCTCAGTCAGTGTGTTGCCCTCCAGTTCCACTCACGTTTGTGGAATGGCCTGACAATGAAATTGCAGAGAACAGAACCTGATTTAAGTTTTACCTTCATGCTCAGGAAATTCCTATTCCCAACCAAACATAGTTATTATCTAACAATGATTTATAGATTGTAGTGTGTAGTTCTTGTTTTCTTTGTTTTTGTAAAGATGTAAAGAATTGACTGCATAGTTTTTTCCACTTATAATAATTATGGATAAGTGGCTCAGCTACAGTGGTTGCATCACTAATGAATATTGTACAACATTTGCAACTGGAGCTGTCCACCAACTGTTAAATCATTCTGTGGATTTATGTCTTAAACGCAGCTGTAATTCTTCTCACTGTGCCTGCTGTCTGTACGAAGGTGGACTCCGAGGAGCCCGTATTTGAAGCAGTGCTAAATTGGGTCAAACACAACAGAAAAGAGCGAGAGCCGTATCTGCCAGACATGCTCGAGTTTGTCCGAATGCCGCTGCTGACCCCGCGCTACATCACAGATGTCATCGATGCTGAAGTGAGCAACAGGGTTTTTGTAAAATCACACAGCACCCTTCTAATAAAAGAATGCCTGTTGACATATTTATGACAGTTAACATCATAATGAAGTATGTTTTGGCACGTTTTAGCCCCTCATTCGGTGTAGCTTGCCTTGCCGGGACCTCGTTGATGAGGCCAAGAAATTCCACTTGAGACCGGAGCTGAGGAGTGAAATGCAGGGCCCGCGCACACAAGCCAGATTAGGTGGGGATTCTTTTTTTTGAGATGCAATTTAGCTGCATGTGCAGTTTTTTAAATATCTTTGTAATCCACTCCTTCTTTGACAAGTAGAATGATTTATGTCCTGTTGTGCAGGTGCCAAAGAAGTCCTGTTGGTTATTGGAGGGTTTGGCAGCCAACAATCACCAATAGATGTAGTTGAGAAATATGATCCAAAAACGCAAGAATGGAGCTTCCTCCCTGTAAGTATTAAATGTGTGGGAGACAACCTGTGAACTTCGTATTATATCAGTGAATTTGGTGATAAACGCGGATCAATGTGTCTTGAATAGAACATTGCACGGAAAAGGCGTTACGTTGCCACAGTGTCTCTCCACGATCGGGTCTATGTGATCGGAGGGTACGATGGTCGGTCGAGGCTCAGTTCCGTGGAGTGTCTGGACTACACGGCGGATGAGGACGGCGTTTGGTACACGGTTGCCACCATGAACGTGCGGCGCGGCCTTGCAGGGGCCACAACACTGGGAGGTGAGGAAGATTTTTGTTTCTCATGCCATTACAGTTTCTTATTTCCTGGTTAAATATCACTGTAACTATACACATGTGTTTCCTCTGTCTGCACAGACATGATTTATGTTGCTGGAGGATTCGATGGCAGCAGGCGTCATACCAGCATGGAACGATATGACCCAAACATTGATCAGTGGAGCATGCTGGGAGATATGCAGACAGCTAGAGAAGGAGCTGGTCTGGTGGTGGCCAGTGGACTTATATACTGTCTAGGTATGGATTGTAGTTTTCAGCTTTTTATCAGTAGATTATTGTCAAAACTGATCTATTTGTGTTAATTGACAGTTTTAAACTTGAAGACATTCAGTTTTACTTTACATTTCAACATTTTATCCATCCATCATCTACCATTTTATTCTCGCTGTGCCAATCTCAGCTGACATAGGGCGATAGGTGGGGTAAACCCTGGACAGTTCGCCAGTCCATTGCAGGGCCATACACATAGAGACAAACAACCATTCACTCTCACATGCAAGCCTATGGTCAATTTACCTAAATTCCATATTGCATGTTTTTGGACTGTGGGAGGAAATTGGAGAACGCAGAGAAAACCCACCCTCGCACACATGGGAGAACGTGCAAACTCCATAAAGAAAGACCCTTGAACTGGGTCTTCTTGCTGCAAAGGCAAGAGTGCTAACCACTACACCAACCGCGTGGCCTCAACATTTTATGTTACACTTAAATTCACATTTCATTGCTCTGAAAAGCTTATGTAACAACATAACTTTAATTAATTTCACTTTTGTAATATTTTTTTCACCAAAAGAAAATCCCAAACGTCTTAGTGGAGGTAAGGTCTGGACTAAAAAACAAATGACTCATGGTCCCTGAACCATTCTTTCACAATTTGAACCCGATGAATCTTGGCGTTGTCTGGTTATGTCCTAAGAACCTGGTCAGTCAGTGTATTTATAGGCAGTTGTTCTCTGTGTTTTTGGGCACGTTGCTGCGTGTAGACCAGACCAACTGAAGCAACCACAGATCACAATACTGCCCCCACAGGCATGTGTGGTAGGCACAAAGCAAAAATATTAGAGTGACCTTTTTCTTTGCCTGGCAGTGTGAAAAGACCAAACAAGTCCGGTTGTGAACTTTTTCCTGAAAGACTGCTACATCCTACAACATGAATACTGGTCCGGACATGTCTGCTGTTTACACTTGACTAAAATCCCAGCACTGTCCATTTGAGTTAAAAATGTCAGGCTAGCGTTAAAGTCTAGACGTGCAGAAACGTAGACCTTTGAAAATACCACCTATCCACAAACATCAGCTCCAGCTCCTTGTCTTAATTCCA
Source organism: Solea senegalensis (assembly GCF_019176455.1). NCBI lineage: Eukaryota > Metazoa > Chordata > Actinopteri > Pleuronectiformes > Soleidae > Solea > Solea senegalensis. The sequence continues at coordinate 5,488,202 of NC_058031.1, forward strand.
CAGTTAACATAATTTACATGATCAGTTAAGTTATTCGTTCATTCCTTGGTTACCAGTTTTGAGTGTCAGGGGGAGCTGGAGCCTCACATTCACACCTAAGGGCAATTTAAGTGTCAAACGCGTGTCTCTGCACGTTCACACGGGAAAAACATGCCAACGACACACAGAAAGGCCCACAGTCATCCCGGGTCACAAACCTGCGTCTTCTTGCTGTAAAGCAACAGTACGAGCCAATACCCCACTGTGTGGCCCTCAATCGAGTTATGTATTAATAAAGAAACAACTGCAGTTTCAGCTCTTAATCAATCATTAAAAAACTGGCCTAATATTTCCTCCCAGGTGGATACGATGGACTGAATATCTTGAACTCAGTTGAGCGGTATGACCCACACACTGGCCACTGGACAAGTGTTACACCAATGGCCACCAAGAGGTCAGGTAGGTGAGACAAGGGACACAGAAAAGTGATAAAAGATGACTACGTGTGTGCGTGTGACTGTTTATCTGAGACTGTTTATTCTGTCCTCAGGAGCTGGTGTGGCTTTACTCAATGACCACATCTATGTAGTGGGAGGCTTTGATGGCGTTTCCCACCTCGATTCTGTCGAAGTCTACAACATCAGAACAGACTACTGGACCACTGTAGCCAGTATGACTACTCCTCGATGTTACGTGGGAGCAACCGTTCTCCGAGGACGTCTCTACGCCATCGCCGGGTAAAAGACAGATATACTAGATAGATATAATTCATTGATCCCAAGCTGGGAAATGACCGCACTTTTCTATTAAAAGAAAAGTGTCCTGATGTGGGTCTTTCTGTGGCAGTGGGTTTTAAAGGGCTGATGTGAATGCACCCCTAGTGACAAGCTTGTAAGAACTGAAAGAGAAAGTCGATTTTAACTTATTTTTGTTGGCTAAGAATTGCAAGAGATGCAAGTTGGGTCAGGGTGTACTGTTCCAAACCACACCATGGCAAACTGAACTGTACCCTTTCACATCCTCTTGCCTATTCCTTTCGGAAAATAAAGCTCAACAGTATTTGTATTGTTTTTGCACTGAAATTCAAAACGATTGCGAGAAACTTTCCCACAATCTTAATATCCATAAATTGTTGTGCAATATGCTTTGGCAGCTGACGATCCTTCAAACTCATACGTCTATTACTCAAACTGGATGTTTTAGATTGGGTTTCCCACCTGGATGTGAAGCAACACGCCCTCACCAACACAGGTGTTTTTGTTTTTATTGCAGATTTTTTGTACAAATAATCATTAACATGTCACATCATGTTCATCAAGCAGTAAAATTGCCAGACTGGAGAGGATCAAACAAAGCAGATTTACTGTAGTGCTTTGTAGTCAGGTAATAAGCATAAAGAAACAACAGTATAATTATATACCACTGACATTTCAATTCAATGATGCGTTACTATTTAAAGTCCACTTTGTAAGATGTAAGAAACTAAAGATACTAACCATAAATAAGTTTGTATTAGTGTATAATGATTTTGTTTTTGTAGCCTTAGTATAAGCCTTAAGCATGTACTTTTGGCAAGGCCTTGCTTTATGTTGGACATCTTCCAACACCTTCTTTGCCACTATACTTTCGTAGCATGGCACAGCTCGACTCTGCAAGGTTTGGTTCGTTGTCCGTTATTATAGTATCTCCTCAATGTGAGTCGTCATACCACGGCTGCAACAGTGACTTGTAAAGCAGTTGTTGGTGATGACTCATTAGTTACAGTCTGACACAGTCACTGAACTAAAATACAGCTGAACAGGTTGAAATTTCCTTGCTAAATGTTGGAGATTAACGCACGTTTTCAGGGTTTTCAGAATATAAACAAACATGGAGGCGGACTGTCAGCTGTCATGTGTTGCGATGTTTTGTGCTGAGCGGAATCTACTTGGCTTGTACAAGTTACGGTTCTAAACAAAACTACGTAACATCCGTTTCCTGGTCAACTCGCTCTCGTAAATGTCAAACATGTTCAATACTTAGGATTTTAAATTGGGGAGACTCTGATGTATCCAATGTTAAAATCACATCTGTTAACCCCTCACACTACAGGATTATTTGACCCGATAATCTGTTCAAATCGGCCTATAATCAAAAGGCACCCACGATTGTCAGGAGGGTCAGATTGGGAGCGAAATCTGGCCAATTATCCTCTAGTGTGGGACAGGCTTTACGAAGAAGAGGGAGAAAGTGTGGAGAGAGAGTTGTGAAAGAGAAGTTTTAATCACTTCTGGTATGTGAAGGCCATCATTGTTCCCCTGAGATGCTTATGTAAGGGAGGGGTTAATGTAGGAGTCTCTCTATTTGTTGTGTCACTAATTCTTACACACTGCCACACAGGCTGTTGCTGTCTTCTTACTTAAACCATGTTTAACATCACTCTGTGAAATAGTGTCGATTGTTAATGTTGAGTCTCTTCACTTCTTCTGTGATTGTCTCTGCAGATACGACGGGAACTCTCTGCTCAGCAGTATTGAATGTTATGACCCGGTCATCGACTCCTGGGAAGTTGTCACTTCAATGGCGACGCAGCGGTGCGACGCAGGCGTCTGTGTTCTACGAGAGAAGTGATCTTTCGCAAAGACCCCACGAGAGGAAAAGCAGACAGGAGGACATGCAGCTAGACTTTGTTAAAAACGGCCTCTGAACCAGAGCCACAAAGGGAAGATGTTTTGTTCGCCAGAATACGACTCGCGTGCAGCAGTTTGGGCCGCCGCCTCCTCTGGACGGTTGTCGTTCCTCCAGTTGGACCACACGACAGAGCTTCAGCTTCGCTGTGGTCGACTTCACCGGAAAAAGAGGCCCCCGGGAGCCCATCATCACCACTTGCATGACTCTCATTTGGTGGTACTTGTTGCTGTCTTTACCTGTGAGATAATTTTTTTTAGTTTGTTTTCAAAGTGCAATATATTTTTACTCATGATAAGAAAACATCAAACGTTGGAGCACAGTTAAGACTCCAGTTGCTGCTATATGCCTTATGACTTTGGCCTACATCCAAACGGTGGACATCCATGTTGCCTCCCGTCTGACTTTGACACTAGCCACAGTACATTGTCTTTATCGAGCGTACACATTTGACATCTGCGAGGTCATTCATGGGTCAATAATCCAACCACTTTTTTTGTACAGTGCTTTTAGATTCCAATCACTTTATTACAAAGAGTTTATTTCTTATTGTCGCACACAGAATATACAGTATATTTAGAGATTAATATTGTTTTAGAGAATGACTGAATTATACCAGTTGACTTTATTTTGTCCTTCTGTTGGGCAGAATTGAAGAATCACAGAATGAGAAGCATGTGATTTGTTTTTGTTTGTTTCCTCAGCTTATACATTTGAGCATGTTCACTTTTGCCTGGAAAGTGAATAAATCCTGAACAGTGACACGTTTTTCTGCGTGGTTCATTTGAACACCTGTACACTCTGTGGATGTGAAAGACATCCACAGAGCAAACCCCCCAAATGTTTCTAATGTTTTATCGCTGTATGACTTCATGTCTATATTAACAGCACGCAAAAAGGTGAATTTCCACGCATGCCACCAAATTACTGGTTTCATTCACCAACTTCCCAGGATGTCTTTTTTTAATAAAGGTAAACATTTTGTCATATTTGGATTTGGTTTTTGTCTAATGCTGCTGAGAATGCCTGCTGACGTTTGTGTCGTCTGTTCTCTTTGGTCCAATCTGATCTCAACAATTATTGCCATGGAAAGTTCAGTTTTCACAGACAGCCATCTGCAGGGTTTACAGAGAATTGTCTGAAAAGGAGAAAATATCTGGTGTGCAGCAGTTCTTTGCCTTGTTGATGCCAGAGGTCCAAGGAGAATGAGCAAGTTATAAAAAGGCAACAGTAACTCAAATGAACCGCTCATTACGGCCACGTTAGGAAGAAGACGATGGAACTGTGAAGCAGCAGAAGACCACGTCTGGTGAGTGTAAGTTTGTTTTTTTTCCTCCTGAAATCAGACCAAAAGAAAAGCAAAATGTTGAATTGTAAAGGCGACAAGAAACGATTACACCTGTGTGGAGAGAGAATCTGAATTCTGTGTAAGTTTGATGCAAAAAATCAAACTTTAAACAACACTGTATTGACCTACATACACATTTAAATAAGGGTAGGTCAAATATTGATTTGGTGATATATCTCAATCCTTCGTTTTGCAATGCCGGAATTGATATGCCGGCACAAATATCAATATTTTGCTTAATAAATTAAGATGCTTTAAAGTAAACAGTCCCTGCCAGTTTACTGAATGAGGAAAACTCAGGTGGACGTTACCTTGCCGAAGAGGAGTGAGTTTGTTGTGAATAAATGGAGAAATCCTGCACTTTTAACTTTTCACATTTTTAACGTTTTGTTTTCTTCAGTGACAGATATCGTAGTGTATCGCTATAAAATTGTTCTGCAATGTATTGATTATCACAGAATCGCTGTATTGTGATATTATTGGCATCGTGGACCATGTATCGCATATTGTGAGGTAAATGTTTTCATTTTTTACAATTGATATATGTATGTATATATATGTGTGTGTATATATATATATATATATGTATATATACATATATACTTACACCTGCCTACTGTCTACTAACCCTATAAATGGTGAGTGTTTTCTAATTTATGTGCATATGTGTTAATTATCCAGTGAGACACTGCCTAACTGATCTAAACCTGAGAGGCAGCAACAAAAGTCCAACAAAAAGGTTTTAAGGAGGAGTTGACTTCAGTGGGAGAAAAACCATCACCTTTTTTTTCCCTCCTCCCCCATCGATCTACACCTTCCCCAGTCAAATCTAGCGTCGCTGTGAGACGACGCAGCAGTCAGTGACCAAACCTGTGTGCAGGTATAAAAGCAGCACCAGCAGCAGCAGGGACAGACAGACGGAGCAGAGCTGTGTTGACAGAGACGAGACACTTGACTTGTTTCCTGGGACACAGGTGGGATCTGTCTGGAACGTCCACTGTTCTCTACTCTATCATCTGCATCAGCAACATGGTACGGGAATTTAACATTTTCTTATTGATTGTGTCAATATGAGCATCTTTTAAATGCTTCAGTAATGTCTCTGCATGTTTTTATGTGTGAGTTTAAAATGACTGACAGGCTGTTTATTGCAGACTGTCTGCAGAGAGGAGCTCAAGCCATTGTCATTACTGTCATTAAATCTTAAATTTTTTTTTTTAAAGAAAAAAACTCCTATTGTTTATAATCTTTGTTTTCTTGGTTTTGAAGTATATTCATATTCTAGACTATAATCTACTCATATATAACAGATGTCACTCGGTGGCTAAAAATCATCTTGGGGGGAAGTTCATGTTTCCCTTACAGGAAGAACAAAAGCTGAAATTCTCAACATGTTCAAACACGTTTTGTTGGAAGATGCAACAGTGGAGTGGTGAAATAATCCTGTCCTCTTTTTGTTTACGCTTGAAAAAAAAGAAAAAAACTGTGATGGACAATGCAGTATCACCAGACACTGTTTGCAGTAAAGTACCTTAAAGGGATACTTGAGTAAAAGTAGCTTACCAGAAAAGGACTTTGGTAGAAGTTGGAGTCACTTTTTTATAATATCACTTAAGTAAAATCTTAAAGATGAAATTTACTTTACTTTCTGATATAAAATGGACTTAAGTTTTAGAAGAAAAGTGAGGAGTAAGGATTGAGCCATGGTGGCTCAGTGGTAGGGAGTAGAGTTGTCTTTCAACTGGAAGGTTGTGGGTTCAATTCCTGGCTCTGCTAGTCTGTATGTGTCCTTGTGTAAGACATTTAATCCCATGTTGAAAGATGTGTGAATGGCAAACTGTAGTGTAAAGCAGCTCATCAAGACTAGAAAAACTCTAATATAAATACAGACCATAATACCAACTCTTCTACTACTGATTTTATTTGGTAGATAGAGGAAATGTAGTAAAAAGTAGTAATGTAGTAAAAGTAAAAGTTGCTAGAAATACAACTAACAAAGTCAAGTACAGTAACACTATGTGTACTTTATTACATTACAACACAAAGTTATATTAGTCTTGGATTTTTCATTAGTTGAAATGTGTTAGCTTTAATTTGTGTTTCGAGTGGGTTTGCTAGTTTTTATCAGTTTTTATTATTTTTTTGTAAATGCTAGGTTTTAGTTTAGTTATTTATTATTGTTAGTGTTAGTTTTAGTTGTTTGTAATATGGAGTATTTTTATCTCAAATACAACCTTTAAAAATGGCAGGCATTCATATGAACCCAAAAAAATGTACAGATAAGATAATTAATAATAATAATTAATTAATTAAATACGATAAAGATAATTAAGCACATTCAAATTCACTATAATTTTAGTTAGTTTTAGTGATAACACAATTCAGTTTCATTTAGTTATCAGGGGGGGTTTTAAACTCTACTTTTCCTTTTTATTTCAGTTAACTAAAATGTTTTTCAATTTTAGTTTTCGTGAACTATAATAGCCTTGTTGCAACACTGCATGTTTGCATTGCAACCTCGTAAAAATCAATGAATATTTTAAATAGTTTTTGCTTTGAAAAACCATGTTGTCTGAATTTCTTAAATTCCTTCTGGGGAAAAAACATCACTGCTGCAAATTCAAAGTCCACAAATTCACTGTAAAACTCTAGTGGCCTAGATTTCAGCTGCTCCTCTTAGATCTTGTATTTAATATTTATTTTTCCTTCTGTTTTTGTGAAAACAAATAATCCCAAACATGTGGAAGAAAAGGTTGTGTTCACTCTTCAGTACTCTTCTTCTCCGGTCGTGATCATGGTTTTTGTTTCCCTCTGCACAGAGAGAGTGCATCTCCATCCACGTGGGCCAGGCAGGAGTGCAGACAGGAAACGCCTGCTGGGAGCTCTTCTGCCTGGAGCACGGCATCGCTCCCGACGGCACCTTCCCGGACGGCCATGCACAACCAAACTCACGTGAAGATCCATTCAGCACTTTCTTCAGCACTGGGAGTCGAGGGCGTCACAGTCCACGAGCGTTATACGTGGATCTGGAGCCCACGGTGGTCGGTGAGTATAGTCCTGGAGACTGTGTGTGTTTATTTTTATTTTTTATTTCTTATCTATTTTCTTTTATTGAGTGTTCCAGTCAAGTTTGTGTCTGGCATGAGTTCCTCTCCATCACTTATGGCCTTGTGCAGTTACAGTAACTGCTAATAGGATACAGACTCTGGTATCCAGGCAACGAGTGCAGCTGTGACTCCTTTTTTCAATGCTGCCAACATTTACAGAGGTGTTCTATGTAAACAGTAGTCTAACGCTCCAGTGAGTATTCAGTTGATTTTAGCAGGTGATTTGTGATTTATTTATATAGAAACATTATTATAGTTTCAATGAAGCCGTCTAGGATCACTACATTTATGCTGTGAGTTAAATTATTTAAATTTAATGATTTATTATTTTGCTTTTATTTAACACAATTTCAGACGCAACAGTTCATCCAGTGTTTTTATTGCATTTATGTTCATGACAGAATGGAATAGGGATTGGGTACCTTGCTCACAGGTGCCTCGAACTTTGTCCTGGCAGGGATTTGAACTGGCAACAATAATCTTTACGCTCATCCATGGGTTGTCAAAAATAAACAAAATAAATTAAACATTGATTTTATTAAAACAAATTCATACTATTCCATTTATCCTCTATACTCAACATTTGCACTTTTTTGTTTTCTGTTTTTTATACTATTATTAATATTATAGCAGCTCAGCCTCAAACTTCCGCTACTGAGGTTTCTGACTCCGGATGACCTGGTTGACGCGCTTTGCCTTGGCGATCGCTCTTTTGTACTCTGATTGAATGTCCAGGCTGTTTGTTTAGTTGCAATATATTGGTTTATTGCTGTGCGTTTCTTTGCATAATGAAATTCCTTCAAATAATCCACAACATTCACGAGTAGCGCCTCCGCGGTACAGCGGTCGAAAACCGTTTGCCCTTCCGGTTCACAAACCTGACAAGGACAGTGATATTGCCACCTATATACACACCTGAGCTCCCCCTCTGAGAGCACAGCGACCCCACACACACATTGAGTGAATTACACCAAACCCTCATACCACAATTAAACACATTCGGCTTCTATACACCGGCCCCTAATTGTTAATGGCAGCCTGACATAACAATTCAAACACAACAAGACAGGAGCAAATAATGTGTTGATACAGTTACATTAAAGTGCAGTACAGACAAATCTATATTCCATGTACCAAACAAAGTTTCGTCACTGGCCTTTCAATAATGTTGGCCCTTGTCTGTAACCTCACGGAACCAGCCCTTGTTTATCTGGAAAAACCTCCAGAACCCTGCCAAGCAGCCATGAGTGGTTCCAGGCCATAGCATCCTCTGAGAGCTTTGATTGGCTCTCTGTCTGTCTGTCCACTTCTGTTTTCAGCTGCAGATTCTCTTGCTGCAGAAGCCGATTCTTCTGAGTCTCCTGGTTTAATTCCTCCTTCTCCTTCTGACCACGCCCTTCATGCTCGTCCCAATTCTCCTTCTGCTGCACCAAAACACAATACTTGTTGTGCAGCGTCCTGTGTTCATTCTCTAGTGCCCTCTGTTTGCCTTTCAACGATGCATGCTGACTGATCAGCTGCTCATACTCGTACGCTTGCCTTTCCTGAACACTCAGCAGGCGTTCGTGGTCACTGAGCACACTTTCTCGAGCCCGCCATGCCTCCTCACGCTGTCGCTGCCATGACTCTACCTCCGTCTCCAAGGCTGTGACTTGACCTTGCAGCACAGCATTCTGGGCCGTCAGAGACACACTCTGAGAGGAGAGTGTGGAGTTCTCCACCTGCAGTTTTGCCGTTTGTGTGAGTAAGCCTGAATTCTGTTCCTGTAGGGTGGTGGTGTGTCGCTGCAGTGCCACCATCTGGTTGTTAAGAGAAGTGTTCTGGTTCTCCAACTGCTTGATCTGGTCCTTCACTTTTACCTCACGGACCCTCGCCTCACTGTTAGACTGAGCACGCTCCTGAAGAGACGCCACTGCCTCAGACAGGTGCTGCTTCTCATTTAACTCATAGCTGTACTGCTTGACCAGCATTTCTTCGAGCTTGCACACAGAGATCCTGTTCACCATCGCCAAGGGCAGCTCCACCTCCGAAGCACCACTGTTTCCATTCAGTGGTCCGTTAACAACCCATCCAAGCACTGTCTTTATAGCATATGGGCCATTCCCGCTACTGTTAATGACCTCCCAGGGTTCTAAAATCCTGGGAGCGTTAGTTCCAATTAACAGGTCGACGTTTGCTTTTATGTTTGGGATGTTTACCTTGGACAAATATGGCCACTTTGCCAGTTCTTCAGATGTTACCATGTTATTAATATTGACTGGCATTTGTGTCTGTGTGAGAACCTCTGGGAGAATATGAAAGTCATTGCTGTCCAGAGTAGATACCTCCAAGCCAATTAATGAATATGCTGGAACCACTTTTTTCTGCCCCATCGTGCTCAACAGGAAGTTGTTTTTTCTCCCTGTGATGTTTAGCTTCCGCATTAGTTGTTCTGAGCAGAATGTGGCTGAACTTCCTGGATCCAAAAAGGCATACGTTTTTATTATGTGATTTCCCTTTGCACTTTTGACCTTCACAGGCAGGATGGATAACACACACCGGTCCTTACCGGCCCCTGTATATCCACATGTTTTAGGTGAAGTTGGCTGGTGAGATGTTTCAGACTTTTCCGGGGCTGGTTGCCTTTTAATATGAAGCACAGTGGGGTGGGTTTGACTACATATTTTACATGTCAAGCGATCCTCACAGTCACGACTCATGTGTCCCACACATAAACATGCAAAACAAACCCCCCTTTGCCTCAGAATCTGAATCTTTTCCTTGTGCTTCCAACCCTTGAACTGTTTGCAGTCCTCCAAAGAGTGGCTACGAGCACAGCAAAGGCATTCAGTCTTTTCTGGGCCTGCTGTGGGCTCCTCAACCTTTTCCAGCGCTTCCATAGATGTTATAGTGGTGGCCATGACATTTCCTTTCATATTATATCGAGGTTGTGCTTTAAACCCAGTGACAGACTTTATCCCAGCAACACCAGATGACTCCTGTATCTCACCAAACAAAGGGTCAGAAAGAATACTGACACGACGCTCAATGAACATAACCATATCCATGAAGCAAGCTGGTTGATTGGTTGTCTCCATTATGTCATGGGCTATGGTCCTCCATTGCTCCCTCATTCTGAATGGCAGCTTTGACACAATGGCTCTTATATTTACTGGCATATTCAGTTCCTGCATGTACTGAAGCTCTTCCATTACATTGCAGCATCCACGCAGAAATAATGAATAGGCTTGCAGAGCTCTTACGTCCTCAGATTTAATTGTCTGCCAGGCCAGAGCCTTTTCCATATAAGCACTTGCAATTTTGTACTGATTTCCAAAATGTTTCTGGATTAGTTCCTTTGCTACTGCATAACCACGCTCTGGAGCCATATGCTGGCAGCTTCGCACCAGTTCACGTGGCTGTCCTCTTGTGAACTGTTCCAGATAGTATAAACAATCCGCTTGTCCTGCCTTTTCCTCTACTCCTTGCTCAAAGGCTTTGATGAATGTCCTGTAATGGAGAGGGTCCCCCTCAAATGTGGGAATATCTCGTGGTGGTAGTGTCATCATATGCTGTTGCTGTACCAGAGCTGCTGTTATTTCATTTTGCCTTTGCATTATGGTAAGTATGTCAGGTGGACTTTGGCCAATGTGGTGTTGTTGCATAGGTTGAGCAGTTGATGACTGGTGTTGAAAATGCAGCGATGTTTCAGATATATTGACCTGTTGCTGCTGTTTTTGGCTGCACTGATGCATTGAAGCAGCTTGGACCCATTGCTCAGTTTCCTTGGGTTGCACATCCTTTAATATGGTTTCCTTGGGTGGTAGTGACCATTTTGACAATCCATTTTGTGTTGATTTCCATCCAACAGGACGGTACATCTTTGCCATAGGGTTCAACGTGGTGACAGAGTTTTCAAGCCTTTTCTTTTTCTCCTTTTCCAAATAGGAATTCATGCCATTGCTGTGTGCTTGAGAAGAACCTCTCCACTCTGAAGCCTGTAATACAGCCAGCTTAGCAGTGGATGCAGCTATTTCAGCTTGTAAATCAAGCTGTTCTCTTTTTCTTTTCAGCTGCTGTTCCTGTTCCTCCAAGTCATGCCTTTCTTTTAAAGCTGCAGCCAGAGCAACAAGCGCTGCCCTTTCTGCTTCAACCTTTATGGCTGCAGAGGATACAGTACTTGATCTTACACTACTACGGCTCCTATGGCTCGAGTGCTTACTAATATTTGAAACACTGTCATCAGGATTAACTTCGTCCACAACATTACCATTTTCATTTGCAACACTGTCATCATTTGATACCCACATTTTTGTGTTAGCAATACACTCATTAATAGGCAACATTTTTGCCTTGAACCATATTTCATGTTTTTCCTTTTCCTCACATGGCAAAGAATCCAACAAATTATTATGCATGTATTTTGCTTCATGACAGACTTCCAATAATTCATCAAGAGCATCCTGTACCTTTGTTTTATCATGCTTTTGCATCAAATCTTGTATTGATTTTCTTATGATGGCTGTTTGATTTAACTTAGCCTTTCTGCCAGACTGCAACCTGTCTAATTCATTAGCAAGGGCCTTTGCAGTGAGTTTAACCACATGTTTTTTAGTTTGTGTTTCAACACCGCCACCCACACTACTAGATGTAATAACATTTTGCACATTAGTCCCAGCAGCTTCAATTGTGTCCGACATAGCGCTGCTTCTTCTCATGATGAATAGTCAGTTCATAAACAGCCAGCAGCAATCAACGGATGCGACGCAAAGTTTATTGTCCCCCTCGCTTCGGCGACCAATGCATTGGGTTTATGCCCGGCGATGTGTGCACACAATTTCAATGGCCATTTACCGGTGTAGCGCTACACATACCTCCGTGCGTTGGGCGCCATGCGGTAGTTCCATGGTCTGATGGTCCGATGATCCGATGGTAATGGTCCGATGATCCTATGCTCCACAGTCAGGTTCAGCTCCAGCACCGCTCTCCGGCGTCTCGATATCCACGTCCAGACGCTCTCCAAATCCCTCAAAGTCCAAACCGCTTCCAGCAGCTCCCCCCGTCTTGCGCTCTCGTGAGCGGGTGCGATGACGGCGTTCACGGGATCTGGACCTCCGGCGTTCTCTTCGTTCCGTACCAAACGTGCCTTAAGTGTCCCACAAAGTTCCAACTGGTGCAGGTTTTCGACTAATATTATAGCAGCTCAGCCTCAAACTTCCGCTACTGAGGTTTCTGACTCCGGATGACCTGGTTGACGCGCTTTGCCTTGGCGATCGCTCTTTTGTACTCTGATTGAATGTCCAGGCTGTTTGTTTAGTTGCAATATATTGGTTTATTGCTGTGCGTTTCTTTGCATAATGAAATTCCTTCAAATAATCCACAACATTCACGAGTAGCGCCTCCGCGGTACAGCGGTCGAAAACCGTTTGCCCTTCCGGTTCACAAACCTGACAAGGACAGTGATATTGCCACCTATATACACACCTGAGCTCCCCCTCTGAGAGCACAGCGACCCCACACACACATTGAGTGAATTACACCAAACCCTCATACCACAATTAAACACATTCGGCTTCTATAATTAATAATAACATTATGATGATTATTAATTGTTTATTAATTAATTAATAACTTTTGTCTTATCCTACCTTATATTTACCTCTTCACTAGTTGCTTTGTATAGCTGCACCACTATAGAATAATGGAAAAGTCAAGATATTGTGTATCCGCATTTTACACACAATTCTCTTCTACTTCTAATAAGTGTGATAACAAATAAGATAATAAAATGCACATTACTCTCATCCTCTAAATTCACACATGTAGTGTTTGTGTTGTGATGTAAATAGGGTCTGGTTTTGGAGGTTTCTTTTGCTCTTTCTAACACTGAATCTTTTGTTTCAGATGAAGTGAGGGTCGGTAAATACAGAGATCTCTTCCACCCCGAGCAGCTGATCTCTGGAAAGGAGGACGCAGCCAACAACTACGCTCGTGGCCATTACACTGTCGGCAAAGACATCATTGATGACGTCATGGAGCGCATCCGTAAAATGGTCTGTAATGAAAGTTTATGTCCTTCACGTAAATGATGAAAAAGGGATTCCAGTGAGACCTAATGTGGTTTTAATAAATGAATGAAACAATAAAACAGCAATTAAAAACAACAGTGACACGGAGAACATATCAGACTCTGTTTTAAAGAAAGATACTCAAAGCATAAAAGTAAAATTAAATTTATACCTAAAGAGATACACCCAAATGGTCTAAATTTGTAGTAAATGACACATAAAATGATACAGAAATGAAATACACACAGTACAGTATAATAATCACAATAAACGTAATAAAATACAAAGTTGATTAATAAAATAAATAGAAATAACACACAATGAGCCTCAGGATACATTGTCAGTTCAACACATGCAGAAGAATATGCGCCTTTATTTAGATAAATAAGCCACAAGTTCCTTTGCAGAGCCACTTGGAGAAGTACGACAATAACATTATGCATTCAATAACCCACATATTGTTATTTTCACGTCATGCACGCTCACGCAGCAGGGGATACAAATCCTGTCGTGGATAACTACCTTGGCACAACATCGGCACTAGGACACCCCTGGATACGACCCCAACCACAACCTGGTTGTGGGTGATATATCTGTGATATTCTAATTTTAACATGGCACACATGGTCAAAATGTTGGGGGCTTCACAAAAGGAGTTTGCTTTGCAACCAAAAGACAAAGTCCAGTTTTATATACAGTACAGGTTCCTCTAACCATCTTTTCTGTTGCTTTTTAATTGCATCTCATGCTTTTATAAGTCAACAGAGACTGTCCTGTCATTTGTCCCTCTCATCAGACGGACCAGTGCTCTGGCCTGCAGGGTTTCCTCATCTTCCACAGCTTTGGAGGTGGCACCGGCTCTGGCTTCACCTCACTGTTGATGGAGCGTCTGTCAGTCGACTACGGCAAGAAATCCAAGCTGGAGTTTGCCGTGTACCCTGCTCCTCACGTGTCCACAGCTGTGGTGGAGCCGTACAACGCCATCCTCACCACCCACACCACCTTAGAACAGTCCGACTGCGCCTTCATGGTGGACAACGAGGCCATCTACGACATATGTCGCCGCAACATGGAAATCGAGAGCCCGAGTTACGTCAACCTCAACAGGTTGGTCGGTCAGATCGTCTCCTCCATCACCGCCTCGCTTCGTTTCGAAGGTGCCCTAAATGTGGACCTGATGGAGTTCCAGACAAACCTGGTGCCCTTTCCACGCATCCACTTCCCGCTGGTCACTTACTCGCCCATCATCTCGGCAGAGAAGGCCTACCACGAACAGCTGACTGTGTCCGAGATCACCAGTGCCTGCTTTGAGCCAAGCAACCAAATGGTCAAGTGTGATCCTCGCGGCGGGAAGTACATGGCGTGCTGCATGCTGTACCGAGGTGACGTCGTCCCCAAGGACGTGAACAGCGCCATCGCAAGTGTGAAAACCAGACGCTCCGTCCAGTTTGTCGACTGGTGTCCCACTGGTTTCAAGGTGAGTGGAGGACAACACAGTGCAAGGACAAGAAACGTCCACTTCCTGATCATTTTCTTTGCATCAACAGGTAGGAATCAACTTCCAGCCCCCAACTGCAGTTCCTGGCGGAGACCTGGCCAAAGTCCAGAGAGCCGTGTGTATGCTGAGCAACACCACTGCCATCGCAGAGGCCTGGTCTCGCCTTGACCACAAGTTTGACCTCATGTACGCAAAACGCGCCTTTGTCCACTGGTACGTGGGTGAAGGCATGGAGGAGGGGGAGTTTGCAGAGGCCAGAGAGGATCTGGCCTGTCTGGAGAAGGATTACATGGAGCTGGGTCAAACAGGTGCCGACTCTGAGAATGATGACGACGAGGAATACTGAGCTCTGGTGATTTTTTTTTTTATCCTGTACTGACAGTATTATAAGTTAGAATGATCTGTTAGGATCTGCATAAAATGCATCTCCTCCTGTTTCCTCTTCCTCTTTCCCCTCCTGTTCTTTGGCTGTCTGTCTGTCTTTCCCATCTGCATGAGTGGGTGTATCTGCTTGTCTTGTTCCCTGCAGGCTGGCCGGAGAAACCCTGTTACCTGGTTTCCCTCCAGCTCACCTGCTGCAGATTAATCTGCAGACGAAGTAGTAATCAAGGATAGTCATCAGAGCCTCAACCTGGCGACCCTCCAACCAGCTGACACCCTGACGGGCCTTTCAGCTGTGAGCCCCTTGAACCAGACCTGTCCGGGGGAGCTGTAGCATTGTACTGTTCTTTTTTTTTGGTAGAAATGCATCCTATTCCCTGCATCCAGACTTGTACCGCCACCTGAGGGTGAAGTGGGATACTACAGGGTCCTCGATATGCGACATACTTCAGATTGCACAGAAATATACCAGAGCCTCAATACATATGTATGTATATATATATATATATATATATATATATATATATATATATATATATATATATATATATATATATATATATATATACATATACACATATGTACATACATATGTGTGTATATGTATAAGCTTTAGGAGAAGAATGCAAGCTTTTACAAATTATGTTTGAATTGTACTGTGAAATAAAGTGTCTTTACAGTATCCTGTGAGAGAGACTGTGACTGTGTGTGGTGGTCACATGTGACACCACACAATAACCACCATCCACATTGTTGGATGTCACGTCTCTTCACATTTCCTGTGCGTGCCTCTTCAATCTGTGACAAACTACCTTTTAAACTAATGTGCACGCAACCCAACCAAATGATCCTTTTGATAAAAATAATGAGGTAAAATCTTCTGACCGTTTGTTTTGTTTTTTGTTCTTATTTGTTCCCTCATGGTTCTGGGTCATCTCCAAAGTGACTTCAGGGACTGAAGTGTTTGACTGGGTGTAAAATGCTGTGTGATAGAGAAAGCATGACATATGACTGGGAGTGTGGAAGGGTGAATGTCAAAGATGTGGTATAAAGCGCTTAGAGGTGATCTTCAAGACAACTAAGGCTCGATATCACAGGTCTCCAACTTGCAGCCAGCAGGCCACATGCGCCCGCCCCATATGTCTTTTATTCATATTAATTTTGCATCCTAAATGTATTTTGTGAACTATCAAAACACTTATGTTGAAACGTGAAATATGATCATAAATTTTATAATTTAGATGTCTTTGTCCTCAAACAAATTAACTTTTTTTCACTTGACCAAAGGAGAATACATAAATAAATGTTAAATAAATAAAACATGTTGAAAAACCTCACCTTTTTATCCCCACACAGGAAAGCTAGGAAATATCTATAATTTGACATGTTAATCAAGAAATAATACTTTTTTTTTGTTGCTTCTACACACTGGTGTTTTAACCATTACAGAAAAATAAAATATGATTTTGATAATTACCAGTGCTGTTAATTTAGGACAGCTGGTGGTCTAATACATTTGTGAAGCTCTGTATTTCAGTCTCTTCTCCTCACATGGTCCCAGACTGGCTCTATGTGATGATGATGATGATGATGATGGTGAGGTCAGGACTTTAAGGGGGTCCACACCATCTGTTGCAGCAGGACTCTGTCTGTCTTTTGTCTCTGTAGTTCTTTGTGGCTGTTTGTGTGGGGGTCATTGTGTTGTTGTTGGAGGATGATTGTCTGAATCACACTCCTCCTCCTCCCCCTCTTATCGATTGGTATCGATTAATAATAATAAGTTGTTTGTTTTCTCCTCAGACAAACTTGAAGGAGGCTCTGACAGGGTCACAGATGAGCAGCTGTCAGGAAACATTTACAGGAAACAACCAATCAAACTGGCTATTTAAACAATAAGTCCCGGCGGTGGAGCCGTAAAAAGTGTCACCTGAACATATTCATCCGCGCAAACATAGGATAAACATACGACTATGTTTGTGTTTTTTACACGGCGTGAATAACATGATATGGGGAATGTTCCGAGGTCTGTTGTTCATTTAGCTACAGTTTATCGTTGCGTTGGTGAAGAAGAGTAAAGTTTTGAGAAAATGTGACTTGTTTGTTTTTAGGCTCCATCTACATAATCACCTATAGGCTAGATCCGCGTTCCTGCTGCTGAAAACGAGGAAATAATTCAGTGGCATAAGAGGAACTTAATAATAATAATACTCGTATTAACATGAAGTCGAAATACCATATATGATACATATTACATTAATTGGTTCCCCTTAATCACATAACGAAGACATTAGCAGTGTAAAAAAGTAACAAATAATAAACATGCTTTATAAACACCACAAAATACACTGTAGGAAGAAAAATAAATATGAAGTGATCTAATATATAATATAAAATAAAAAAAAGTATCCAATCCAATCCAACTTTATTTGTAAAGCACTTTAAAACAGCCACAGTGGACCAAAGTGTTGTACAGAATAATAAATAAAAGACACCATGAATAAAAGGCATAGACGTTCACATGAGGGTAATCAGATACATCTAAAACAACTTAAAGAATTCAGACATAAAAATGTGGATAAAAGTAACATAAACCACAATAAAAACAGATTCAAAATAAATAAATAAACATAAAACAAAGAGAAGAGATGAGAACTTAGCAGAAGAAGAGATTTTAAAACAGACAGGGAAGAGGCCTGTCTAATGTGCAGATGCAGATCATTCCAATCCACTGTTTTTATACAGTAACCTTTATTTAATCAGGAAAAACCACATTGAGATCTCTTTTTCAAGTGTGTCATGGCCAAGACAGACAGCAGCACAGTTACAAAGTATACAACAAGGTTACAGATAAACAGTCAGCAGCCATACATACTTTAAAAACATAACATAATTTCAGGATCACAATCATAATCATAAATACCCTACACAATCATGAAAACCCCATAAACCAGGGAGAACATCTACACACAGATGTGTCTGCCTCCAAATGTTCCTGTATTCTCCTGATAACGTCCAATGACACCAAGCCTTTAAGTTTCAAATCTTTCTCTAGTTCATTCACAAATAACAGCCTTTTTTCCCCCGATTCAGTGATGACAGGTATGTAGGAGGGAAGAAGACCAAGAATAGCCTTGTAAATAAATATCCGCCAATGTTTTAATCTACGTGTAGACAAAGAATTCCAACCAACAGTGATGAGTGGTGGTAGTAGTAGTAATAGTAGAGTAAGTATAAAAGTAGAGTAACAATGTAACAACAAATAAGATCAATATTAAGTCTAATACTGGTCCCAAGGCCCATCTCAACTGATGTGGTACACATTGCTGATTAATCAAGATTTTGGGGGCTTCATTTGTGGCTGTGAGACATCAACAATTGAAATGGAATGAGATTATGTCTGTTTTACCTCCTCTGTGGCTCATGGATACTGAGAAAAACAGTTTTAAAATGATCCCATGTTACAAAGACATATTTCAAAACAAGGGCCTTCTCAGCGATGGCTGTTGTGTGGCGCTAGAAACATCATATGATGGCTGTGACAAAAGTGATTACAGGAATAATTTGTTATGACAGAACTCTATGTGCGCCGATCTGATGTGCACGACATGTTCGCTGAGTTCTCCCGCATGGCACAACAATCAATAGTGCACTCAGTGATTAAGTGAAAGAAGTACAGATCAAAAGAAGGTATATAATCCCTGCAAAATTAATTGGGTGACCTCAAAACTGGACCAGGAACTGAGTGCAATTTTACACATGTCCTGATGTGCACACCAAGTTTGGTGAGTTTTCATGCATTGCAAGAGCCTCAAAAGTGCACTCAGGTAGTAAGTGGAAGAAAGACGATGCTTGCCCAGCTAACAATTCAGAACATTCTGGGAATGTTACTGGCTGTGGGAATGTTCCCTGAAGGTTCCCCCCAGGTTCTCCTGTTGTTGAAAATGGAAAGTTTTCCTAACGTTTCCCCAACGTTGGTGTTTGGTTGTACATTGGGTTCCCAGAACGTTACTTTGTCACAACCTTCCTACAACCTTTATAGAACGTTCTCTTTTGGTTCCCAGAACATTCCCCTAATGTTACTTTTCTACAACCTTATGCAACCTTTAGAGAACATTCTCTTTTGGTTCCTTTTCCCATGGCCCTTGGATCCTAATGATGTAATATTAATTAACGTTAGTGTAGTGTGACCGAAAAATAACGAAACTCTTGCAAATTTTATTTATTTTTTATTAAACCTTATATTACATTTTACACTATTTTAGTGTAATTAAAGTATACGTACGTACCTAATGAACAATTCAAGTTAAAAGAAAATCTTAAAATCTAAGATTATTATAAATAATGATGCCTACAATGACTGAAAAGATGCTTTACAGAATAAATCACTAGGACTGTCGATGACAAGCAAGCATTTCCAAGACATCCAAATTCCAAATCCCTTCACTATAGTCACAATGATAGAAATTCACCATGATACACTTAATGCAAGTGCTCCCAGTCAAAAAAAGAAAATTAAAAACAAATCGTGTGACAGTATACTGCATATACAAAATAGAGTGAAATAATGAACAACACTGGCAAAAAGTAGGAATAATGTTTATGTGTAGTGACGGAGTAAGAAGTCGCTGAAACAGCAAACCTCGTGGAAACAGAGAAATTGCACAAGCACTCATGAGAAGTGTGCGGTGTCTAGTTTTTTGAGCGGACGTGCTCACTGCCTTGGAACATTCTCCTCCTCACTGTGCGTGGATGTGTGAGTGTGCGTACGTGTGTGAGTGAGCGTGCATCAGTGTGTTGCCTCGTCTCGTATTGATGTCAACCGACTGCAACTGAGTCTGAAGGCAAACAAACGAAACGGGGGTTTGCTAAAAGAGGGACAAAACCCCCTCCAGGTGGACCGTATCACCGTTGTGTTCTTCACGACCGTCCTGCTCGAGCCTCCACCGGCTCTTGACCGAAACGATGAGCCAACCTCGGCCGGACGAGTTTCAGCCTCCTCCAGAGTGCCCGGTCTTCGAGCCCAGCTGGGAAGAATTCGCAGACCCTTATGCTTTTATTAATAAGATCCGTCCCATCGCGGAGAAAACAGGCATCTGCAAAGTCCGCCCGCCTCCGGTGAGTGCAAGCAAAATGTGACAAAAAGCCGCCGCTGGATGCTGGCTCCGTTGACCGTTAAGACGGTTGTGTCGATGGACTCGGGGATTTAAAGGGACTATTCAACATGGCGGATACACGATTATGATCATTCTTTGTGCCGCCACGGCTAGCCCTGCTAAGTTCTCACTAATATGGTTGCCTTTTCGTCGCGGTCACTTCGTGGTCGTCGTGACCGTAGTTTAGATGTGTGTCAGTGTGCTAAACGTGGATTATAGTCGCGGGGCAGCGCGTGTCAACAAAGCCCCGTGGTCCAGTCATTGAGCTGCTTAGCTGCTGTGCTAACTCAACAGCTAGCGGCTAAACCTGTCATAATTTAGCACTCGGCGTTGACTGAGGTGACTATGCGGAAGCCACACGGCCGCGTACAACATGATGTTATGATAATAAGATAAACGTGAGCGTCAACACTCATTTTGCGTCGTTGTCCTTGAGTGTCCGACGTCAATGTCCGCAGTTATTATGGGTTATTTGTGGAGAGCATCATGATGCAGTCGGGTCCTTTAGCGTCCATAAGTGTGTGTGTGTGTGTGTGTGCTTGTGTTTTCGGTCAAAGTGTCCTGTTGTGAAAGCATATTTATTTATTTCACCAGCCGAACACACTATATTGAAGGGTGAAAAATATTGCTCCATCCTTGGGACAAGAACACAGTGTAATACTATATAACGGACACAATTCTTGTTAAATAAGAAGTTGTGCCGTTTGAAGTTGTGGTCTAACTTGCCTCATTACCCAACATTAACTGTTGTGTTGCACGTTGTTATCAATTTTTCCTCATGATGAGCCACTCTGTTCATGTATGAGCCTGTGTTGTAGTAGGGTGTTGTCCTCCATGTTGGCTTTGTGGTAAGCTGGGCTTGTGAGTGAGTCTTCCATCTGGCCATTTTGTGTGCCAGTGGGGGGATGTTGGCTACCCACTTTAATCAAGAATTTGTTTTTCTTCTTTTTTCATAACATTGCTCTGTTGTTGTACATGCTAAAACTGTATTTAGATACACTGATTGACTGGTATTGTGAGCTATAAAATGGAAAGGATCACCGTGTTCTTTTTTTGCAAGAGAAGGCCTTGCTTTTCCTACAAACTTGATTCTAACATCAGTGACATGAAACCATGTTGTCAAATGCTTAATTGACCCTATTCTACAATTACAATTAAGTTTCTAATATAATTACAAAATGTGTGAATGATGCATAATGCTGGAAACGCTGGATCTCACAAATTTTAAAAGGAAAAACACATATGCTTGATTTTTTTTTATTTTGCATTGACCTAATTCAAGAATAGAAATTACTGTCAAACTATTCAGTCTACCTGTTGTAGTGACCTTCATGTGCCATTGTGTGTGTTTTTGTTGCTGCTCAGGGCTGGCAGCCTCCATTTGCCTGTGATGTTGACAGACTTCACTTTGTTCCTCGTATCCAGAGGCTCAATGAACTGGAGGTGAGTTTTGTCAGTCAGGTTCTACCAGGGATTGTTAGGCTGTGTCTATATTTGTGTGTTTGCATATTTTATTTAATTGTGTTCATGATGATGCTGTATCTAGGCCTCTGTAAGTTAGTAGTAACAATTATGGAATAGGGACGGTGATGTTTATGAATGTCTGAATGCAAAGGATGGATTGCAAATTTAGACTGATAAATATTGTGTGGGATCAATAAAGGTACATCTTAGCATTCGGCTTAATTGCTACTCATCCAGACTTAGAAATGTAGCTTTATTCCAAAGACTGCTTCTACTCCACCTGGTTCGTCTCTCATCAGCAAACTTGAAACCCTCCCTGACAGTAGTAATAATAATAATAATAATAATAATAATAATCCATGAGTGTCTGATCTGAAGTGATAAAACACAATCACACACAGTGAAACACAACCACTTTTTATTATTTTTGTTGTTGTTATTAGTAATCAAATGTATATTACATTACATTACATGTCATTTAGCAGACGCTTTTATCCAAAGCGACTTACAATGCAATTGAGTACAACCAGCCAGGGGTGGAGTCGAACTTGCGACCGTTGCGACCATGATGTCTTTCGCACACAGGGTACTGGTCTTAACCACTGAGCCACTGAGCCACTCCACAAAAAATATATTTATTTATTTATTTTATTTTCTCTTTTAGTTTTATTTATATAACTGTGTATCCACCCCCTCAAGATGCACCACCAGTGTGTGGGGATGGGGCAGTGGTGGGCGGTTGTGTTGTTTGTTTTTGTTTCTGTGATAAAGCAAAAATCCTACTGTAAAATGTAGCTCAGTGCAATTATGTTTTATAATAGGACAAATATTTGCCCACACTTTGTATAATTTAACCTCTTTTTTTGCTGATGTTGATCAATGCTTCATGTCATGGTTTTGTTCCAGGCACAGACGAGAGTCAAGCTTAACTTCTTGGATCAGATTGCCAAATTTTGGGATTTGCAGGGATGTACCCTGAAGATTCCACACGTGGAAAGAAAGATTTTGGACCTGTACAAGCTTAATAAGGTTGATAATTGATATCACAGTACATTTTACTGTATAGAAGCTATTATGCAATCAACCACTCGCAACATCAATGTATCTCACTGTCCTTTCAGCTGGTGGCAGAAGAGGGTGGATTTGACCTTGTGTGTCAGGAGAGGCGATGGACCAAGATCGCCGTACAAATGGGCTTCTCCCCGGGCAAAGCTATCGGCTCACACCTGCGAGGGCATTACGAAAAAGTCCTCTATCCCTTCAATCTCTTTCAAAATGGAGCCAACCTGCTGGTGAGTTGGACACTCCTGTTCCTGTTAATACACACAGAGAGACGTTGTGCATACAGTCACAAGTGGCTCATCTGTAAACAAAGACCTAATAATGCTAAGCCATCACTATGATGCAACAAAAAATTTCATGAAATTACAAGTTTATAATGCAATTTAATGCAACTTGAAATTATTCTTAATGATAATGTGGGGGCATTGTTGGGGATGTGCATGTTTTGTTTTCAACTGCAGCTTATGTTTATGTTTTATGCTATTTGTTTTAAATCCAAAAGGACACATTTTGGATTCTTTTGAGTCTACATCATTGTTCTACTGCTCTCCTGAGTGCAAATTTATTGTTTAGTGTCATAGTTTTTGCACCCTAATATGCTCTTAATATTTTGCAAGAGAGCTTATCCAAACTCTTTTGGATTGGTACTTTGTGACCTCCAGTAGGAGGTCACTCTAAATTGTTTAATTACCCCAGCTCTCTCTTGCCTCAGGCACCAGAGGCAGCTTCCAAACTGATGGGTTTGGAGGTTTATCCAGAACTTGAAGAGGTATGTTTGCGTCATGGTCAAGAAGCCACTTGGCTAACAACATGCATGTCTATGTCGTGGGTTTAATATTTGCAGACCTGACTGTGAATTTAACCCTTCTTAAAACAGTTCATGCTCGCATCCAAAAAGTAGTCTGTCCCTCTGTAGGTCACATGTAGGACAGAATAGTGCTTCTCTTTCTGTTTCAGGCAAAAGTCTGGTTAAATATTTTTAGTAGATTTTTCAGTTTTCATCTGTCCTTTATAATTAATGTAAAAAAAAACTAAGTCAAAGATAAATCTTGAGTTACTTGTCCTCCACTGTCTCAGCTTAATTCTGTCTTTGTACTACCAATGTGGCATGCACACTTTCAGTTTCAGTGCTACCTGTTTGTGGTGACAGACTCTAACTAACCACATGCCTCTAATCTTCTGGCCATTTCACTTCAGGAAACCTTGTTGGTACCAAACAATGTCTTTGAGACAGTTTCCTGTTTTTTTCTCTGAAACTCATTTGGTTGTTGCTAATACTAATCGTCACAGAGGATTGTTCAATTTAATTCATCATTGATGTTCTGAAGTTATAATCAAATAATTAATTATTTTATTTTTAAAAGTAAATGTATTGTCTGCTCAGTTTAGTCTGTGTTAATGTATTTATATTAAAGTCTCCCTTATATCTATTACTGTATCTACTGACCACTGCTTTTGTACAGGTATTCCAGTTTGGCACGTTAAGGCTTTGTGTTTATCATCGAGTCGTTGTTTTAATTTGCATGTTATATTCCTCAGTGTGTTCAGAAGCCACTCCAGTCGGTGGAGAGTAAAGTAAGGATGGAGAGCGTGGACGCCATGGTGCCGAAGCTGCAGGCACAGACTCAAAGACCACCTGCCTTGACGATGGACACTTACTCCAATGCTCGCAGAGGCAAACGCATGAAGTGTGAGGTGGGTGTTATTGATGTAAGAGAGCGCCACACACCTGATTAAGGGTCTGCACACATGAGAACATGTTCAGGAGAATCTGCCAGAGTTTTACATCGTGTTGGCTTCTTATCTGCACTGAACTGGCTTGTGTTTTCGTGTATACAACCAATTGGGAAAATGATGATGTCATAGCCCACCTTTCTCTTTTTCTTGCACTCACTGTCGCCATCTTTGTTGTCGTTGCCTTCTTCTTGTGTTTGGAGTTTGTACACAGCATGCTAGCTTTATGTGCAGGCTCCATTTGTCATATTCATCTCTGTTTTTGGTGTATTAGTGTGGCAGCACTAGAGTTCCACTTGCAAACCTGGCACACTTTAGTGTTCAGAGTCATTTTGGGGGTTTTACTGTGTATGAAGACGTTTCTTGACAGGATGCTGTGTTTATGGAAAATATTTTTAAAAAACAAAAAGAAAAAGATTGTCTAAGGAAAGTTTCTGAGTGGATAAGGCTTAAAACTGTCCCAGATCTAGCAGTACACACTTCATTCTTCATTCGTCTCCTATTTCCACACAGATCATGGTTTTAGTTGTTTGTTCGTATTCTGTATACTCAGGCTGTCTGTGTGAAGACTGAACCAGGAGAACCAGGAGATAACCGGCCCAACCTGAGACGGAGGATGGGTTCCTTTGTTGCCAAACCAGAACCAGGTCAGACATACTCCATATTCCACATACTATTATTTACAGTAAATTCAAGAGGTTTGATATGTAAATTTGCTGCTGTGGTTGGGCCAGTTAATCAGACCAATCTTTGCCCTTTTATTAATAATCAACATTGGGATATAATTATTGAATAAATTGGCCATGTATCACTTATTTATATGTCTACACAGTTGTGTTCTCAGCAACTTGATTAAAGGAGCTAAGTAACATTTGTCCTTTCTTTTATATTAAATGCACTGCAGTACAGACACAAATTGAGTAAAGGGATATAGTGCAAGTTTTGTTCGATTAGCATCAATAATATTTATAATAATACTTATTTATGTATTATTTATCATTGTTAAACTGTTGTACCTTGTCTGATGGAGTAAAAAACGAAAATCATCAAAATAATAATATAATAATAAAAATGTATCATAAATTGGCCACCTCAGTGCCACCGAGTCCAGCATTGGCCAGTCAACATCTGATTTACATATCAATTACTACTAGGTCAATGAAGTTATCTCTCTTTTGTGCTTGTGTCAGCTGACTGCAATGATGACAGTTTTGGTGATGATACCAATCTACTTAACAAGTCCATCAAAATCCTTTTTTTTTCCGTACTGTTTTGATCTAGAGACCTGAGGTAGCAGAAATTCACATACTTTGCATTTCATTTAACACAAATTAGTATTTATAAGCAGCATATTGTCATGTAAAAAATGTCTATTATGTGATTGCAATAGATAAATTGGCACTGTATTTTCTGAAAATGTTTTTGTTATGACCTGTTGTTAAATCACCTGTTAACAATGTTTAATATCTTTTTTTTTGTCTTGCAGAAAAAGAGATTCCCATTCCAGTAAAACAGGAACCAGTTGAAATTAAAGAACCAATTATTGAAGCTGACAAATTCAAATCACGGTACAAGAAGTTCATCCCGCCCCCAGTTCCTCCAAGTCCAGTAAGTAGAGACGTCTTTTGTATGCCATAAAATGACATTTCCACACCTAAAATGAATCATGGAATGAAAATGAATTAGGCTAGTTAGTCTAATTTGGTGTGGCTAGTTAAGAAAAGGTATGTTTATGATCTTAAAAACTAAGTGTAAATTAGTATTATAGATGTACTTTTATAATTTGTGTTACAGAAGTCAGTGGTTGTGGCTCTGAAGCTGATTCCTGCTTGTGTTTGTTTTCTAGGTGGATCTTGTTGTGTGCCTGGTGTGTGGCAGTGGAGGCGATGAGGAGCGCCTGTTGTTGTGTGACGGCTGTGATGACAGCTATCATACTTTCTGCCTCATCCCTCCTCTTCTCGACGTTCCCAAAGGAGACTGGAGGTGCCCCAAGTGTCTAGCACAGGTGAGGATGCGCTGCCAAGCTGCAAACTGACTCCTTTTTAATGAGCAGTGCAACATTTCAAAACAACAAGCCTCTCAACCTATACGAGACAGTCGATACATACATAAAAAATGACATAAAAATGTATAGAATTCTTTATGGTTACAGGAATGCAGCAAACCTCTCGAGGCATTTGGCTTTGAACAAGCCTTCAGAGACTATTCCTTGCGTGCATTTGGGCAAATGGCAGATGCATTCAAATCTGACTACTTCAACATGCCAGTTCATGTAAGTTTAACTGATTTCAAATTATATATGTCACCATCTTGGTTTTATTTTTATTTTTTTAAATCGATTGTCTTTTCATGTGTTTTATAGATGGTGCCCACAGAGCTGGTGGAGAAAGAGTTCTGGCGTTTGGTCGGAGCCATTGACGAGGATGTTACCGTGGAATACGGAGCAGATATTGCCTCAAAAGAGTTTGGGAGCGGATTCCCAATTCCAAATGGGAAATTTAAGGTTTCCCCTGCTGACGAGGTGAACTGATGGCTCTCACTTGAGCCATTCAAAACCTTAGGGCTGTGTGTGTGGAATCAGAATGCCGCAGCCATGTTTTTTGGCTGTATTTGGTAGCCTTTTATTAAATTAACTGTTATGATTACTCTAGTATAGATCTGAATATGCTGTCCCTCTTGCAGAAATACCTCAAGTGTGGCTGGAACCTCAATAACCTGGCGATGATGAAACCATCTGTGCTGACTCATGTGACTGCTGACATCTGTGGGATGACACTGCCATGGCTCTATGTTGGCATGTGCTTCTCCTCCTTCTGCTGGCACATCGAGGATCACTGGAGTTACTCCATCAACTACCTGCACTGGTACTTCAGCAAATACATCTCATCATCTCGCAGATTTCGTCCGATCAGTATTAGGCCCATTCCTGTAGCTGTCTGTAATCATTTTATTAATGGAGAAGAGCTTGAAAAAAACAGTAGGAGGAAAAGTAATTTTCTCTTGACAATTATTTATATTTACTTTAAGGGGTGAACCCAAAACCTGGTACGGAGCTCCTGGCTTTGCAGCAGAGCAGCTGGAGGCAGTGATGAAGAAACTGGCTCCAGAGCTGTTTGACTCTCAGCCAGACCTGCTGCACCAGCTGGTCACCATCATGAACCCTAACACCCTGATGGCCCACGGAGTTCCAGTATGTGTTTATATGACTTTCATCAGCACTATTCTTTTTTCCATTTCTTTAACACAGGGTTAATGAATGATCTGTTCTTTTAATCAAAGCAACATATCCCCCCCACCCCACCCCTTTGTTCTAGATTTATAGAACAAACCAGTGTGCTGGTGAGTTTGTCATCACGTTTCCTAGATCTTACCACAGTGGCTTCAACCAGGGCTTCAACTTTGCTGAGGCTGTCAACTTCTGCACCGTAGACTGGGTATGCATTGCTTCATTTGTCATATATTCAACACATAAAACTGACTCAGCTGTTACTCTTTCAAATGTATTTCTGTCTAGTTTCTACAGAATTTACCGCAAGGTGACTCAGTGTCTGGCATGTTTTCTATCCAATTAAGATTTTCAAAATGTTACTGATAACATTAACTGTCGTTTAATCCTAATGTTTCTGTTTGTTACCAGATGCCTCTTGGCAGACAGTGTGTTGACCACTACCGTCAGCTGCACCGGTACAACGTGTTCTCCCACGATGAGATGGTGTGCAACATGGCCTTAAAAGCAGACACACTTGATGTGGTGTTGGCCTCAGCCACCCACAAGGACATGGTCATCATGATCCGTGACGAGCGGGGAGTGAGAGAGAAAATAGCGAAAATGGTAAAATAGTCCCCTCAATCATCTCCATACACCGTCATACTTCTTTTCTATAGATCAAGTGGAAAGACATAAAACGTGTGTAGCTGTGGCTCAGACACGTGAACGAATGACATTGACATGGTTGTCGTTCATATTTTGAATGTAGCAAGCGCTTTCACTGCATCTTTGGATACTCATTGGATACTCGAAGAAGTACATCAGAATGGTCTTTATCTTTTAAATTAATTCCGAACCTCCTGAATCAGTTGGTGAAGGAGAGGATACACACAAACAATGACTCACTCAGTCACTCGCTCATTGTCTACTGCTTTATACTCCACCTGAGGGTCGTGCGGGGCGCTGGAGCCAATCCCAGCTGACATGGGTAGAAAGGCGGGGTAGTCCCTGGACAGGTCGCCACTTAACCTCTGCATGTTTTAGTATGAGTATCTGGAGAAAACCCATGCACACACATTGAGAAACCAGCAATCTCCACACAGGTGGAACAGTAGGATGCACACAGATGCAGCAAGAAAAACATGACTTTAGTTACACACCTGCTATGAAATGTGGTGCCTTTAATCCATTATCTTGATTATTTCTCTTAGTTTAATTTATTAATTATTTCACTTAGGCTGGCCATCTAAGCAGCTCTCAGGTTTTGGTTGCTTAGTAACAGATGCGACAGCATGGAGACCCTCATGCGCCTTGGTTAAAAACACCTCTGGCTTCCTCTGCATTTTTCATGCCTTTTTTATGCTGCACTTGTACACTCTGAAAAGTCTCTTTATGACTTTTTTTTATTAATAGCACCTTATGCAGGGGGGCTTTCCGTACAACAATTACATGTCTAAGTCTTAAGAGAACTCAGGTTTATATAAATCAGGGAGTTGGGCTTTATGTAGGTGTACTTAAAGCATGTTTTCTTTGTCTCAAACTTTCAGGGGGTAATACATGCCAAGCAGGCAAAATATGATAACCTCCAGGACGACGAGCGGCAGTGTGCCAAGTGCAGGACCACCTGCTACCTGTCTGCCATCACATGTCCCTGTAGATCAGGGGTACTAGTCTGTCCACACCACATCAACGACCTCTGCTCCTGCCCAGTCACCAGCTACACGCTGAAGTAGGTCATCCTTGTACAGCTGATGTAGAGATGGTTAACAGACATTGTGTGCAAAGATCAACACACGCGATGTTTGAGTGAAATTAATATTTGGGAAAATACATCTTTTTTTACTGGAAATTCTGGTTCTTCTGAGGCAGATCTTTGTGTTTCCAGTAACTTTAATGTGCTGTTTCCTTTTACAGTTACAGATACACACTGGAAGAGCTGTTTCCCATGATGAATGCAGTGAAGCGGCGGGCTGAGCTGTATGATGAATGGGCCGCCCGTGTCTCAGAGACTCTGGAGGCTAAACTAGAGAAAAAGAAAGGTAAAAATTGAATGTAAATAAGAAATCCAAGCATTCCAGATACTATTGGTTTACATGTTAAAGCCAAATAATAAAAGTCAGCCTGCACCTCAATAGTATGTAAGTTTAAAGTACGTAAGGTAACTTTAAAAGCATTTTAAAATAGAGAAAGCACTCTAGTTTGCAATGCACACATCTGCTCTAAGGCTGATCAGTTTCTAACAGACAGATAAAAACCGCCACAAACATCATCTCCTTGGCAGAGGTCATTAAATGAAAACAATAAGTAACAAGTAGAAACACTAATTGACTGGCTATTCACCAAACCATGCCTGACTATGATTAACTAGGTGTTCTCTCTCTTTTTTCCCCTCAGGCCTGCCTGTCTTTCGCACACTTCTTGCAGATTCAGAGGTCAATATGTTCCCTGAAAACGACCTGCTGCGTCGGCTGCGTCTGGTCACACAAGATGCAGAGAAGTGCTCCTCGGTGTCACAGCAGCTATTGAATGGCAAGAGGCAGACCAGGTAGCATTAATACACTGTTCTACATGAGTATTATTCTCAATGAACTAGTACCAGTGCCATAGTGGGATTCCGTTTCTCTGTTCTTTTTTCCCCATTCATTGAAAACTCTGCCCTAGGTATCGGTGTGGAAGTGTGAAATCACGGAGCCAGTTGACTGTGGAGGAGCTGAGTTCATTTGTGAGGCAGTTGTATAACCTCTGCTGCAGTCTTCCTCAGGCTCCCAAATTAAAGGTAGGCTGAGCAGAGGAAATGTTTCCTGTGATGTTACCACAATAGACTTAATACAATTTACCTGTGTTGGTTTTGATGTCATGCTGTTGGTTATGGACACCTTATTGTCTTTTTTTTTGGCGTCTCTGAGTGCAGACATGTCCATGTAAACATAATGACTGAAGAACAGTAAATACATAGAAATATCATATGCTTATACCACAGGTACCACATATGGACAATGTGGTCTATTAGACTTTGGAGCATCTTTCTGCATACATGGTTGAGAGAAATTGCTCTAATTATTTAACACTCAAGCCTAATAAGTTTGAAAAAACAGTTTAACTGGCAGAAATTCAATTCTGAAAGATATGAAATGTTCCTTACGTCAGTGTGCATTTTTTTAAATTGGAACATAAATCAATCAAAATTAGAACAATTATTGTATTCAGCCCTAGTCTAAACTACTAACATTGTGATTGATTAATGTAAAACCACTCATTTTAATCACCTGTACGTGCGTGTCAATGTCTTCCTGTAGGAACTCTTGAACCGCATTGAGGACTTTCAGCAGCACAGCGAGAAGGTCCTGGCAGAGGAAGTTCCCAGTGTCACCGAGATCCAGAGCCTGTTGGACATAAGCTTCGATTTCGACGTGGAGCTGCCCGAGCTTCCCCGCCTGAGAGTGCGGCTTGAGCAGGCGCGCTGGCTGGAGGCGGTGCGGCATGCCAACGCTCAGCCTGCCACCCTAACTCTGGAGACCATGAGGAGGCTCATCGATCAGGGAGTCGGCCTGTCGCCTCATCCGTCCGTAGAGAAAGCCATGGCGTGTCTACAAGAGCTGCTCACCGTGTCCGAACACTGGGAGGACAAGGCGTGCAGCCTCCTAAAAGCCAGGTGAGAGCAGCACCGACTCATCTATGATGATGTTATCATTCGAACTTCAGGGTCAAAAGAACCCCTGAAACATCAACAAAGAAGATGTGTGATAGGTTGTTATGCTCTGAAGATTTTTTTTATTCCTGAAGTGTAATTTTATAGTCAAAGCTTCAACTTTCTGTTCAGGTTTTAGCACTGACAGACAGCAAATGATTAATGTAATATTATGTCAGTGCTCCTGATTTTGCTTCATTTTAATTACAGCTAGTGCAAAATGCTGCCGCTAGAATATTCACCAAGATCAACAAAAAGTGAGCATCATGTTTAGTTCTGCCCTCATTCCATTGGTTCTCAGTGCTGTTCAACATTAACTGTCACAAGTGCTTTTCAGAGGCTTTTAATGGCATGGCTGCAGGAATGTGCATCTTCTCTTCATTATCAGAGAAACTAATTTAACGTCAGAACTTAAATTTCTACACGTTCTAAAAGTTAATGATCCTTCGCCATTCTTAGTCCATTGCAGCTTTTGGGTTTTCACGGCATTAAAATACTGTTTTTATTTAGGTTTGTGGCTGAAAGTTTTTATACATTTCAAGAATAAAGTTATACTCCCATGTAAAACAAATGCTTTAAAAACAAAAACCTGTAGCTTTTACATGATCCTATTAAAACAATTGTCCAGGATATGTTCAACACTGGTAAAACATTGGTTTATTTCTGAATAAAATGCAATGACTGATGTTGTAGGCAGTCATAAATTGGAGATGATGCAGGTGTTGTGTCCATGAATAATTTATGTTCTGTTGCCCACCAGTCCACCACACTCCATAGAGACTCTTAATGCTGCTGCTGAGAAGGCGTCTGCTATCCCTGCCTACCTCCCTAACTGTGTGATCCTAAAGGACACCATAAGAAAGGCCCAAGAGTGGCTTCAAGAATCAGAGGAGCTTCAGGTAAGGACAATCTTTACAGGATGATTTTCCCTATGTGGGTCAATTTGAGTGTGATTGTAACTCTGACACAATTTGTTCATTTCAGGCCCGTGGCTGCGTTCTGCTGGTGGACCGACTATCTGACATGGTGCTACGAGGACAAGCCATCCAAGTCCACCTGGAACCTTTAGACAGGCTGGAGTCTTTAATGGTCGAGGTGCGGGAATGGAAAGAATCTACAGCTGCGGCTTTCCTTCATAAAGACTCAGCTAGTACTGTGCTGGAGGTAAAATAACATACAGTTCTTTTGCTGGTTGACTACTTTCTCTGAGATCACTCATTTAAGTATCAAAACCTAACACAACGTGTATTCACATTAATATTGTTATAAAATTTGAAGAATTAGATCTGCAGGTTTGCAGACTGACTACCTTAATAACATGTAGCATTGCAAACCATGATTCATTTACTATTTCTTAATTTTTGTAAATGACAGCCACTGATTCATACTTCCTCGCTCTCTTGCTGACTCACTAGTTATACAACTCATGAAGTAGTTGCTGTAAAGTCGTTGCAAACAACCCTAGTAACTAATGAAATGTGTCATTAAATATTTATCATAAGTCCTATTCATGTCACAGTGTTATAATCTGCTTCTCGAAAGAAGATGAAAGAAGAAGTGCTGGGCAAACCGAGCTAAATGAGCATCACATATATTTTGGTTTTTCACAGGTTCTGTCTCCAAGATGTGGAAATGGAAATGCACATTCTCCAAAGAGGAAGGCCAAGAAAAGCAAAGAATCGCCTAAAAGTAACAAAAAGAAAATGCCAGGACTCAGCACTGTCAGCGATGTGGAAAAGGTGCTTTCAGAGTGCGAGGATTCTACCTCTGCAGTAAGTGTGCTGTTTCTCAGAGTTTTCCATTACATACGACTTTTCCATGGCAGATATTTTGACAGGTAACCATAGGTGTCAATAATCAAATGAATGTTTCAGGGAAACTGCTGTCACTGTGTCCTGACTCCATAAACTCCACAGAGCTACGTTAATGTTCTCACTAACACCTGTCAAAATGAAAACCGTGAAAAAGGCCCATAAGGAACAATAGGTGAATTTGAGTAGTCCTAACCACTTTCCCTCGATGTCGATGGAAAATGTTACATGGTCAGGGAAAGGTGTGAAAGAGAACTCTTAAGGACTGAGGAAAATAAAGGTTTTTAATTTGACTGCACATACACTAGACTTTGTAAATATGCAATGGCAGGCATTTAAGACGAAATTCTGTTGTAATGAAACAGTGTTTTGGACATGGAAAACAAAAAACTCATCACTTGATACTTGACCCTATGCAGGTTATATAAAGCTCTTACTGTGGCTGCCACTGAGATTCTTCTCGGTCACATCACTCAGTTAGGAACCTTCCTAAGAAAATGTACTCTGTTACAATCTATGTTGATATAGAATTGTTCTGATTATGCATTTGTTTGACTCTCCAGATGGCAACTCTGGAGGAGCTGTGTGTCAGGGAGATGGAGGCTTTCTCTAATCTCAGGGCAGCAAATGAGTCAAAGCTCCTTCCCACAGCAGACTGCACGGACCTCAAGGTGTGTGTCTGTCAGAAGGCTCCCATGGGGGCAATGCTGCAGTGTGAACTCTGCCGGGACGCCTTCCACAGCGTGTGTGTCAGGGACACGTCCCACTCCTCCCAAACACAGCCCTGGCTCTGTCCGCAGTGCCGGCGATCAGAAAACCCCCCGCTGAACAAAGTACTCTCCCTGCAATCGTCTTTACGGGGCATAGGCGTGCGCCTGCTGGAGGGCGACGCTCTGCACCATGTGGCTGAGAGGACAATTAACTGGCAGCACAGAGCTCAGCAGATTTTAAAGACGTGTAACCTTTCAGAGCTGGAAGAGAGACCAGGAACTCCTCCCACTCTAACCCGCTGGGTATCAGGCAACCATGATACTCACGACAACACTCAGGTCACTTATCACAGGCTTGTTTCACTTCTTTTTACATATCATTTGCAAACTTGAGTTAGCACAGATAAATCAAGGTTGATATTTGATGTGTTTGACACAGGCGCCCTCCTTAACTCCAGAGTGGAATAGGACAGGCCACGCTGTCTTCTACACTGAGCAGAGATGCATACCGCTACAGGGTTAGTGTCTGACTGACTGAATGAAGAAAAGTCTCTTTGTACATTGATTATTGTTAGTGTTAGTAGATTGTATTTTTCTGTCCTAACAGGCTTGAGCCATGAGCTGGAGGAGCTGATGGTTGAAGGGCTCCTGCTGCAGGTGGAGGTGCCAGAGGTGCAGATTCTCTACCACACATTACTGAACCGGGCTGTCAGCCAACAAAGAGACAGGTGCATGTCCCCACCACAGGACGAGTCCTCAGACTGTGACAAACAAATGCAGTTCAACTCTCAGGGAAATAATCTGCCAGTCAACCAGGTACAGGCAAAAAAAAAACCCATCATACATCATAACAACCTCAAAATCAGTGTTAATGGAAGTCATTTTTATATTCAGGATGATGTCGACGCCATGAGGGAAATAAGGCCAGACTCAGGAAAGAAGATGAAGCGGCATCTGGAGAGGGAAGGTTCAGACGCAGAGTGCAGGAGGAAGGACAAAAAACACTCACACAAAAGACAGAGGATAAATAAGAAGAACCCGCAACACAGACCGACCTCAACCTCATCCTCCCCACGCTCTGACTTCTCCCAGTCCGAAGAGTCGGATGAGGAAATGGCCGTTTGTCCTGCAGAGAGGTGTCAACTGCCAGAGGGAGATGAGGTGAGAAAGTTGTCTGAGAGACCACAGTCTATCCTGTGAAATACAGTTTTTTCTTTTCTCTGCAGAGGGCAACATCCTCCCTGTCACATCATGTGAATGTTGAGCAACCGGTTTTACATGTATACACATTTATAATATGGGTTACTTGTGTTTAACAGAGAATGTAGTCGTTGGTGATCAAATCTTTTTTTAAAAAGGAGGAGCATCCAGCACTGAACTGACTCAAGGAATGCAGGCAGAAAGTTTAGTTGTTTTTTTTATATTAAAAAACAAATAAATAGAATGTAGCTGAATCTTAATGACATTCAGCAGCCTGGGTTAATCGAATCAAGTGCTTATGCTCTAAAATTATAGTACATTGAGACTGATTTGGGACCCAGAGACGGGTTGTGGGCCACCAGATTTACAGTACTTGCAGAGTTGTTTGGCTAAAAAACTAAAACAAAAATAATACAGAATACATCTGTGAGGTAAGTTACCATGAGGATGGATATGAACCAACCCCTTTTGAGTTACTGAAACACAAAAGCCCACGTAAGGAACAAACTGCTGCTCACATGAGCCAAACTAAGGCAACAAACAAGTGGAATTTTCAGTTTTCTTCAAACTAAAGACAAAACACTGAAAGTCGCACTCTTCTATGGACTGGGATACAATACTGAAAAGCAAGCAGGCCTTCCAATTACATTAGAAACTTGTAAGTAAAATTCATATTCTGCTTATATTTAGCTTATATAAGTAGATATTGCGTTAACTCTGCCTAAATGCATTTACTTAGTCTCGTTCACATGTGTATATTGATTTTAATAACGCACGCCTGTTGTGACCATTAATCAAACATGTCTTGAAAATGACTGTTTTACCTGTTCAGAATCTCATATAAAAGGCATTAGAAATATTCAGAAATGTTTATATCATGATTTGGGTCAAAATAGTTTACATGAAAAGTTTGTGAAAAGTCTAAAGTTTAAATCCCCCCAAAAACATAGGAAGATATTAGAACTCTTATATTTCACTGGCAAGGGTTGTTTTTCTTGTACTGTTAGTCTTGAGTTGTTTTTTGCAGGCCACAGGACTAGTAAATGTGCTGTATATGTAGCTTAAATTGAATTGTTTTATCAGTGAATTGTGGGTTTCACACCTGTAGCAAACTCTGCCACTACAGTCATCAGGGCACAGCTCAAGTGGCAAACTCTGTTTTTATGCTCAAGCTGTGCTGCTCTGCTGAGAACAATATAAACTCAGTCACAGTGTCTGCAGTGGTCAGTCTGACTATGTCAAGGTTAGGGAGATGGAGAGAAGGAGGCAGATTGACGCAACCACAACAAACACTGTTTTGCTATTATGTGAAGTGTCAATAGAATTCCAGCAATTTATTAAACAATGGTGAGAAAACAACACTTTTGTGGGCTGCTGCAGTCGTACGTAATTAACGGTTAATGCTGGCTTTTCATTAACAACACATCATAAGGGAGCACTTACAGTGAAGCGCCCACAGACACTCACCACTCGACTTGTTTCAGCTCTTTGTTTTGGTTCTTCTAGTTCTACAAGGTCACCATTATGATTCTCTTTGACTAATCCCCACAGCATAGAAACTCTGTGCCACCACCTGCTTAGCACCAAACAGCAGTCAAGACAGTGAGAGAGCAGCTGCTGGACACACAGCACTGGAGCATTCAGCAACTAAAGTGTCACATGTGTCCTTCTGGAACTGGTGGGGCCAAAAGTCAGAGTTTAATCAGAACATTTACTCCCACTATTCCTCAAATTCAGAGGTTATTAGAGGCTTTTCCTCATATATGTCCTTTGGAATAATTTGGATATAAAATGTTTAAACAAGTAATTTAAAAGTTGACAGTATCATCTAAAAATAAAAGAAAATGTCTGTATTAGACCCATGCATGAATGAGAGCCACATTTGGCTCTTCTGCTCCTCTGCAGTGGCTTCCTGTAGCTTTTTATTATTATTATTTTAAGTTTATTTTCATTATTTTTTCATAGTCAACACTTCATTTTTAGAGATCAAGGTGATGCATGAAATATGCACTAAAATATGCATCACATCCTGTCTAGGTCTTATTTCAAAGTCGGCCTACATATGTGCCAAGGGTTTGCTGTTTTTCCTTAAAAAATAGTCATGAAATGTCATCGTTTTATTTTTGTAGTTATTAAATTTCATAAATGCAACCAACTATAGCTCTTTTATATATACAGTATATGCAAAACTTAATAAATGATGATCTCTTTATTTTATGGGTTCAAATAGGTTTTCTGGCTCCAGATTATATTTATTTGGATGGAGAGGAGACAAAAATGTCTCTTTTAATACTAGAGGTTACAGATCCCTGATCTACACACAGCTCCTGAATCAGTTAGTGAATGACAGGCACGCTTTTTTCTCCACGCACATCAAACAGACACAGCTGGGCCGAGGGGAAATTGGTGCTGCTAATCCGTTATTTATAATTGTTTTAAGCGTTAATTCAGTTCAGTAACTTGAGTTATCTCTGAGGCTCCCAGATAGTGGTTGCAATTCTTCCACACGTTTTTAGACACTGCATGTGAACGTCCCCTTACGCTTAACACTGACACTGACGGACAACAGCAGCAGGCAGAATCTGTAGTTTCAGGTGTAATGTGAACATGTTTGTCTGCAGGTGGACTGGGTCCAGTGCGACGGCAGCTGTAACCAGTGGTTTCACCAAGTCTGCGTCGGCGTCACGGCCGCGATGGCGCAGAACGAAGACTACGTTTGCGTCAAGTGTACTCTGAGTGACGGACACATGTGAGGACGCAGAGAAAGCAGAGGTCTTTTCACTGAAGACGTCTGTCTGTCTATCCGTCCGTCCGTCCACCCGTTCGTCGTCAGCCCGTTTATGGAGCCATCATTCTGGACGTGTCACTGATCCTGTATTTCCTCCCCCGTCTCACCTGTTTGACCCTTTTGTAACAACGGTGCTATCTCCTTTTTGACTTGTTGTCCACAACTATAATGTTTAGGGGTTGTTGTTTTTTTGTATTTTTACATATATTATATAAATATATATATATGTATGTATACATATATATATATATATATATTTACTCTTATGAATTTGTGGTTGTCTCGATAAAAGAAAAAAAGGAAAATCAAAACATGATGTGAAGCGTGCTGCATGGGATTCCGTTACATTGGTGCAAAGGAGTCTTACATGTTGCACCCTGTACAGAGGGTTAATTAAGGGTTAATATTCTCTTCTCTGGAACCTCCTTGCATGTTAAACGAGAGAAAAAGGGGACAGATGTCCCAGGTTTTCATCCCCTTCTCTCAAAACACTTACTCTAACTGTTTTTGATTTTTTAATTATTATTCTTATTTGGAAATCCAGTGTTTAGTACATGCATCTTAATATAATTATTCCCATTTGTTTTTTTGTAGAATAGGTTTATTTATCTGAGCAATAATTTTTTTGTCTGAGTTGACCTAACTGGCTTGATCTCCGCTGAGTTGTGTTGGTGTGTTAGCGATGGCGTAGTGTACAGAAAGCTACACGGGTGGACGGTTCCGCTGCCGTGGAGTGGAAATGTGGCAGACTGAAGGAACAAGAACTCTGCTGACGCTTCCGCATCCACATCCCACGGCAGCATCAATCTGCTTCATGATTCACCGGGAAAGAACTCGGGGAGTAGCTGAAGATGTTACAAGTTTATATTGTGGAATAAAGCCCTTTTGTTTTATTGACAAGTCTCATTGTTTGACTTGGAATGCGGTGGAAACAAAGTACAAGATGTTCTTCATAAACCTTGGTCAGTTTTTAAGAGAGCGTTAGAGTCATTTTTCAAACTTATAATTCATAAAAGCAGGAGGGACTGCAGTTTATCGTCCTGTCAGTGTTTAACACATTAACAATTACCAGCTCAATATGATGGATTATTTTCACAATTAGATTTAACACAAGAACTGTGGATTTTAAATGCTTTTTTTGACAACTGTGGGTCACAAATTTAATGAACTATCAGGTTAAAATAAGAATAATTACATTGTTTAACATGATTTTAATTTGTAATTTTAAAATGTGTTTTTTATGCAGAACATAATAGGTATTAGTCTCATTTTTTTATGTATGCAGATTGTAGACGAAGCCAGTGACAGGAGGTTGTGCTCGAATTGAATCCATCATCATATAAAAGACTATAAAACATCTATGGCAGCAGAGAAAAACAAATACACCACATGAGCAGCTGAGGCTTTCAGAGCAATGGAAGACAAACAGTTGGCCGTGACACGAATCAGGCCCTTCAACAAAAGCTTCGCTATCAGAGGGTTAAACATTTTCATGAATCATGCAGGTAACAAATGTGCGTAACGCCTTTTGTAAATCCTTGTAAACAACATAGTTCATTCATCTAGTACAAATACAAACTAATAATGGTTGAGGGCAACTGTGTCTACAAGAAGTGAGGTAGTTTTGATTGTTTTCATTTATCCAAAGGTAGAAAAAAATAAAAGGGAGAAGAAAAAAAAGGCTTTATCTCCACTGCACCATCAAATATAAGAAGGTCAACAGCAGCCTCTGCAGCCACAAGTGGAAATTCATTCACTGTGCAGCAAGTTGCAGCAGATATAATGAGAGATAAACTACAGGGAGCAGCTGTTGGACTCCAAAAACAGCTTAATGAAATATTTGATCAGAAAGAAAGAAAGAAAGAAAGAACGGAACTGTATTGATCTCTTTGGGAGTTACAGCACCATAAGTCAGAAAAAAAGAAGAAAAACATTATAATAAAAAA
Organism: Solea senegalensis; assembly: GCF_019176455.1. NCBI lineage: Eukaryota > Metazoa > Chordata > Actinopteri > Pleuronectiformes > Soleidae > Solea > Solea senegalensis. The sequence continues at coordinate 5,527,993 of NC_058031.1, forward strand.
ACAAACATCAATATGGATGTAAACAAGAATAGTGCAGACACAAATGTGAATAAGAAGACCGATGAAAGTGCTATTACTTCATAGTAATAGCACTTCTTATGTCATCTTATATTTAGAGATATATGTATGTGTATAGATAGATACATGTAAATATGACTACGTAAGAAGACCTATGAAAGTGCTATTATTTCGTCACACATTGTAAGAGTGCAGTGAGGAACACATTGTGTATATACAGTACATGTTAAATCTTCACATCCGACTCATTTGGTAGAATTACAAATTACCATAAGAAATCCCAGCCAACATCACAGTATTTCTTTGAGGTAAAAAAAAGACACAGGTTATTCAGTCAGCCAGTGTTGTAATGTAACAAAGTACAAATACCAAATAAAATCAGAAGAAGAAGAAGAAAAGGAAGAGTTGGTAATGGTCTGTATTTATATAGACCTTTCCTAGTCTTGATGAGCTGCTTCACTCACCCATTCATATACTGTACTCAAGGACTCAAGGACACATATAGACTAACAGGACCATTCCAGTTAAAAGACAACTTGCCCTACCACTGAGCCACCATGGCTCAATCCTAACACCTCACTTTTTTAATACTTTTACTTTCACTTCTAAAACTTCAGTACATTTTATATCAGAAAATTAATTTTGATACTTAAGTACAGTTAACTACCTAAGTAATTTTCTTTTACTCAAGTATCCCTTCAAGGTACTTTATACCAGAGTGCAGTCAGGGTTGACACAGTATTGAGAGAGAAAACAACATCTGCTTCACTCTCATAATCCAATGTTAGGCCTGTCATTCATAACGACTTTATCTACGGTATGATATTATTTTACGATGGCGACTGATAATAAAACTTTTAATTTGTTTGAATAAGGGCAGGGATGTTTTATTTGTGTAGCATGGCAACACTGACTCAGTGCACAGTCCTTTTCAGATGATCTTTGCAGCCATAAGTCATGTGATGACGGTGATGAACGGCCTCTGTTGTCTGACATGAACTCTCCGTTCATATTTAGCGAGTTATAAGGAAAACAACCCCGTTCACAGTCACAGAGGCGGTGACCGGCTGGACGTCCTGCTTCTTCATGTGATAGAGCAGAGACTCACAGAGACAGAGGAAATGTGTAAATATAAAGTGGATGAGCAACAGCTTGGTTCCAAACAAATATGTGACACACCTTCACACTGTAAATGTCTCTCAGCAAACCACTTGGCTCAGTCACGTGGCCGGATTCTGAGAATATAACCAGCTTAACACTTACCACTATCTGTTTAATTACCACTAAAAATGAAGTACAGCTGCATATTTGCTTGAGCATACAATGTACAACACGGACATCATCATCATCATCATTACATGAGTCATTCCTGATGATGTGACCCAAGTATTTCATTTTTGTTACAACAGTAAATAACAGTTAAATTAAAAAAGCGAGGAAACTTATCTTCTGGTCCTCCTTTGTTCTGGAACAACACACTGTTTGGGATTAAATTTAATATCATACTGCATTCCATAATTTGGACAAACTGTCAATAATTCCTGTAGACCAGCTACTATATGGCGCCGTAACAATTAAATCATCAGCAGACATCAGATGATTAAGAAGCCTGTCCACCAGCACATGAAAGAACAGGAGGCAATAATCCACTTTGTCTGACCCCATTGGTAGCAAGGAAAGAGGTAGATAATGTCTGTCTGTCTGTCTGTCTGTCTATGAGAAGTAATTTCTGAGGCTCTGGTTAAAGTTGTTAGTTAAAAGTTAGGGTTAGGCATTAACTGGTTATGGTTAAGGTTAGGGATAAGCAGTCTTGTATAGTACCTTAAAGGGATACTTGAGTAAAAGTACAAGTATCTCACCAGAAAATGACTTTGGTAGAAGTTGAAGTCACTTTTTTGTATCATATTACTTAAGTAAAAATCTTAAAGCATAAAACATGTATTGTGCTTAAGTATAAAAAGTAATTTTCTGATATAAAATGTACTTAAGTTTTAGAAGTGAAAGTAAAAGTATTAAAAAAAAGGGTTGAGCCATGGTAGCTCAGTGGTAGGGTGAGTTGTAGGTTCAATTCCTGGCTCTGCTGGTCTATGTGTGTCCTTGAGCAAGACACTCAACCCCATTTTGCAGTGTAAGGATGGCTGAATGACAAAACTATAGTGTGAAAAGCTCTATATAAATACAGACCATAATACCAACTCTTCTTCTGATTTTATTTGGTAGTAACGAGTAACAAAGATAGTTAAAGGAAATGTAGTGGACTAAAAGTAAAAGTTGCTAATGGAGATAATTGCATTTCTCTCCCTCTCTCTCTCTCTCTCTCTCACTCTCTCTCTGTACGTGTGTACCATTTTAACCTATAAATCATAAATCATTCATCACAGTTTATATAAATGTCACAATAAAGTGGACTTTTTTGCGCTCAGCTGTTTTTCTATGATTGGCTGATTGTGGTCCAATCAGCGGCTGCTCCTCTCCGGACCCTTTCGTGCGTCCTCTGTGAGATTTACCGCACACACTCACACACGCACACGCAGCGGATCACGGTGAGTGTTAAACCAACCTTGTCTTTCTGCTCAATGACCAACGCATTATCTAATTATTCAGTTTCAGAGACTTAATTGGTTAAATTACGGACACCAAAGTCGACCTGTGGCTCCAGAGTTCGCTGAGTAATAACTGTGGCTTAAATACTTGCTTAGCTTCCAGGCTACACGGGCTGCTAATGTCAGCTAATAACTTAAGTATCTTTAACTCTTGTTAGGGTTTGTGGTTTAACCGTGAAGTAACCCGCGGCTTGTGTCTCATTTGACTTTTAGACGTGCAGCAGTTACCCACGTGTTATTCACACTTAAAGTTGTGTTACTTTCAACAAGTTTTAAGAAAGATTTGAGAGTTCAACCTTGCGCTAAGTGGCTAACTTTATTAGCTCCCGGTGGTCGCTTAGCAGTTACGTCAAATTTAAGTGGAGTTTAATGAGAGTCAAAGTGGAACTATAATGTTGGCTTTTCTCCGCCAAAGTCGACGGTAGTTCACTTTGTAGAATGTATATGTACAAGTGTCTCGTTATTGTAGCACTGCTGAATCCATGGTGTTTTACTTAGCACTTAGCATCGCTGCTAGCCGAATGCTAGTGTTAAAGTTGTCAAGCTTTATTCAGCAACTTTTTTACAGCCACCTGTCAGACTTTAGGTAAGGAAAATGTTAGGTTTATGTTTATATTTAGGTTGACTTGTACCTATTTGAATCGGGTGAGCAGACACCGCCTGTAGCGCTAACAAACTAATAACCACACCCTTCCTTTCGAAACCAAACTACGGGCAAAGTTGTCACGAAAATAAGCTGCTCTTTATTTCGTGTACCAGGAAGCGAACGATGCGCATTTCTTCACATTTACAGCCACATTTATGTAAGATGGACCACTGTAAACTTTTATTTATGTTTTTAGTATGCGTGTGTGTATTAGAAGTATGTTTGTCTTCCTGCTAAATTATAACTCCTCCCTTTCCTTTTCAATGGACATTTGCTGTTGACTTGATCTGAAGAGTTCCACTCGCCCAGTTATTAAAAATACGAAATACCAGTAAATTATTATTTAAAGTTTTAGGCTGTCACGTTTCACGACGTTTAACCCTTTTGTGTCAAAAGGAAACCAGGTCTTTCAAAAAGTGATGTCAAACTGTTATGTTTATGCAACATGTGACACAGGTTAAACATTTTTTTATTTTGACAGATATGCTGTGATTTGTTATGCTATTCAGTTAAATTTTATTTGTATTGTGCTAAATCACAGTATACAGTGCCTCCAGGCATGGTGCACCGAAAGGCTGAAACCTTTTACAATATTATAGAGAGAAGAGAAACTCAAAATTCACACTATGAGCAGGCACTAAGCATCACAGAACGGAAGGAAGAATGTAAAAAAAAAACAACCAAAAACTTCACTTTAGTATTCAAGTGCAGGAGCATTAACACAACAACACACACGCACAAAATATATAAAATATCAACTATCTTCTAATGCAAGGAAGTAAAACTCAAAGATATTAATGTTTTTCAATGTGTTTGTTAAAAATCTGTGTAGAATGTATATCAATCAAAATTTACTCATCTTGTGCATACCTTAATCCTAAGAAGATCATAATGGTTACTGGTGTGCATTAATCTAAACCGGTCCGATTTTATGCAAAGAGTTGACCTTAATGTTTAATTGGTTAGGTTTAGGACCAGAGTCCTGTCTGAAGAGTTTGTTGGAGCCGTGTTTCCTGGCTCCCGGTCAAACCCACAGCACCTGCCCGCTGACAAACAGTGGACCTGAGGATCTGCTGGACCTCCTCTCCTCCCCAGATGTAGAGGGAGTTGTCATCTGCAGCAGTCTTGTACACAGTAGGTAAAGCTCTTTTTGTTTCTCAGATTTTGTGCTTGACAAACTTTAGAGATTTGCAAACAGGTGGCAGGTTTAAAATTATATTTTACATCTTCATAAATGTTTCATTAAGTGTAGCGCTTTCATCAGCAAGATCAAAGAATGTTCCTACGTGAGCGTTTTGAATTTCGGCTCATATCTTATCAGTGGATGCTTGGCTTTCTTATCCGACACCCACGTTAATTTACATCTTAAACACTATACGATTTGCCTTTGCATGCATTTTCAGGCTTATAAATACATCAGGCACACGTCTGCGTCACCCTCCCCCCCCCCGAGGCGTGCCCCCCTTGCACTGGTAATGATTTCATTGCAGTGGTGGAGCATGCACCCTCTGATCTCCTGTTTGTATGGTGTGCTTGAGTAGAGAAGGGTCATTACAGTGGCTCTTTGTAAAGTGCCTCGTGTGCCTGTCTCACACTGTGGGTTTCTGGTGGTGCTTCATACGTCGTCGTTAGAATTGCAAATGCCAGTCGAGTGTGACAGAGTGGTTTTTGTATTGTTTGGCTCAGCGTTTGACAAAGGTCCCACAGATGTAGGTCTGATTAGTTGATTCAAAGAGGTTTTAAATGGGATTTTACTGTGCGTCTCCCCCTCTTTGACATTTGTACATCAAATGAAATTTACATTTGCATATCAGAACGCCATTTAAAACAAAGCTCCTCCAATGCACCGCTTTAAAAATTCTCACCACGTCTTCCATTGTACATATTTGAACAGTATTGTCATATGAATTTTGGCTTACCCACACAGCTCATTTGTACTGCATGCTGTTGAGAATCATCTCATATTTCACATCCCAATTCAAGATTCAAGATTTTGTCTTTGTCTAACATAGTTTTCTCATAATAGTTTATACAATGATCATTTCTATTGAGAGGTGAGCGATAGTTGCTTCCCAGCATTTGTTGGTGCACGTATCTTGAGCATCCACAAGTCAACGAAACACATGTGTTTCCTGAGATTAATTATGATTTTATAATATAGAAAATCAACACCTCTAATCTCCTAATGATCCAGGTCTCCCCCCCTTCACTTCAAACACTTTTATGACATTTTCTTGGCAATGTACGCTCTTTAAATTGTCAGGCTGATGAAGATGATGATTGGTCATTCTCCATGGCCTTTCTACTCTGTATTGTTTACGTCTGCATCTGCTGCAACATGAATATGTCAGTTATTTTGTTACACAAGTGACTAAATGACTTCTGCAGTTGGGTGCATGGAAAAAGTTGTATATCAGTATAAGAACTTGTGATATATCGCATATTGGCAAAAAGTGCAATACCCTGCATCCCTAATGTTAAGTGTCATTCCAAGTCTTCCTACCATCCATGAACTTTAATATCCGATTCTTTTAGCAGATGGGACAAGAGCCCCCATTTTCCCACTTTTTTGTTGCTCTAGTCTAATTCTTTGTTTAAGCTGGGGAGTGAGAATTGTACACATGCGCAGAAGGCCCAGTCCAGCTTCAGTCTGACTCTGGTCCAACTGAACGGATACATGCATAAATGATTCACCTCCCAAACACATTGTCTAGGTGTGTTAGTCCAACTTTGGAAAGCTAAGTTTGTTCCTTTTCAATTTATTTTTAAAAGTCCAGTTTTAGTCAGATTGTGATAATTATTATAATTTTTTTCTAATGTCATGTAAACTGGCTGTCCTGACAGACTGAGTTGAAGAGTCAGACTATAGTTTTACTTCTCATTGTTTTCTTTTCTTTTCTATTTTTTTTAAGAGGCTACGCCCCTATCATCATGACAGCTAAAGTCCCATGGTAGTGGGTGGGAAATGGAGCTAATTTTTTTGGCAGTGATGTGACATTTTAATCTGTTGATGTCAGCGGTGATTTTTTTTCATGGTTGTTGTAGCTACTGTAGTGTAGTATACAGGGTGTTCAGTCTGACAACAATTTATAGGTTCACTACTTCCACTGGACATTGTTTATAATTCTGTGTCCTGCTGTCAACTGTGTCTAAACTGAATTTTCACTAATCTTTTCTTTTGAACACCTGAATTCAAATAGAAAATACAATGCATTATGAATGATTGTTACAGTAATAACTGATAACTAATACATTTCCTTGTCACAAGGTACAAAGTTTATATTCAGCTGACTCTGTCTCACTTTGTTGTCCTTCCTCTTTGCTATCACAGACCTCTGTGCTGTCCAGTGAACTTGGCCACCATGCGTGAGTACAAGCTTGTGGTGCTGGGATCAGGAGGTGTGGGAAAGTCAGCACTGGTGAGTGTGTGAGTGCAGCAGCACCAACCTGAGTCAAACATCTGCTCTTTTTAATGAAAGGATATTATGAGAATAAATTGTTAGGTACAAATGAGAAGGGTCAATAAAAAGGTCACAGAAATGTCAATACTTGTATACCTTGTAAGATTGTGTACCTTGTAGATTTGTGGTGTATGACTGAAAAAAACATTTTCAAAGTTGCATTTTGTGTGGTATTAAATAGTCTTACACTTACTGATTTTTTCAAAACCCCATTATAGGGTAGCAATGTTTCACTGTTAAAAAAGTTTGTAAGAACTCAGCCTCAGGGTTTCTGGAGCAATTCACTTATGTCTTTTTTCTGGCCGTTTTCTTCAGATATCTGATCATACTTATTCAATTGTGTGCACATTTGTCTTCGTTTTGTAATTCTTTGTTCAACCATAACACCCCCAAGGCTCTGTAGATATATAATTTATCAAATAAATTATTTTGTGTGGCTCACATTACCACAGGCAATAAAAATGTGAGGGAAGAATAATTCTGAGATTGGAGTTTTGGGATGAGGGTGATTCTTTTTAAGAAATGAATTGCACATGAATCAAATTTAGGTCCTTCCTCTGTTTTTAGTGTCTCCGAGCATCAGTATACAGTACATGTTTACAAATATGCCATTTGTTAAACACTGTCTTGAAGTTTCCTTCCTTTGTCAATTTTAGACAGTCCAATTTGTGCAAGGGATTTTTGTTGAGAAGTATGACCCCACAATAGAAGACTCCTACAGGAAGGTAAACGCTTTCAAATCTCTTCATTGATTTTGGCATTTTAAATTCTCCATTTGTCTTACAGAAATGCACTTCATGTTTTTCTCCCAACAGCAAGTTGAGGTCGATGGGCAGCAATGTATGTTAGAAATCCTGGACACGGCTGGAACAGTAAGTGGAGTCATACACAGGTCTGTGATGAAGGTCGTGTGAGGTACAATGCAAACAAACTTCTGATTGGTCCGGTTCCTCCGTTATCGTTGTGTAGGAGCAGTTCACAGCTATGAGGGACCTGTACATGAAGAATGGCCAAGGTTTTGCTCTGGTGTACTCCATTACAGCGCAGTCAACATTTAATGACCTACAGGACCTCCGGGAACAGATCCTGAGAGTAAAGGACACAGAGGACGTGAGTGTTGCACTGTTAAAAACATTTTGACCTTAAGAAATCTAATGAATCTTTAACCTTTCATTAAATACTCGCTTGTGAATATATTAAAGGTGGATGAGCTTCTATGTAGTGATTGTTAGTGAAGAGAGGAAATATGACACATGCATCAGGATAGTATCACATTTAAATACCACTGTCTTGATTGTCTGGTTTTTGAATCACTCAGGTACTTTTTTAAATAATGACTTTCACTATCATTGAGCAACAAAAACATGTTTCCACAACATTGCTAAGGATGTATCACTCCTTACAAAATCAATTGTTTTATATGGTTTCTATTAATTTGCTAGAGTTTGTAACAGCTTAAGCTGGGGGGGACACTAAAAGATTTCTTTGCCCAATTTTACCCACCTTTCACAGTTGGCCAGAGTCTGCACCGGTCAGCACTAGTTGGGGACAATCGGCATGGCTAGTTGACACAGAAATCTGTTAGTGTGTGAGGATTACAGACCCGACCTCAGTCACAGTCAAACATGTTTAAATTATTTGAGCCGACTCTGCACGCAATCAGGTAGTGAGTACTGATTACCGACCCAACTGCAAACACATATTGCCAACAGACCAGACAATGAAAAAGAGTGTGTGGGACACAAGTCATGGTGTTAGAAGACAACAGGAAGTAGCAGGAATATCAAAATTGAGAGTTTGCACAGGAGTTTGTCCGTTCAGTTACACATCATATAACGTGTGATCCCTCGTCTGTCAGTCAGTCACCAAAAAAATATCTGCTGAAACCAGTCAGTTGTCTTTTCAAAATCGGTAACAACATTGAAAGTTGTGTAGTGTGCCCCAGCTTTAAACTGCTAACCTATCTCCATGTGTCTCTACATCTTTGAAGTTGAGAGCAAATTTTAGAATTGGTTGGAAGATTTTATTGATCCTTTAAAGCTCATTCTTCACTTGCACCTTATCACATCTTGTATATTGTGATTGGATACCTGGATACCCTCACTACTTGAGCGTTTTGTTATTGTGGGAAAATGTGCAGCCTTGGTGGAGGTTTCCATTCTCTGAGTGCCTTTTCTAGTTATTAGTAGTAGTAGGGGGAATGATGATGACAAAGATATGTGTTTTAAATTGAACATTAGTACTAAAATAGCTATTCTTTTGCACCACTAAGCGCTGCAGTGCTGTAAGACACTCCCTCTGTGTGGAGTTTTTCCTTCAGTGATAAGTCTTTGGTGATACCCTGTGTAATCTGCCTCTCAGGCTCATCACTGCCTCATTAGAGTCAGCTCTGTTGGAGAGAGGGCAGAGTGAAGGGGAGGAAGGAACTGTGAGACATGGTGGAAATGTCAGCGCTGCCGTTAGATGTTATCTGTCTCCCTCAGCCTCTAGATAAACAGAGTGAGGATAAACAACCTGCTGAGAGAGTGCTTTATTTATTTATAGCAAACTGGCGATTTGTCTGTGAGTCTCATATTAGCCTGTTAAATCGTCAACTAAAAGTTTTCACAACGCTCAAATCAGAAGAGCTGTAAATGCTCATTTGAGGTATGTGTCCTTCTGCCTGGGCCACTGTAATTGTCTTCTCACTTGTATCATTGAATAAACTCTAAACTCTCCACTGTTGATAGAATGTTAACCAGATCCAGTAGAGTGACACTCAAAGCACCCATTTTACATTCTTTATGTTAGGTAAGGTTCGTGTTCTCACATGAAAGTGCACTTCATTGTCAGGCTCCTGAAGACTTCTGTGACCTTCTCCCTCTGTAATGTTGTCTTTGGTTTTCTTACTCTGGCGTTCTGGTTGTCTCATGCACTAGACTGACATTAAATGATGAGTGTACCTTTTTAAAGTTTGGGCTTCAACCAGTTGAAATCTTTGTCATTAGAGATTTGGTCTCCAGCCTCTGTAGAAGAACAAACTGGTGACCTATATATTAATCTTTCTCTGAGATGTATAGTGTTGGTTGTGTTTCTTTTGGGATCCTTGTTTGCCTGTGATTATTGTCTGTTTTTATTGTCTTTGACTTTTAGCTTTTGAGTGATGTTCTTATTGTTGTGTCTCTTTATTGCCTTTGTTTTTTTATATAGATGTTATAGTAAAGAAAGGTGCTACAACATAAAACATTAATTATAGAGCAGCAGTAGCACTGGGTTGAAAAGGCAAAACAAAATCTTGTACTACATCTTGGTTTTGGCTGTGTAGCTGCTGAGTGTCAAGATTTATCATTTTGTACAAGTCAGAATGTGTCACATTTTATTCTCAAATCAGGTTCCCATGATTCTGGTGGGAAACAAGTGTGACCTGGAGGGAGAGCGTGTAGTCGGCAAGGAGCAGGGTCAGAATCTGGCCCGACAGTGGAACAACTGTGCCTTTTTAGAGACTTCAGCTAAATCAAAGATCAACGTTAATGAGGTAAGTTTCTGTATTACATAAGGAAGCTAATGTATTTATTTAACGTGTTCCTCTGTAGGATGTGGTTGGGCCTTTATATGAAGATCAAATTATTATACTGTACATGAAAAGTTTAATTAAAGGCTGTTTGTATATAATAGTTATTACTAGCATGAATTGTATAGTAATGAAGTTTAAGAGTTGAACATGGCTCAAAATGTTGTGGCTCTGTATAACACATTCCCTAACTCGCTTTGTTTTCTAATGAGTGCTGCGGATCTTTAATATTTCCCGTATGATGCTCTACTTTCATTTTCCTGAGGAAGTGGCTAAAATGATTTTAGTTATGTTATTGATGAAACCACTGTACTTTCCTCTTTAGATTTTCTATGATCTGGTGCGACAGATCAACAGAAAAACGCCGATGGAAAAGAAGAAGATAAAAAAGACGGGTTGCACTCTTCTCTAAAATGCCACCCCACATTTCTCAATGCCAGGTAAGTGGGTGTTTGAAAAAAAAAAAGAGAGAAAAAAAGCAAGGACAGTGGTTGAGTTGCTTAGCTGCAACAAAAGAGGCACCAATTTCACAATTCCAAATCACTAAGCCGTTAAGAACATAATAAAGTACTAAAGCTACTGATATGGCTACAGAACATTATGCTCATAAGTTGGAAACTTCAAGAACATTTAAGAAGTGTCAAATGACAATGTTTCCTCTGCCCTGGAAAGCCAGCCGGATAAGTTATGGCAGTTTTCAAGTCCCTAAAACATGATATGTGAATTTTTGTTGCAAAGCCAACTTTGGTATCAACAAATGTTTACATAACAATCCAGCAAAGGCATTCAGTAGTATCTATCTGCAGACTGCAAGAGAGGAACTAAAATTTGCATTTGAAAATGGTGGTCCTTGTAGAACTGATATCAATATAAAAGGCTCGTTCTGGGCTAATGAAAAACAACAATTCACACAACAGGTGTGCCACATTAACAGCCTTGGAAGTGAGAATGTAAATGTATTGATTTCTTTTTTTCTTTTTTGTACCTACAGAAACTTGTAACAGTTAAAGTGTTTCCCAATGGATTGAGCCAGAATCCAAGTCCTCTCCAGAACATTTGAAAAAGCCTGACATGGATACACTCACAAAATGGCAGGAGACGGCACATACTGTCAAGATGTTCTTGACAGAAATCTGACTCCCTTTTTTTTTGTCAGTCTATTGATGACTCTGTTTTTGTCTCTTTTTTTTCCCTCCCTTCCTTTTCTTCTCCAATGTGTCTTTCTTTTGGCGACCAGGGGTTTAATCCATATATTGGGACTAAAAAAATGTTTTTATTAAATGTAACAACAGTCTTTGGCATATTGTGACAATTCATTTGCAGAAGAAACATGTGAAATGTTGGCCATGGCACACATTTCTGCACTACCTGTTAACGCAGATGCATCATTGTCCAGAAGTTACTCGTTCCTTACTTACAAGGATGTGTGCTGATAAATTAACATCTTTCCTAAGTGACTTTGTTTTTATATTGAGAGCTGCAAGCCTTCCATATTTCCCATAATATATACTACTTCAATTTTTGCATAAGAAAGCTAAGAAAATTAGTGTTTTTATAGACCGATGGGGGAAGTGGTGCATTCTAATGTCTTTTTGAGGCTGAAAATATATTGTACTAAACCAACTCTAATATTGCTTCTTGTTACTCTGTCACAGATGATTTTCCAGCTTTTATGAATGATTAAATTTTAGTACATTTTCAATACTTTTTGCTCCTGTTTTTTTTCTTGTTGAAAGTGTCTTGCATGTTTTTATTTTTATAATAATGATTTTCTGTGTGGTATCAAGTGGTGTTTTCTCCTCAGTGGAGCAAAAACTGAAGCAGCTAATGTTCTGGTAAAGTTCCCGTCTTGCTGTTGTAGAGGTCGCGCAGAGGGAAAAAAAGATCAATAACTCCGTAGAGAGCTAAAAGCATAACCAGATTCTTTTTTCTTTTCTTTTTCCAGTCGGCAGAAACAACAGAGATTTAGCAGAGAAGTTGGATCAGCTGATCTGCTGCAGAAAAGGAGGAACTGAGACTCCAGACTCAGATGCACACGCACACACAGGAAGTGAAGTGAAGGCAGTTTAAAAGCAGAATAGAAAATTATCAGATGTGAGCGAGGAAAGAGCTTACTCAGCTTCTCCACATCAGCACTGAGACAAAAGACCTCATTAATGCTGTGTGATAAGATTAACAAAGTTTGATTTTGAGTTTGTCACTGTAAAATGTAGTATATGAGCATTCCACTGCACATTTAATATCTACAGACATATATATTTAATTTGTATGTCAACCTGTTGTTTCCATTAATTAATTAATTATTAACTAATTCTCCCAGTCATTGAGTTTTAAAAAACAAAAACTTTTAAAATATTTTTTAAAGAGTTTTGTATGTGTGCTTCAAGGTGGAGGGAATGCCATTTTTTTCTTCAATTCACTTTCATTTCTGATTAATCTAAATGTTAAGTGTCCCTTAGTAGTTGCCTGCCTGACTTTCCCTAATCCACCCTTAATTTAGTCTGCATCTGGGACACTGTTTTTAGGACATTTCTGTTGAAGGTAGATGGATGAAAACAGATGGTGTTAATCATCCTTTGTGGCTTGTGGACTCTTGGCAGCATTCACTTGGATCCCTTCCTTGACCCTTCCATTTTATCTTGTGACCCTTTAATCATGGTTGCCTTCACAGCAGCAGTGGAGAAATGACACACAGAATTTTTCTTATCAGGAAATATCCTAATAACAATGTATAGTTATTGCACAAACGTAAGCTAAACATAATCAATATTGTGCTGAAAATAAAGGTTTTGTGTGTGGGAAATGCATAAATTTAAACTTTATATCATAGTACTCCCCAAACAGTTATTTTAACAAATGATCATAGACTCTTAATACTGATACAAAACCAGCTATAAAATTCACAACAAAAATATTGAACAAAAGTCACACAGCAAAGGCAGGTCAGTGTGATGTAAAGGGTCTGAGTGGCTCTGCTGTGCAGTTACACAGTAACATCAGTTAACTTGGAGAATAAATTAATAAAAAACTAACTAACTAACTAACTTAAAATTCAGCAGGTAACAAACAATTAAAGTCACTTGAGATAATGCAGATAACGTGGTTTCTGTAAAAAGACGTCAGATCAGAGCATCACTGTTAAAAATATCATTTCTGATTGATGCGCCTGTCTGTCTCTGCTCTCTGGTGCTCCTCCCTGCCTCCTCCTCTTTCCCCTTCCTCCCCCTCTCTCTCTCTCCCACACGTACAGACGGAAAAGCTACGCGACCACCCCCCCTCCTCCCCCCTTCCATCATTTTCCCATCTCTTACTCACTCTCTTCCCTACAACAAACATGGCCGCGAAATCTGACGGTGCACCAGGCTCTCATCGAAACGACATCCCACCAGAGTGTCCTGCCAGGTCGGACCCAAGGTCACCGCCGCTGCCGAAGCGCCTTCGCCCCAAGCAGCGCTACTCCCTGTCGGACTGCTGCTGGACCCTGTGCGCCCTCCTGGTCTTCTTCTCGGACGGGGCCTCAGACCTGTGGCTGTCCGCGGACTACTACCTTCGGAGCTACTACTGGTGCTTTGCGCTGACTCTGGTCTTTGTCATTGTCCCGTCCGTGGTCGTGCAAGTGCTCAGCTTCCGATGGTTCGCCTACGACTTCGCGGAGAGCGTCGAGAGCGGCACGGCCGCGGCCGCCGTGGTGGCGGCGTCGGGCGCGGAGGAGAGGGACTTCAGCACCAAGGACAGCGGCGAGCAGGGCGCTGGCTGCGGGGCCGCGGTGCTACCGCTGACGGGGCCGCCGAGCCCCGCGGGAGGAGCCCGGGGGTGCTGCAGAGTCTTCATGTGGCTCTTCCAGGCCGTCATTCATATCTTTCAGCTGGCGCAGGTCTGGAGGTGAGACTCTACACTCGGACCGTGTGCTGCCTTTGTGTGTGTGTGGATACGTTTATGTTACCCCTTAATGACCTTTCAGGACCAGTCCTCATGGGGACCTATCTGTCTATCTATCTGTCTATCTGTCTGTCTGTCTGTCTTTCTGTCTTTCTATGGTAGGCTTTGGTAAGGCTGTCCAAATGAATGGAATTCCATGTGTGTATGGGTGTATATGTATATCTGTTACACCTTAAAAGGGCTTATAACACCCTAGGTTTAGAGTTAGGTTTATGTTCAGGGGTTGTGGTTGTGATGGCTAAGGTTTATGGTAATGCATGATGTCCTCATTAAGATAGCAAAAAAAAAACCTGGTCCTCATTTCATTGGTTGAGGTGTCAGGTATAATGTGAATTGTGGTTAGATTAAGGTTAGGCTTAAGTACTAACTGGTGTTGGCTTTTTTTGCGCTGTACGAATGAATGAAAGTCAGTGCAGGGTCCTCACTAGGATAGCTGTGTGTGTGCGTGTGTGTGCGTGTGTGTGTGTGTGTGTGTCACTCACTCCCTGTAGCTAAACGCTTATGAAACACAATCATTCAGTGGGAGGACTGTGCCCAAAATGCCAGCATGTATTTTTTTTCCTCTCCCTGTATTGTTTGACATTTCCGCTCTGCCTTAGAAAAGAGAATTAGACTCCGCCCACCTACTCACCCCCCTGATATGATTGTAGGTTAGTCATCTCCCAGTGAAATCGTCACCAAATCGTCAGATGTATGTATATATATATATGTATAAAATAAAATAAATTGTTTTTTGAGGGTTTGTCTGAGAAAGACTCTCAGTTTGAAGTGACGTGTGCATTCTCACCTCCCGTTCTTGAGGGAGGCTCCTGCTCTTCTCCTCAAACCTCCCAGTCGTCATTTTCACCCAGCTAAAATCCCACACCGTGTTTAATAAGCAGGCATGCAGTGAGATTAAAAAACACAGGCCCGTGTGTGTGTGTGTGCACACGCTGCCATTACTCGCACATGGATGGTTGTAGGTCTGTAGGTCAGCGGCTCAGTGATGAGTGGAGCTGTGCTGTACTCTGATGGGTTCTGACAGGCTTTGAGCCGCTGCCAGCAGAGCAGGCTTCAGATGATCTGTGGTGGGAGGAGGGTTAAAAACACACACACACACACACATATTTAAGGGCAGTCTGTGTGTTGATAAAGACATGTATGGAGGTCACAGAAAGACAAATCATGTGTGATAATGAAATCAGATATGAATTGATTGATTTAGCTGCTGCAGGTCTACATAATCTCTCTGTCTGTGTCTTTCTTTGTGGTCTCTTTCTTCCTGCCTCTTTAGACAGCCCCATGGGTAATATATATTGATCCCTTATTTCCTCCAGGAAGACTAAGACCTCCCTTTCTTTCTCCCTTTAAGTGTGTGTACTTGTACGTATGCCTTCGCGAGGACCAAAACACTTATACACAGAGGAAGTAAAGACATTTTGACTGGTCCTCACTATGTCTCACGCCTGTTTATGGGTTCATGTCTGGTTTTCGGGTTAGGATTAGAACATGGTTTAGATTTGGGTGAGATTAAAGAATGTGGTTTGTGTGAATGTGAGAGTTAGGGTTAAGGCACTTAGTTGTGATGGTTAAGGTTAGGGTAAGGGGCTGGGGAATTACTTATGTCGATGATATGTCCTCACTAAGAGAAAAAAACAATTGTGTGGGTGTGTTCTTGTATGGGTATCTTTGTGAGGACCAAAACACTTATATACCTATGAAGTGAGGACATTTTGGGAAAGTGAGGACGTTTTGGCTGGTCCTCACATTCTGACACCCCTTAAATTGCTTTTTCAGGGTTAAGTCTTGGTTTTAGGGTTAGGACTAGAATTAGATTTAGATTTAGGTTAGGGTTGTGATGGTTAAGGGAATGGGAATGCATAATGTCAATGGATGTCCTCACTATGAATGCTATGCAAATATGTGTGAGTGAGTGAGTGAGAGAGACAGACAGAGAGAGGGAGAGAGAGAGAGAGACCTTGTCAGGACCAGTACTCAAAACCTGGCCCCAAAAAGAACCAGATTTCTGAGGAACTGGTTAAGTTTAGGGCTAAAATTTGAACTGTGGTTGAGTTAAGGTTAGGCATGGACTGGTTAAGGATAATGCTTTGGTAAGGCTGTCCAAATGAATGGAAGTCAATGAGAGTCCTTAAAAGGATAGCTGTGTGAACCTGTGCGTTTGTGTGTGTGTGTGTGTGTGTCTGTGTGTCTGTGTGTCTGTGTGTGTGAGTGTCCTGAAGCACATTAAAAAATTGTGGCGGCACAGAATTACCGGTAATGCCATTAAAGCTGTTGTGCTGTTGGCCTAGCTGCTGCTCTCGGATCTGCGTGTCCGCACATTAAGAGGATTAGCGCTGTGTATTTTACCCTGGGCTGTTAACTCATGACTGATCTGTCACTGATACACAGGTAGACAGGTGAACTGGGATCAATTTGGGGCCAGCTGCCAGAATTAAATGTCAGCCCACGTGAGACGAGATGTGGGGTTGTGTTTCAGACAGGCGGAGTGTGTGTGTGTGTGTGTGTGTGTGTGTGTGCGCATGTCTATGTGTGTCTTCCTTTGTGGTTGAGCCTTTGACCCTCATTACTGCACATATGCTCTATTTTCTCAGTGCGTTCATCCCGAGGCACACTTGACGAAGAGCAAACCAGAATAAAAGGAGGGTTACACAAACTCCCCTGTGGTTCAGTGGGCTTGTTGACACAGGGGTTGTTCTGACCCTTCTCCCTGAGGCAATTACAGAGACATTTATAGCCTCGGTCCTCCGTGGCAACCACCAGTCTTTTGCAAACACTGGGGTGGTGATAAGTGTAATGATTCACACGTTTGTTTACATATGTGCAGAGTGAAAAATAATAGATGTCACGTCATGTGTTTGCACTGTGTCTACACAATGATGTGTGAGGATGGTACGTGGGGTCATTATTGAAGAGATGGAGGCAGAGGTGCAGCTCAGCGAGGCATTTACAGTGAGTTTAACCCTCTGTCTGAAGTCTTTTCTCCACAGTCTCGTCATATTTTTGCCTTTTCCACACCACAGTTCACTAACGTACATTATATGAAGAGAGATCTCAGACTCCCACCTTCACTTTTTGATGAGAACTACTTACAGCTTCCAGAGTCTGTATTTGATGTCCAAAAAACGTTTGAAGCTTAATGTTAAATCTCGAAAATTCTGTTGGGGTATTATTTGTGAACCTACGTCTGCTTCTTATCCACAGGTACGTCCACGCCTTGTATTTGGGCGTGCAGAGCCGCTGGCACGGCGACCCGGAGCGCCGCCACTACTACTGGCGCATGATGTTCGAGAGTGCTGACATCAGCATGCTGCGCCTGCTGGAGTCCTTCCTGAAGAGCGCCCCCCAACTGGTGCTGCAGCTCAGCATCATGATCCAGAGTGGTCAGGTGCTGCCGCTTCAGGGTGAGTGCCCCAAAATGAGCCGTGATGTTATTCAATCATTCATCTGAGGTGGCTCAGGGTGGGTGTCACAGGATACCTCACGATAGGCTATTCAAATGGCGGCCCGTGGGCCACATGTGACCCATAACAAACTTCATAGTGGCCCAGCCAGTGGTTTCACCAGAAATGGAACTAGAGAAACAATTTTCACTGTCCCTTAAGCTTCTTACCATCAATTCCTACAGTAGTCTGATAGATTTGATAGCAGTGTTAGATATTTTGTTTTCTGGCAGGAGATGTTTGTGGGTCGTATATGACATATTTTTGTCTTATTTCAAAGACAAACAATTGCTAATATTGTGCACCTTTTGGATTTCATGCACTTTATGCACCTGAGATGACAAACAGGTTTATTTAAAATAGTCACAGCTAATACTGTGCACTTTTTTACACACTTTGAGGTGTGGTAAGTGTCGTTTACCTGGCCTTCTTTAAATAACATGCTTCAGCTCCAAGCACTGCGGTTTGAGAGAGTGAGAGAGAGAGAGAGAGAGAGAGAGAGAGAGAGAGAGAGAGTTTCACCTGAATCTTAGAACAACTCTGCCCTCCATGAGCGTCGCCATACATTTTATCTCATGTGACATCATCTTCATGGTATTCATCACAACTTATTCACAGTCGTTAATACTCAACACACAATAACAGATTTGACAGCATTGACGTCCTGTCTGCAGGAAGCATCTGTGCTCTTCTCCAGGCATACAGTCTTCTATAGTAAACATGTTGTATAACTGTATAAATAAAGTGTGTGTGGACCCAGAATCCGCCCTCTCAATAGGAATTTCCTGTTTGCTTCTCAATGCAATGTAATGCACATCTGTAATATATTCAAGACAAAAATGAGCTGTGTTAGTATATCCATCTAAGTCAGATGCTTGAGAAGGACAGGTACGACCAAAATCATTTTATTGCTAGTTCTTTTATTATTATTTTTTAATGCACTTTTGGTGTACGTTTTTAATTTGTCATCACCTGCTGCAGAAAATGTCTGGCCCAGCTTATTAGCATATAGCGATACATCACGATATCTGTCTAACTGAAGATAGGTTAAAAGTGCAGGATTTCTCTATTTATTCCCAACATTGAGAACAATGGAACAATGGATGGATGGAGCATCTCTTAACGTAGCTTTCTCCACCATCGTGCCGCTGTAAACTCGCTCTTCTTTGTCCAGGTAACTCAAGTTTCCCTCATTCATTTGAGCAGCGTCGCAGCGAGGAGACATCAAGTAGCGACGCCTGGAGACTGACACTGGCAGGGATTGTTGACTTTAGAGCTGTTTATTTTAATTTGTTCTGTCGACATTTGCCCTGGCTGTGAGAGAAAAATGTTCTGCAATGACGCCTCACTGTTCAGATGTCAGGCATTGTCTCTGTTCTCCTCGGATCTGAGCTGTCTTCTATAAAATCTTTCAACTTAACTCATCCTTGACTCCAGAGGTTCCATCACTGTTCATCTCACCTGATAATCAAGTTACACTCATATTGCGTATTGTATTGCACGAGGAAAGACGATGACATATCAAGTGGTTATTTAACTGGTTATTTACCACTTGTAGGGGTGGTGCCTGTTAATTCATTCATCAACAAGGCTTTTTCTCTCAGAGAGCTGTTGCTCACTGGATATTTCCTCTGCACCATTTGGACCATTCTCTTTAAACCCTAGGGATGGCTGTGCATTAAAAAATCCCAGTAGATCAGCGGCTTCTGAAAAACCCTGCTCATCTAGCACCAACAACAACCCGGCTACCACGTTCAAAGTCACTTAAAGCTGCAGTGCATATCTTTTGCTGATTTTTGTTGTTATTCTGTCTTTGTGAACAGAAACGATGTAGCATCACTTTTGAATGCTGCAGATTCGTCTCCAAATGGGCTCTGTCAAGTAATTCTAGAGCCCTGTTTCAACCAAGCGTCATGCAGTTATTTGGGTTACCACTGTCAGACATGAAAATGGTACTAAAATAACCAATCCATACCATCCCAGTTTTTTGGCATCTGTGTGTTTGCACTGTGGTCCGGCTCCTCCTGGGTGGATCTAGACACACTGTTGATTTACTGACAGTAGCAAACAATGGCTGTTTTTGATGTGCAGCCTACAAAGCTTGTCTTCCTCTTGTGATAAATCAGTTACGTGCTCTTTGTTTACTGTGTTTTGTTCTCTCTTGATGGAATTTACTGGTGAGCTTCACAGTGTCGTGCTGGTATGACGTCAGGCTATTTACATAGGTAACGCAGGCTCTGTGCAAATAGCAACGCCATTTACATATCCAGCCCTCACACCCCGTGTTGGAAACACAAGTCAGATCAGGGTGTAGCATTTCAAACTTCACTGTGGCAAGCTGGATTGTTCAGTACCAGTTTCAGACCAGACTGAGGGTGTCCAAACCTTTTTTTAACGAGGGCCAGATTTGTTAATGTGAAGATTTCTGGGGGTCAAAGGTCCATTCATCCCTTTTTTAACAGTAAGAGTTAGAAACAAACACATTGTGTCACAATTGTAACCAAATCTAAACCACCCAGGGGTGAAAAAATGATGAAGAAATTCACATCTGGTGTCAAACAACTTAATAACATAATATGAGATGAGTGCATGAATCTGTCCGTCAGAGGTGGGTTTAAAACTCTGGGTTCAAAGCGCAACTTTATCAGCTGACCTAAAGTGGGTGACATGTGACTGAGGCCAATTTTCTGTCCAAGCCCCTCCTGCGCCATTAATAATATGTTATAAAACCGGAGCTGGGGGCCGTACAATATATGACTGAGGGCCATGATTGGCTCGCAGGCCGGACTTTGGACATTCCGGGTGTATACACTGGAAGCACAGGGGCGGGCGGAGTTAGAGGTGTTTTATCAAATTGAACAAGCCAGGTTTTTTTTTTGTTTACAGTGCTGCTGTTGCCTCCATCTATCTTGACACAAAATAAATGACTTCCTGTGTGCATACTGAGAAACACCAAGCCTACAATGCATTGAGTTGCTGCCACGTGATAGCTTGTTAGATATTTGCATCATCAAGTAGTTGAACAGGTGAACCTAAAGATCCTAGTGCCATTTCCACCCTCTGTAACTTCTCTCTCTCTCCCTTCACTGTCTCCTCAGGACTTTCAGCTTCTGCTTCACTCATATCTCTCTCCTGGATGATCTCCTCCTACCAGAAAGTCTTGAGGGACTCCAGAGACGATAAGCTGCCCATGACCTACAAGGCCGTCATCGTTCAGATTCTGTGGCACCTGTTCACCATCGGGGCCCGCGCTCTGGCCTTTGCCCTGTTTGCCTCCGTGTTCCAGCTTTACTTTGGCATCTTCATCGTGGCCCACTGGTGCATCATGACATTTTGGATCATTCAAGGGGAAACAGACTTCTGCATGTCCAAGTGGGAGGAGATCATCTACAATATGATGGTGGGCATTGTGTATGTTTTCTGCTGGTTCAGCGTGAGGGAGGGACACACTCGCTGCCGGATGCTCATCTACAGTCTGACAGTGTTTGCAGAGAACGTGGCACTAACCACTGCCTGGTACCTTTTCCGCGGCACTCTTACCTCAGACTTCTATGCCGTCATTTTGGTGTGTGTGGTGGCCAGCAGCTATGCTCTGGGCACCTTCTTCATGTTTGTGTATTACTGTCTGCTGCACCCTGATGGGCCAGTCTCAGGCTGGGGCTACGTCGTGGAGAAGGAGGTGCCTGTGGAGTCGCTGGCCTCCCCGGCCACCAGCCTCCCCCCTGACCTGGTCAGCAGCCCCCCTAGGACCCTGCAGAGAACTAAAGGGTCAGAGCGAGAGCAGGGGCCTGGGGTAGATGGCGATGTCTTTCAGGTGCGACCACCTCGCGGAGCTCAGGTGCCCGCGCAACACCTCACACCCAGGACAGAGGGGCCTGTCATCCGAATAGACCTTCCCAGGAAGAAGTACCCAGCTTGGGACGCTCACTTCATCGATCGTCGGTTGCGTAAAACCATCCTGGTGCTCGAAAGTGCTGCCCCAGTCACACCAAGGATCCAGTACCGCTGTCTGGGCACACCCAAAGAAGTGATGGAGTTTGAGACCACTGTGTGATCCGCTGAAGGCGCTGGGACTCAGCTTGCTGCCAACATGGACACCCTGCCTTAAATAAAACGGCAGGCGGATGACTCTCTCACGGAGTGGTGCGTTTCAGCTCCGCGTCTCCTTCTTCGCACGCTGTGCTGTCAGGAGGCGGAGACAAACGCGACAGAGTGTGTTGTCCTTATTTTTTAAACAGGCAAAAATTGTGCGATGTTGTCTAACGACGGTGCGTATTTTAGTTTCTGTATCATTTCTCAGGTCAGGATGTGGTACAGGAAGAGGTCAGCGGCAAAGCTCGCCGCCCTGCTGGTGAACTCAGAGAGAAGCACGACGACGGGCAGGCGCCAAAAAAACTGAGCTGTGTGACGATCAATCAGAGGAGAAAAGTCCTCCTCGGGGAAGGTGCTTCAGCTCAGAACATCCTCTGAAGGCCATCAGCAACAACAGAGGCAAGCCTTCAACATGCATGACTACTTATGGCAGCTAGACGTGAAACATCACTGCACAAGATGTAGGCGGGAGACATTTTATAAAAATGTGTCATTTCCAACACAATCTGCAGACGATACACGGGCACTGATCATCACAATCCTTATTTTCCCATAGATACTCACTCATGTTGAAGGAAACTCTCCAAATGCTGCTTCAAACCAGAGAGCAGATCAAAGGCAACATTTTAGTTGAATGTAAAAAAAAAGAAGAAAGAAGATAAACAGTTGAAAATGTGATTATTTATGACAAGACTTAAAGCATTTTCATGCTTAGTGGTATTTATGACATTCTTGTGGTACTACACACACATATATATATATATGTTTGTTTGTTTTTTCTTTGAAGTATGATAGAACAAAAAAAAAGAGATTTGTGTGTTTACAAGCAATCTGTTGTTTTTTGGGGACACGCCATCACTATAAAAAAACAACAGCTACTTTATGATTTCCGTTTAATTCGCAGGACGTGTTAAAACAGCAGTGTTTTCCTTCTGCACACATTCATTTTCCGCGTTAATACATCTGTACGCTGACGTGGAAGTTTCGTAGACGGGGAGCGCGGCGTCTGTGGTTGTGCTGTATCCATATAGTTGTGATTAAAAAAAAAAGAAAATGAAATGATAGAAATAGCTACAGACTCCTATCAGAATAGTTTTGATATTATCAATGGAACAGGCATGTGGTACTTTTATTGTGAACACTTTATTTTATAGGTTTGCTATCTCCTTATATTTTCCTCAAAACTTCCCTAGGAAGAAAACATTTGGTTTGGTATGACTTTTCAGAAAAAAAAAAATAGAGGCAAAGTTTGACCACGTTTTAAAAAAATAACTGCTTCATCATTCACTGATTCTTTGTAAAATGTCTTTAGGGCAAACTGGACATTTTTAATAACAGTTAGAGCAGACACATGAACACAACATCCAAATATTTGCAGATTTTGGGGTTTGTTTTTTAACTTTTTTTGAACACTGACTACATTTTTTATTTATTTATATATTTATTTACCTTTATTTAACCGGGTGGATCCCATTGAGATTAAAAACCTCTTTTCCAAAGGGAGACCTGGTCAAGATAGGCAGCATCCCATAAAAACACAAATAGCAAAGTCACATAATTAAAACATATAATAAAATAAAAACAATGACAAATTAATAAACCAGGTTTGAGTAAAAAAGTATGGAAATTAAGCTAATTGTTAAATAAACCAAGTCTTTCAGCTCTAATTGGATTCATAATTTGGTATAGGTTATCAATTTGACATTGTCTGTACTCATATTTAGACCTAAATGATTACGTTTTCTCCAGGATGCTTTCCAGAAAGTGTTAGGGAATTTATGGAGCCATAAAACAATATAAAATTTTTACTGTGCTTTATTTTATCAGGGTCATTTTTTATATAGAACAGTCACAAGAGGAAAAGCTCCTGATCTGTGTGTGTGTGTGTGTGTGAGTGTCTCTGTGTATGTGTGTGAGCTCACACACCAGCATGTGTCTGTGTGTGTGTGTGTATGTGTGGGGTGGAGGGGGTGGGGTTTCATTTGAAGTTGTGTCACAGAGAACATGACAGTCTTGTTCTAAACACTGTCGACTCATCTTTTTTGTAAGAGACTCGGTCAGCTCACAGTGCACCTGCACCGCACCTGAACCACACCTGAAACGGGAACAAAGCCAGTGTTTAGGGCCAGTTATGGTGCTAACTGTTTTCCAGTCCATGGTGTCTCAGCATCAAATGAGCTGGTCGTGGCGCCACTCGGTCGGGGGTGGGGGGGGCTGTACCTCAAACACAACAAACACAAAGCTAGACTCAAAAAGCCTTAAACTGGTCACGCCAGACTGTTGCTGTTCAGAGCAAGAAAACGTTCATGAGAAGACAATTTCATTATGTTGTTGTTGCTACAATAAAGACCAATGTGTTTACCTGAATGTCTGATGTCCCGGTCTCTTTTTAACACAGAGGATAGATAGATAGATAGATAGATAGATAGATAGATAGATAGATAGATAGATAGATAGATAGATAGATAGATAGATAGATAGATAGACGGGCACGAGGACAAACAGACAGACCAATCAATAGATAGATGGGATTTTTACTAGGCAGAAAACAACAAACAAAGATGCATTCTAGGAGGACAATTATATCACAATATAAACTGTTAGATGTTGAATTACTGCCCAGCCCAAAAAGGATGGCATAGATACTGATCGATGTTTTGTTCTTGTAATCCTGTGAAGGAAAGCAGAACCAGGGTTTATATCTGTCTCTCTCTCTCTGTCTCTCGCTGCCTCTCAGGAGATGGAAAAGCTTTTACACTCTGAATGCTGCCTCATCAGACTCCCTCAAGCTCCGTGTTTACAAGTCAATGGGGTGTGAGACCGAAAAGAGAATTGTGTGCAAACGCTCCCATTAACTCCCTTTTGCACCTGTGAAATGAGAGAGCAGCCACAACAGCTGTGTGCCGGAGCTCGTCTTTCATCACAGGATCACAGTTTCACACTGGTTTCCTCACAAATGCTAAACAGTAGCTGCTGCTGCTACCACTTCCTCCAAAGGAAATCACTCTATGTGAGAACTGTTGGACACCTGAGAGGTGGATGTTGTTTGATGAATTGGTCTAATTGTGTTTTTATATTACAACCAAACAAAATAGACTTTCAGGACCAAGAAACATGGCAATGCAAAGTGATGGCCTCCATAAAAAATGCATTTGCATAATGTACATATAAAAGTCTTAGTCTAAGGCTACAAAACCCAAACGATTCCTATTTTAAAGTGATTATACACTCATACAAACATACTTATAATGGTGGCCCCAAACTCTCCAAAATGTTACACACTGAACCTTTGCTTTATATGAGCTGTTTTAATAATTGATGATAGTTTATGAACAGCATCTATTGATCAAGTTGATTATTATAATCAATAATAAAGCAGCAGCACAAACAGTGCAATCTCTACCCAGTCTCTAAAAGGAAAAACAAATATGATTTTTTCACATTACATATATCTGTTTTTATTGTTTTCCTCACTATATTCACTTGTTTAGATGTTTAAAACCCTTCATAAGAATGTTAAAGCATTTTATGTAATAGTGCTCACCTTGTAGACACTGATTTTAATTTGGAAAGAAAAATAATCCGATATTTTTCAAAATCGGGCATTTTTTTGTTATTTGGAAATAAAACTGAAATTAAAACGTGTCACTTATGTTGAAATGAGTGATTTTAATTCCATCCAGCCAATCATATACAAGCGCCTGTAATATGTGTTGCATAAATTATCTCTTATCCAATCGCATATGAGTATATACGAGTCAAAGGGCGTGTGATTTGCATAATCACTATCAAAGCCAATCAGCACACATAGGGGGCGGTGCTTACACTCGGGTGCCGGTTTTTTTTTTTTGCCTTCGCTTCCAACAGTCACATTTCAAACTAGCATGGCGACCGCTCTATGCGGTGTTCAGTCCACCGGCAGCAACAGTAAACCCGTGAAGAATTATCGAGAACACCGGAGGAGAGCGAAAGATTCCAGGCGGAGACAGGCAGCCCTTTTGTTCCTCACTAACATCTCCCTCGACGGACGGCCTCTGTGTCACATAAACGATGGAAATACCGAGGAGAAAGCCACCGAGGAGCCGCGGCTCGGGCATAGAGACAGCGGCGCTACGGTCCTGGCGCCGCCTGATGGCCAAGCACCGATGGCCCAGGTGACAGAGCCCGCGTTGCCCGCCGTCGGTAGCGGCTCAGCCTCCAGTTTTCCCGGGGTCCTCAGTCCAAGCCGACCTTCCTTGGTAACGTCGCCGGGACCCGCCGGGCCAGCTGCTGTCGGGGCCAACGAGGTATTTTTGGAAGGTGTCACTGCGGCCGAGACGCCAACCGCGGACACCCCCGTGTCTCCCATGGCCTCCGGCCACCAACACTGCTCCCGTGTCAGGTCCACACCCGCCGTACCGAGCCCGGCTGCTACTGCCCAGGAGTCACGGCAGAGGTGAGCACGTTAGTGTCCGTGAGTCACCATTTGAACAGAGGCTGCTGGTTAGGTTTGGCAGTTTTCATTCAAAATATTCCCATTATTACTTCTGTAGAGGTTTTTATGTGTGTTTCAGGTGTAATAGTAGTATGAATAAACATTTCACTGTAGATTTACAGTGGAGTTGTTGGGGGTAAAACACTGCTCCTTTGTTGTGTTTTGTAATATTGATTTGTGCTGATGTTGAGCTGAGAAATCAAACTAATCATGAATTCAGCTTTATCACAACCTCAAAACACGGTTTCCCTTGAAACTGATCAATATTAAACGATTCTAAAACATAAATACAGTATTAAAATATGGTTGTTTTAAGCATCCAGCCATATCTGCTTATTTAGTCCTAACCCAGTTGTCCAGAAAATGTCACTAGTTGTTTCCCACAACCCCAACATATCCACAACCCCCAGAGACATTCAATGTGATAAAGAAACATATTATCATTTACCAAGATGGTTGCTATAAATGCGATTGACAACTTATTTATAAATTACTGGAAGTCCTTTGTTTGGTTCATGCTGATGAAGTGGGTTTTGTGTCTTTCTGAATCCCTGCTCAGGTTGAGGAATGTCTCCGGTTCTCCTGGACCCAAGGTGCCAAAGAAAGTACATTTCATCAAGAGTATGAGACAGTATGACACCAGAGGCTGCAGGTGAGTCTCCCATTATATTTACATACATACAGTCACATACAGAGTACAATGGAGGGAAGCATGAATAAATCTGAGCTACTTCAGTATCAGAGAAACTCTCTAAAAACAAAGGGTTTTTTTCATTTTAGACTCTAAAGTAGGCCTTTGCTCCTCCCACCTCCCACTGGTGTTGTAATAAGCTGCTTAAGTCGGGCAGAGAGACATAGTGTGGCCTGCAGACATATTACTGTGGTACAGCTGCTGAGCTGAGATCGGTACATTGAATTTAATCACCCATGGGAACATAGCAAAAGCTAATAAGGGTGCAGTGTGGAATTGTAACCTCCTGTTGCACAGGGAAACTGAGGTAACACAAAGTGCAAGACTGGACGGAAATATCACATTACTCAGTCTGACTGAGCTGTTAACCAGTTTGACCAGAGTGATTATGTATTTGCATTTAATTATCTGTGTCTAATTACTGACATAAACATGCCATTGATTCTTCTTCTTGGTTTTTTTTGCATGGTTGTTCCTCATTGCTCCCACACACGTCATGTCATGTCTACGACAAATTCATATTTATACCACCCACATGCTAATGTGTTTTCTGCTGCCGTGTGCTGATCAGTGACATAGACGTAGCCATGGTCATTTTCACTCCAGCTGTGGCTCTCTGTTTGTATTTGAGGCAGTTTTTAAGTTTGGAGTAAAGGTTCTAGGTTAAATATTTAAGCTATTTTACACCGGTTGTCTACTGTTAAAGATCAGATATCAGTCTGTCGTCCAGTCTGATGTGAGTGTTTTCTGCTGAGTGTCCACAGCTGAGTCTGCTGACTGGAGGTCATTGATTAGTGTTTTGTTTGGAGCTGAAGCCCCTGGTGTTGGTGTAGGTTTTTTGTTGGTTATTGGTTAAGATTCCACTGTGAGTGAGTGAGTGATTGATTTATCCAAATTTTTTGGCCCATTTAAGTGAACATTTTGGTGACATTTTTTTGTACATATATTTGGATAATACTATCCATAGGAACATAAGTGTTTATTAGGGATTGGTGATTATTTGGTGATGTTAATTAGGGATTGGTGTCATCAGTAGTATCGGTTCAATACTGGTCGATGTCACTGGATCGGATACCAGACAGATAGAAATGTATAATCTGATACAATGCTAAAATCCTATATATATCGCATGCTTCACTATGCACAGAGTGTAAAATATAAATAAAATCAGCAAAAGCATTTTCACTGTTTCATGTTTGGGCTGGTGTGATTTCTGCTTATTGAGGGCACAATATTTGTTACACCGTTGGAGAATTGTGTCTTTGAAATGATGTTTTTAACAGCTTCATAGTTCATTAACGATATTGGTAGATTCTAGAGTTTGTGATATTGGTATCGGTCACAAAAAAGTGTATATTGTCCTGTCACCAGTTGCCAGTCATTTCTCTGTCAAGGGACAACTCATTCAGATTGATTTGTTGTATTTCTGTATTTTGAATGTAGAGGTAATATGAGAGGTGTTCATTGGTAGCTCTTTAGCTTCACGAGTGATGGCTACAAGTCGCTCAGTGACTGATTTCGCAGCCACTGCAGCTCCAGTGCAGATGAGTGTGGTGCGTGCAGGAGCTGTTGAGAAGCAGCGAGTGACTGTGGTTGTTGCCCGTAGACTGACACGCCATCTGTTTTGTCTGCCTGTACTTGCTGTGTCCTGCAGGATCATGCTGATTTGTGCCAAGCGGTCGCTATATGCTGCTTTCTCAGTGCTGCCCTATGGAGAGAGTGCTCACCTCAGGTACTAAAAACCAAGCACCATCCCAAAGCAGAGAACACAGACCACATCACTTTTAAGTTTTTCGTCACCCTCCATGTCATTCTCAGCAAATGCCAGTGAGTGTGTGTGTGTGTGTGTGTGGCACGTGGTGAAAAATGACATAATCAACATGACTCTTTGTGAACAGTGACCCTAAGATGGAGACTCAGAGGCAAAGGCTGTCTTCTGTGGTGACTGCAGACCTTCTGCCTTCCTTGGAAGGTGTGGAGCTGGGTGCATATGGCAAGGTAAATGTTCATCAATCAGCTGAAAGTTTGAACTGAGGTTGAACTTGTGCTTCATGTTGATCTGGCTTGTTTTGCTTTTCAATGTTATGAACACTTAAGACACTAACATGTTGCCCCTTTTACTTTATACGTATTTGTGTCGCTTAGTATTTCATCTTTGGAACAAAATTAGGGTTATATATTTTTTAGGGCTGCACCTAACGATTATTTTCATAATCGATTCATCTGTCGATTATTTTCTCTATTAAACGAGTACTTGTTTATTCCGTAAAATGTCAGAAAATGTTAAAATATGTTGATCTTTGTTTACGAAACCTGGAAATGATGGTGTTGACGAATGTCTTTTTGTCCACAAATCACATTTGAGAAGCTGAAAAATCAGAAAGCTTGTTTTAATTTTTCATTAATCAAATGAATCGATTATTCGATTATCAGAATAGTTCACCATGAATTTATTCATCGATCGGATTTTTGATCTTTGGCTCCTTTCTGTGTACTACAGACTGTACATATAAAAAATGAAAAGTCTTGTGATTTCCTTAGCAAAGTCAATCAGGAAGCGAAAATATATTGAATAGCCACTAGGGGGTGACTTTGATGGTTGCATAAAGTAGTTAATTTGAATGGAAGTGTAAGGAAAAATAAGCCTTTGGTTTATAATGTCGATAAACATTTTCCTGAGGCGTTTATGCACTTAATCACTATTTTCAGGTCTCCAATAGAACATGATGTCAATTTTATAATGTATGAGTGGACACCAGTGTGATTGACAGCTGGCATCGCCCGTGTTCAGATCCAGGGCCTCTCTGCATGGAGATTTGCATATTCTGGATTCTTCAGTTTCCTCCCTCAGGCCAAAAACATGCTGAAATTAATTGGACACAGTAAATTGCCCGTCTTTTGCCCTTTGTCAGCTGGGATTGGCACCAGCAGCCCTGCGACCCTCATGTGGAGGATAAAGAGGTAGACGGTGGTAGACGATGGATGAGGCATCCACAATAAAATATTAGTGTCTCTCTCCTTCACCCAGGATGTCATAAAATTGACAAATCCTTTACATTCTTTTCAAGGGCTTTTACAACCTTTTCTACTACTCGGCACAGTGGTTGTCTGAGTTACCGTAGCCTTTCTGTTGGCTATTCTGCTCTGACCTCACAACAACAACAAGGCATTTTCACCAGCAGAACTGCTGCAACATTGGACCTTTTTTTGTTATTTTAACAGCTAATGATGTCACTGAGATCACATTTTCTTCTCTCTCTGATGTTTGATGTGAACATTAATCACAGCTGCTGATCTGTATCCATATAACTAGGTTTCTTCCTCATTATGTTAAGTGAGCTAATGGATGTTGCGATTTAGTGATAAACACATTTGGTTCACATGATTTCATGCTTTTTCAATGCTACCGAATGATTGGCACTCGGTGAGCGCGCATCGCGCTGTTAATGAGAGACAGAAATACTCACATGAACCTCTTTACCTCCTCAGACGGTGTCATATGCTCAGTTCCTTTATCCGACCAATGCCTTGGTGAGGCAGAAGAGCGGTGGCGTGCAGGAGAGCTGCGGCTCAGCTCAGACCCCTCATTCACGTTTCCGTGGCAACGGGCAGCAGAAGAACTTCACCCAGGCTCGCTTGAACAACAGTGTGGCACAAGAGCCAAGTATGTATTCAATCTCACTCTCTCACACACACACACACACACACCTGTTCCTCTCTCTGTTAGTACACACACACTGATGTTATGTTTGTTGTTTCTCAGATGCAGAGGAGGTGACAGAGTACGACCCGAACCTGCTCAGCGACCCTCAGTGGCCCTGCGGGAGACACAAGAGAGTTCTTATATTTGCATCATACGTGGTGAGAGTTTGTTTTATTCTATTATGTTTCCTGTCTGTGTTTGTGTGAGACTGCGGAGGGGATCCACAGGGGAGATGGGAGTTCTGCACGGCAACCTTTAATACTAAACCGATGATTAAACTTCTGAACCACCACTCAGCTGCGTTAGGGACTTAAATGCGTCCATTATGTTCCAGTCACATGGTTTCGTCATTGGTGATCCATATACTGGTCACAAGACTGTGACCTCTGTCATGAGAACATGTGAACCGAAAGATTCACTGCTTCATTGTTGTGTAATTCATGCTAACGTGAGGTATTTCTGCTGATCTGGTCTCTGCAGACGACCGTTATTGAGTATGTGAAACCGTCCGACCTGAAGAAGGACATGAACGACACTTTCAGAGAGAAGTTTCCTCACATCAAGCTGACACTGAGCAAGATAAGAAGGTACAGAAGATCTCTTGTCTTGTGTGTGTGTGTGTGTGTTTTTTTTAAATCATTTAAAGTCACACAATGAAATCTTTGAAAGCCAATCAGTCACTGTTCCCCCTCCCCTGCACTAGCTTGAAGAGAGAGATGCGGGTCGTGAGCGAGGAGTGCGGTCTGCAGCCCGTCACCACGGCGATGTCGTTTGTTTACTTTGAGAAGCTGGTGCTGCAGGGTCGCCTCAACAAGCAGAACAGGAAGCTGGTTGCGGCGGCGTGCGTGCTACTCGCTGCAAAGATCAGCAGTGATCTGCGGAAGCCAGAAGTCAAACAGCTCATTGACGTGAGTACTTGTTTCCACACACACACACAGATTTCAGTGTTAGATTGAGACAAAACCTAAAAAGAAAAGCAGAACACACACCTGTAAGAGAGGTTTCCAGCTCAGTGTTATTTAGCTAACAGTATGTGTTCACTGCTGCACTTTATTCAGGATTAGAAACAGGTTTTTCACAATGACTCGCAAGTAAATAGTGTGTGGATAGTGTGTATTGAAGACGTCTGACGAGAACAGCAGCCTCTCTAACTCATGATGAACTGATTGAAAAAAAATTATAAATTATAAAGTTATAAAAAATACCAAATAACCTTTTTCAATCTTAAATGTATGTAGTAAAATGTATACTTTCCTGCATATACTTTCTGAAAACATAAATGATGTCATGAACATTGACCATAATAATAAATATTAAGGTTTTAATTTATGAAATGCCTGGGACTAGCACTGTGCCACGCATTCATGCAGCTGCTGTGAACTCATTTAAATTACTTTATACTACTTTATATAAAAATAAATAATAATCATCATTACATACATCAGAAAACATCACAACTGTTGACTAAATGAATCTTTAATTTCTGTGACGATGGTTATCGGAGACTAAGAGACTCAAGGAAATACAGAACATAACCCAGTGTAAATCTACACTCCTCTACAATCCTCTGCATCACTTGTAACCACATCGTAACATGTTTCCTTACAACCCCCCCCGTGTTTCTCCCCGTGGACGAGCAGAAGCTGGAGGAGCGTTTCCGTATAAACAGACGGGAGTTGATTCCTCTGGAGTTTCCTGTGCTGGTTGCCTTGGAGATGGGACTTTACCTACCTGAGAGCAAGGTCATGCCGCACTACCGCAGGCTGGTGCAGCAGGGGTAGACTGTGACACTCCGCTGGGTTCAATATTAACACCAGCATGTGTGCGTGTGTGTGTGTGTGATGGATTGACCAGTTCATAAGCTGTCATGTTTAAAACAAAAATAATTCCCGTACTATTTATTATCCGTCAGTCTGGCTCCACTCAGTCCCTCACTAGGAAGAATAAACTAGTTTTCACTCACTGGCACGTTTAAGACTTGATGGCGTGTGTGCGTCTATTTGAATGTCGTCTTAAGCGTTTGTATGTTTTGACGTTTCGATGGTGAATCAGTCCAGAGTCCTGCTCTATGTTAGAGACGTTCCATGAGCACGTTAATTGTGCTTTTACTTTTTCCTCGTGATTTGATTTTTTTTTTTTTGTGGGTACGTCATAGTGTTCCTCGCTCCGAATCCTACGCTGTGATATTTGTGTGTTTTTGTGCAAAAACTCGTAAGTGGCACCTTTTCTCGTTACTATACAACCTGTATAGTATTAATGACAAACGACAGAACTACACTGCTGATTTTCTAAATGCCTTTTTGAAGCCACTGTGACACTGAAGCATTTTTTTTTAGCTGAAACTGTAGATTGTGGATGTGTTTTTTGTTTGTACTGAATGTCCCACAATACTTCATGTGTCGTAGTCGTTGTGTAGCAGCTCTGTGTTAAGACTTTGTTGTTCAAAAACTGTGAAAAAAGGTGTTCAGTTTCTGTGGTGTCACGTGCGAGGAAATAAGTTTTCTAAGCATATTATTTATAATATTGATGTTTGTTTAAGAAAGAAAAAAAAAAGTTTTATGTCATTTGCCCAGGGACGTGTTTGTGTGAAATGCACTGAAACCTTATTATTCTTAATGTCGTTTGGATGTCAAATCTTTCAGTTCTCAGGAATTGTTCCTTTCTCAT
Source organism: Solea senegalensis (assembly GCF_019176455.1). Classification (NCBI taxonomy): domain Eukaryota; kingdom Metazoa; phylum Chordata; class Actinopteri; order Pleuronectiformes; family Soleidae; genus Solea; species Solea senegalensis. The sequence continues at coordinate 5,561,277 of NC_058031.1, forward strand.
ATCTTAATCATTTTTAATATCAATAATTTCAATATTACAGTGTTTTCTTTTCATGTCTGTGGAGACATGGGGCGGGCACGACTGATGGAGGGAAGTCGTATGCTGCGCTAGTAAAGCGAGATGGCAGAGGGCGCTAGGTTAAGGAAATATCCCTGGTTTTCTGGAACATGAGTGTAGTTTTCAGATACTGAAAATAATATTTAAGAGAGATCAGTTGGAATATGGACCTGGAGTCGTCCTTTCAGGCTCATCTGGGGCTATAGTGACACTAGCAGTGTTATGGCGACAGAATTTACACACTGGAGCTTTAAATCTAACCCAAAGAGTTTACAACTTGTTCCTGAAGCCATCAGTGCTGAATTCATCGCTTAAGTCCCTTCCTCCACTCCATTGGTGTCTGAGTTTTAGTCCTTTTGTCAGAACAAGAATGTATAACTGTGCAGTGTAAGAATGGATGTATGAGTTGCTTGTGCACATACTCGTTCAACCTGACTGCAGCGTCTGCTGCAAAGCAACGCTTCAGGTTTCTGTGCCATTGTATGGACAAGTAAGAGGGGAGAAAAAAAAAGTGCCTGGAACTACAGTGGCAGTGAAATGGTTAATCACCTTTATCGTAAGAGATATTGCGTTGACTTTTCTGTGTCTTTTTTGCCTCTGTAGAAATCATAAATGTTGTTTGGGACAGACGAAAACACTTTCTGAAAGGTCTAATCGTCGTAGCCTTGTCAGTTTTGTGTCTGCAGTGGTGGAAAATGAACATAATGAGCATCCAAGTATCCAAAATGTGTAGGTGCAAACCATGTATCTGTGTGGTGGATGTCACTGCAGAATCTTAACTGTTTTTCTTACTGTAAAATGAATGTTTTTCAAATATATTTTCAGAAACTGAAAAGACACCGGAGTTTGAGTCTTGTTTGTTTCTAATGTTAATGCAGCGGTTTCCATCTCTTTAGGTCAGTACAAGATCTTAAATCCAACCTCACACTCGGGGTCAATTTAGAGTGTCCAATTTGCCAAATCTGCATATTTTTGGACTGGAGAACCTGGAGAAACCCCACACACATGCCTTGTTCTGACCCGGGTCTTCTTGCTGCAAAGGCAAGACTGCTAACCACTACACCAACAAAGTGCCCCATTAAATCTGATCTTAATCTTAATTCAGCTAACTATAGACCTGGATATAAATAAACACAACAGATGAGCACGTTTCTCTACACTTTACTGTTCTCCGTTAGGACATGCAGGCAGAAAACCCATCTGTTCATTTGTTAAACTCAGTAAACGCATTATATATTAAGTCAACACACTGTCACAGGATGAACACATCAGCTAAGAGGAAGCCTCACACTTTTTAAATATTAACCACATTTCTTACTGTGTAAAAATAAAAGCAGCAGCTAAATAAATAAATTAAATAACAGTCAACGGTTGTTCAGTCCAAACTCATGTCTTCATCGTCGTCTTTCTTGTCTTTGGAGTCTCCGTCCTGGTCCGACTTTGTCTCCGTCTCCATGGCTTTGGCAAAAGCCTCCACATCTGCAGAGACAAAAGTCCAGAGATTCATGACTTCATGATTTACTTTCTCAACTAATCATTCAAGGATCAAACTTGATATTTTTCTCCAACAAATCCAAAGGACGAGCCAGCCACATCACAGTTAACGTTCCCTTTTCTCTTGGTAAATTAAAATCTTGTAACTGTAGATTACAAAAGAGGGGAAAAAAAAAGATCTAATGTTCTCGCAATAAAACGGTTGCACAGTGCGTCTATTGATGTGAGTGAAACACTGACCTCCTTTGTTGGCAGCATCCACGGCCTCTGCAGGCAAACCAAACTGGTTCATTAAAGGTCCCAACTGCCCAGACGCCAGAGCGCTGCTGAACATGCTCATGGCCTGCAGACAGAGACGATAAATAGAGGAAGGAAATCTACCACAGCACAGCAGTGTTAAATACCAACACAACACAACACTGCCTCGCTGTGAGCAGAATTCTGCTCAAAGGAGAAAACTCTATCTCACACTTTACACGCTATCTTTAAAATTCACTCAGGGACAGTAACAGGCTTTATGTCAAAAATCTGTACGTGATTGGAAATAAGAGCCACAAGTAATTTCCAGGTTTATCACATGAACACACTGAAACTAAACAGTTTGACCTTTATTCTTACTGTTGAACAAACTGTTAACCGTATATTAGCGTGGTGTGGTAAATGGAAAATAAGGCTACAGTCATCGCCCCCCCCCATATTTTTAAGTGATGCTGGGTTACGTGGTCTTTGGAAATCACAGAGGAGTGTGAACACGTCACCTGCTGGAACTGAGGTGAGCTGAGTGTGTTGTGCAGCTCCTCTGAGCTCTGAAGCAGCGACTCTCCAGAGGGGAGGTAGGGCATCAGTCTCTGCTGCACCTCAGGGTTGGCCAGGATGGGAGCCATGATCTCAGGTGTCAGGACACTGGCGAGGTCCACTACAAAACCAACAAACACTGGTTAGTCTGAATAACAACACATCCTGCATTCTTTCTTTTTAACCTATAGTTAAAAACTCCCTGTCTTCTAGTTTAGGCTTGGTGGTGTGACTCAAACTGGTTTTCAAATCACATTTGTGTCACTTCAGTATGTGGTCCTAGATCAGATCTATATCCGATATGTGGCCATGCACCATAAGTGAGAATGGTCATTTTATCAGAATCCATGTGACTTTCTGCCTGAATGCATGTGCTGAGCATTAACGTCATTGTCCTGCACTGTTGCAGTGCAGTGGAGGAGAGTGTTGTCCTCTAAGTCTCACCCCCAAATTAGCCGTGATAGCTTCAGTTTCTGAATTTCCCCTCTGGAGGATCAATAATGGAACATCTTATCTTACATATTTCCCACTTCAACACCATGAGGTCTCACTCTTTTCTTACCAGAACCAGTCATATGATGACAGCTTTAACCTCTTTTATGACCATCATGATATTCAGGTCTGGATTTATTTGGATTTTATGGTTGTAGGATTGTGTGTCAAAAATATTCAATGAGTGAGTGCTTTGAGTGAGATAACTATCACTTTCAATATCTGGCAGTTATTCCAGGAATAACAGTAACAGGAATTACAGTACTGAGAAGCTGACGTCACAAACGCGTGACGCGCTGGTGAGTCTTGTCTGTGATTGGACGGTCGTTCCGCAAAATGTGCACTAGTATACGCGCAAAGCTCTATTTCTCTGCTGAATTTTCTAGATAATACAAATCGTCTAGGAGTTATGGTAATGAGAAGTACACATGAGGGTTAACAGAAGGGTTTAATAACGTTCCTACTTTCTCTCAGCGTCTACCTGCTTTAGCCGTTTTCCCCGTGTCACACTGCAGGCAGAGCGATGGTGATAAATTGTGTTAATGAAGCATCGGAGTGGACGCAGTGTTGCCTCATGTAGTGTGACACTGTAAAACTAAATCTAACCAGCGACAGTTTGCATTGTTTGCAGTGGGTTTCCCGCTTCTGCAATAAACTCAATTTATTATGTGAACATTAAGCATCGTATTAAAGAAACAGTTGTGTTTAATGATGTGGTGCGTAATTAGTTGACATTGCGCTAATTAGTATGCCCATTATGCATTTCTCCCTGGAGGGCTAATTTGAGATTTTTTTGTTTTATATCAGCTCTGAGGAGAAATGGCTGTCAGTGTGACTGAAGCCGGACTCACCTCCTTGGCTGCTGGCCGGCACGTTCATGGTGGCCAGGATGCTCTGCAGGTCTCTCAGCTGGATGGGCTGTGTGGGGTTTGGTGTCCCCGCTGTCAGAGACGTCACGGCAGGAGTGGAGGGGGTGGTGGCTGTGGGTGAGGCTGCCGAGGTGGCAGAGGGAGTGATGGGTGTGGTGGGCACCTGGGAGGAGCTGAGGCGGCTGGCAGCAGAGGTCGAGGTGGGGGTGACGGCTGTGGACGGGCTGAGGAAGAAAAAGACAAATCCATTGTGTCTGAGGTGATTGAGGCTGCGTGAGCACGGAGCAGAAAGGCTGGAAGTACTTTTTTAAAGGTAAAAAAATGATTTCTGATACAAGTAAAATTTGTATAAACAGCAAACTTCAGCTTTACTGCAATCCCAGTTGAGAACATTGCAGGGATGCGGTTGACAGAAAAAAAAATGCATATAAGATAATGCATTTTTATACAAGTTCAAAAAGTGTTCATGCAGTTTTATTTCTACAAGCACCAAATCTATTTGGTTAATTTTCGCGTATCAGCAACAGGCGGTGATTTAAAGTGAGAGTGTGTCTGCTTTCCAGCAGCAGTGGAGAATTATCACAGGACAAGAAGAGGCCACAATAACAGACCGTTAAACTTTCTCTGCGTTAAATAACCACAGACAAACATTAAATATCCTTGCAAATATTTCATAGCAGCGTCCTGTTTTCTATGTTTGACTTATACCTCGAAATGATGATGAGAAATATAATATAAAACAAACAGGCTGTGAAAACATGAGGTGCAAAGCCACTATCCGTGTCGGAGGGAATATTTACAGTTACAGATTTATATTTGACTGGATTAAACATGAGACCTTGTTGAGGAGTTGCTGGCTGCAGGAATGCTGCTGCTACTGCTGCTGCTGCTGCCCAGGAGGTTGGCCAGGCCTGGACCGGCCAGCGTGCCGAGGCCACCTGATGATGGTCAGAGAGCAGGAAAACGTGAGGCAACAACATAGTTTTCACTTAAGAGCAAATATATCACAACAGTCCTACGTACCAATGCCGCCCAGTCCAGTTGGTCCAATGAGCTGCATGAGCTGGTTGTGGCTCATGTTACCCAGAAGGCTTTGCAGACCACCCTCCCCTTTACATGAAAACAGAACACGTGACAGCCCAGAGTAAGAATTTGTTTTCCAAATGCAACATTTCTGCTTCCTAACTACGACCGGGTTTAAGTATGAGCAGCGTTACCTCCCAGAGCAGACAGATCGTGTCCTCCACTGCTGCCGCTACCGAGAGCACCAGGCATCGGCGGGTTGTTCAGATACTCGTTCACTTTGCGGCAGAACTCCTCATCCTTGTCACTCTTTGGCTCCTAAGATCAGGGAAAAAAAGCAGAAAATGGAGTGAGACATCTATCACTGGGAAATTACAAATGTTTGATACAGTACCAACATTGATATCTTTAGCATTTATCTTGTAGTTGAATGTGAAGAAACTTACTGTTCTCATATTTCTATATTATACATTAATTGAAAATTAGGGATGGGAATTGGTATTGGTCAGATACAGTCTGGATTGGATATCACACAGATAACAATGTAAATACGATACAATCCCAAAATCCTATATATCGCATGCTTGACTATGCACAGACTATGCAAAAGCATTTTAGCTGAATCATGTTTGGGCTGTTTAATTCTTCTTTTTGGGAGAAAAATATTTGTTCGACAGTTGGAGAATTATGTCTTCGAAATGACTCAGCACAAATGTGTTGTTAACCGCTTCATGGTTCATAAATTGTCTAAATTGACTGTATGACTTTGGTTTGGGACACAAAAAAGTTAAAAATGTTCCCGCCTCTACACACACTCACATACTATTGTTAAACACCATACTGTATTTCTCTTCTTCTTCTTCTAACAAGCTCCATCTTTGTCGTAACTTCCTGCACAGGTTCATTAGCTCAACTACATGGCAGCTATCGATGCAGTTAGGCTTGTGTGCGTGGTCAAGACGACCTGCTGAAGCTCAGACGGAGCACCAGAATGGAGAGGAAACATGGCACGGTTGATGGTCTGAGCCACTGATTTAGAACCTGCTGGTTTACTGGGAGTTTCACACACACAATCATGTCTAGAGGTAACAAAGAATGGTCAAAAAAAGAGAAAATACTCCCAAGTTCTCCAAGTGAAAATGTCTTATTGATGCTAGAGGTCAGAGGAGAATGACCAGACTGGCAGCAACAGCAGTAACTCAGATAACCAGCCGTGACAACCAAGGTTTGCAGAAGATCATCTCTGAATGCACAACATGTCAGACCTTGAAGCTTTATACGTCATATGTGCTTAACACAGTGGCCAGTGAATATATAATGAATACAGATAATACTGCTTACCTGCATCCAGAAGAAGAGTCTTTTGGAACCAGCTTTGAACTTCAGCACATAAACTCGTCCAGTGGTGCACTGGTTCACACGCTTGAACTCACAGTCATCAGGGAAGATGATCAGGTCCTAAATTAAGGAGAAAAAAAAAAAAGGTGGCTATTAAGATTAAAGAGGTCAAACGCAGATGAGCGAGTTCACTGTGGAGACAGTGTCACTGACATCATCCACGTTCCCAGTCGTCCGATCCTTCCAGCAGAAGTGGATGAGGGAGTCATCCGTCTGCTGGATGTAGACCTGACCTTTACGTTTGTCGGGGGTGACCGTGCTGCCCTTCATGGTCATCTTACCCGCCCGAAACTCCACCAGGTACTTGCTGGACGAGCCGCGAGAGCCAGACACCATGCTGGGGAACAAAGCTCCAGAGGCCATGATAAAGATGAGGTACACACAGCTGCAGGGACACACAGGAGGAAGACACCAGGTTTAATACTTAACATAAACACATAATATTTACAGTGATAAAATAATACATCTCATTTGGATAATATCACATTTTAAGTGGATTATTCGTGCTGCAGGGGTGGAGATAAAGATCAAATCACAGTATATAATTTTCTCTACTAGAACCATGATATTTCTTCTAGCTTGTTGAAGAAGAAAAAAGTGGCAGTTGTCGGTTTACCTTTAAAAGTATCTAAAGTTCTGTTTCACAGTGTTTTCTGCAAGTTCCACTGTTAAGATAAATGTCAGACTGACTGACTCACATATGATTTCAAAAAACATAAGTCGTGGGTTATTGTCTCGAGAAATGTATCGTTCAAGTTGGCTGAAATAGAAGAAAAATTCCATTTATTGATATGATTGAATTACAACACTTGCAGAATCAAAATAAATCAGAACCACAATACAAAATGAATTGTAACCAGGTATCATGATACAATTGAATACACAATTCGGACTTAATTTCCATCTTAAACTTAATTGTTTCTTTACTCTCATATTTCTTTGATACGATACTCAATTTCCAGGTCAGTCTGTGTCCGTCCATCAGTCCATCAATCTCGTGCTTTCAAAGTTATCAAAGGCACGCAACAGCTAAAGACCAGCTGAGAAAGCAGTAGAGAAACAACAACTTAACATTTTAATCCTGGTAATTATCCCGTGACTCTGCCAAGGTTGAGGACATTTACAGACAAAGCCTCTGAGCTCAGACATGTAATTTAAAAAGGAAAAGACAAAAACACAAAATGATATTCGTAGTCACTTAACTGTTTAACCTCTGACTCAGTGCTGTCCTTTGTGTGTATGTGCAGTTCTGTGGTTTGCCTTATCAGTGATCCATCAGTGTTTACACCTTCAGTAAATGGATGGAGATGTGTGTGATGGCCCCCAAAATACTTTATACACTACTACTTGGTCTACTCATTTCTATGTAGGCTGTACACTGAGTGGTGTAATGCTGCCCAAGCAGTTAGAAGTTCTTTATCCCAGTTGTTTCTCTACTCTCTACACAGAACACTGACATCATAGCCCTGAATGTAATGATGCTGCAGCTCATGATCTTTGAACTTCCTCCACTAAGTTCAGGCAGGCTAAGCGGTGCAATATTGCCCTCCACGGTTTCTGAAGTCCCCATTGTGAAGTCTGAAATCACAGTTCTAAGTTATTTAATACAGATCAAAGTTGCCTTTCATTCTCATCCTTATTATTTCCCCGTTTATGCAGATATAGTACTGTGCTAAAGAAAGTCTTAGACCACCACCTACCTTTTCTTGTTTTAGCAAAGTTTTAATGGACCATTCACATTCATTTTTCAGTCTTGTTATTAACATACAACCAGAAAAACACAGAAAATATGTCCACTAAAATAAAATGAATCAATAACATTGCAGAACAAAATGGCTTCTACAGACAAAGTCAGTATTTAGTGGGACCTCCTTTGGTATGCAGCATATCTTCAACTTTTGAGGAGACTGTCTTGAGGTTTCTTTTCAGATACAGCCTTTGTTTTCCTTCTTCCGTTCAGGCAAATTGATACCACCTCTGTATATTGATAATAATTGGGGCATTTTGGTCAAAGTTCATCTTTACTATTCGCAGGTTAGTCAAGATTCAAGATTTGTTTAGTTGGCACACGAGATTGCATGAGGTACATTGTCAGTGAAATTAAAAACAAGATCAAAATTTAAATAAAAGGTAAATAAAATAAAAAGTGAAGTAGATTAGAATATAAAGAAAACTGTACCCAAGAATAAAAAAATAATAAAACTGTACATACAACTGTTAAATGTAAAGCCAATTATCCAGCTACATATACATACATGTATAACATGTAAAATGTGTATGTAACATATATGTAATGCTCAAGCATGTCTTGAATAAAGCAGCCATTTTGAAGTTGAAATAGCAGGACAGACACACGTGTTACCAATGAGTTCCACTCCATTTACATTTCACTTGGAGGCATTTTTTTTGTTAATGTGCTGCTATTTTAATACAAAATGTAGATTTGCTGGTTGAATTATGACAGAGAGAGGGGTTTATAAATAATTACATATGGTAATTAAATTGTAGGACAGCAAATCTACATAGAAGAGAAATGAAAGCATCTCTTGTTGTAGATGAATGTAATTCTTGCTGTGTCATTAGTGTCACGTCTATTTGTGAACAATCCTTTTATTGATTTGTGAAGCATAAGGGTGTTTGTATACATTTTTAATTCAAGTTAAAGCAGATGTTATCTTGTTACCGACACACGGGGATAAGAAAACACTCCTATACTGAATTTTAGCTGATTAAAATAGAGTAAATGTCTCTTCCCAGTGTTCCCACATTAAAAGAGCCAGTGGAGGAGCCACAGACGCAGATGACTCTGCTGTTCTCAGCTGTTCTTTGCTGTTCTCAGCCCACTGAGCTCTGAACACACTCACATATGTCTCTCACACACACAAGGACTAAACATGTACATTGTTTTTACCAAACGACCTCAGAACATGCGAGAAAATAACATGTTTGTACTCACATTTGTCTCTGAATTAGCGTTCAGCCGCAGGACGGTCAAACTCATTCACCACGATTGATTGTGATTGGCTGCCTGGTGCCGGTGCTTCACTCTGATTGGACGACGCGTGTGTCAATCATGTGACCTTTAAATGCTGCGCGTGTTCGGTAGAGAAGACACGCCACCTGATTTTTGTACTATATCCATGTATGTTTATCTTATAATAATAGCAATAAGAATAATTATGATTATTATATATTCAAATAAAAATACGGAAATAACAATAATAATATTAATAATATGAAATAAACTGATTATGAATTTAGAATGTTGTGGTTGTTTTTAGTTCATATAGCTCTGTCATTAAATAACTTTGGATTTATTATTATTGACCCTATTCCTAATACCAATATGATTATATAACCTGATATTATTTAACTGCTATATTTTATAATGTGGGATTAAATCTCAAATTTATGGCCCTCCGATGGATTTCACTTGACTAGCCATAATACCAATTTACGTGTTATTTCTGCACGTTATTTTTTTTTTTAATGAATAGATAAGTTTTGCATCATAAATACGTTTTCATGATGACCTATGTATATATGTTGTTCCATAGCTAAACAAACACTTTTATTTTGAAATTCTGTGAAATATCGTCACCAATATTGTCATTGTGATGTATTTGTAAGCTCTTATATCGACCACAGTCGAGTGTCTCTTCAAAACAGTAGTAATGAACCTCTTTGTTCTCATTTTCAAGTCACATTGTATGGTTATTTTGTGTCTCTGTGGTAGTGTTTTTGCTGGTTGAAGATCCCCAGTATAGTCTGGTCTGCATCTAGTTGGTATCTTTGAGTGTTTTGATTTATTTATTTTTTTTCAAATAGTTATTTGTCTAGTTTGTCTCAAGTGGGTTTCTGTCTGTGCCTTTGCAGTCTTTAAAAGAAATATAATAGAAGTACACAACAAATACACACCATTGTTTCTTAACACAATTAATAATTTCAGCTTGTGTATTTGTGGCGCACAATGTCACATAAAAAGTATTTTAAGTAATGTTATTTGTTTCTTTTCAATCCTATGCATCCTTTACATCATCCTGTAAAGATTTAGTTGAGAAGCACTGGCAAATACTCTTTAAGCAAAAAAACAATGACACAGTTAATTATTTCAATAATCTATCATTTATTTCTTTAATTATGAATTGTATGCATATGGCTATGTGTATAACTATTTGGAAGAGAAAACAGACCAATGAACATACAAAGTAAACATTTTCAAATTATGCTGGACAAAAAAAAGATTATGAAACAAAGAGCACGAGATCAAAAGCACCTCTTGTACATGTGCAGGGATCATTAAAAGGTGCTTTGAATTCAGGAAAAAAAAAAATATGAGAGCAGCCAGGGGGGAAGAACATGATGTCGGACATATTTCACTACACATCATGTGAGTAGGACTGTGAGTGGTCAAATGTAACGTAAGCACCACAGTACCAGCACACAACATTCATTAACTGCTGCCTCTGTAGTGTCTCACTCACACACACACTGGCTACGAGCTAAAGAGGTTTTTCACATTTCAGGAGGGCAGAATAGATGGATCAGTTTGCATAGGATCGTAGTGCCAACAGTGTCCGGTCTCATTCATTCTCGCCGTGTCCAAAAACAGATCTACTGTGAAATGACTTGAAGAACTCAAAATAGAGCCTTTGTATCCATGGAGTGTTATGACACAGCTTCTCTTCCAAGTGTGTCTGACACGAGGAGACATTTTTGTACTGTGGTTTTAACTTTCTCGTGATATCTTACTCAGATTATTCCACTGTGAATAAATAATCTGCTTGTAAATGACAAGGTTTTTTTGTAGTTTTTTTTTTACAGCATTATGAATTTAATGGTGTCAGTTTGTTAAAGTAAACAAATACAGGCAGGCTAAAAGTAAAAGTGCTGAAGAGGTAGCCCTCATGTAACTAACTGTATCCTTAGCAACATTCTAGATAGTGTTTACAGCTCCCATATGACTGGAGCAGCAACTACCAGGATGTGGAGTGTGAATATGCCTCAAAATTTCAGTTACATACAATAGACAGCAACAGAGTTACAAAGTCGCTCTGTATTCCTTCGCTTTTAAGTTTTACATTAATGCGTTTACAGTATTATACTCAGTGCAGAGGACATTTTTTATGGCTTTGACGTGTGTGTGTGTATTCTCATCTTGGTGACCATGCATGCGTCACGTATTAGACACATGAACTATGTGACTGCGAACATTATAATGTAATATCTGTTTACTGTGGCAGTAAACGTTGGTTAAAAGCAGCTTCCAAATATTTTGTTCATTACTAGTCACAGACTCATCACATTTGATGTTTAGTGCTAACTAAAATAGACTTCTAATATTTAAATAGGCTATACATATATATAAAAAAAGTAGCTGATGTGTTAAGATAACCCCTGATGTCTGAATGAAACTCGACAGAAAGTTTGCGTGGGAAGTCTACAGGTTAAATAGTAGAGTACCTGAACTAAACCTGAAAATATGCGGTTTTACAGTCAGCTTGGTGTCCTGCAGCATCGTGGCACAGGTGACTCTACGGGTGATTAACATACACGTTGGCTGTTATTGTTAGGGAACATAAAGATGAATACGTTTCATGTTACTCTAAGTAAATTGAAGTAAACTACGATTCTCCTTAATATTAACACATTGTTCCTGTGGCCGTCAGTTGCAGATAATCTGATAAAATATCTAAATCACATTTTCAAAGAGAGACACAGTACCAGTGAGCGTCTAGAGGCCACAGATATGAATCTCAGACGTTTAGAAAAAAAACCCTAAGTAAATCCTATCACGGAGACGTTCTTCACCGCCTGCGTCAATAAATGTTGGGACAGTCGGTGTAATTCCTGTCAAAGTATCCACCCGTGTACAGCCATTCCTCGGCTCCTGTGAAAGGGTGTGTTCCCAGCTGGAACCACCTGTAGGGACCAAGACTTGTTTTTAATGACAGGGTAATGGGAGACATTACAAATGCACAAATGTAACAGTGGGGAAATCACAGTAAGTCAAAGTAATGTTGGCCGAGTTCCATTTAGCTTCCTCCGTTTTCACTGTCACACTGTCCTGACTTACATTAACCAATCAGAGCCTCTGTTAATGTGATCAGTAACATCTGTGCTTTGTCATTTTTAGACACTTTAATGCATAAATGTTATATATGTTATGTTATATCTTTAAAATACATTGCATTCATGGGTAACACACATATCAGTGACACACACCTGGTTGGCCACATCTCGTCCTTGGAGCGTTCCCTACGCGCTGCCCTTTGTTTCTCTTCTAACCGCTCCTTCTCTGTACTCGCTGTGTCTATGAAACACAAAAAAATATAGAATTGAAAAAGCCATCACGGAATCTCCGTCTTCTTCACTTGATGTTGACGTTACCTGTGTCTCCATTTTCCATGGCTCGGATGTCGGGTCTCAGTCGGCTATCTGTTGGTGCAATCGCCCTCTCCGTGCTGGGCTCCAGCTCGTTTAGTGTCATGGCAAAGCTGGTGAAATTATACATCTATAACGGATAAAAATAAATAAATATTGTAAACAAGCTGTGTGACAAAATATGGTTTTAAGATTTTAAAACCATATTTTATTATCATGGACAATTAATGAAATACAGAAATGTATACAGTTCTAATCAGAGAACAGTGATGGAAATGAGTATTAGTTTGTCATGCTAATAACTGTTCGTAATCCCCCTCCCTCTTCCATGTCACCCCAATAACATGAGGCGTTGCATTTATTCAGAGGTGAACAGCCTGAAAGACTTGTGTCTTTGTAGAGTTCTGGCCCCTGATTTGATACAGTTTCTCCAATATTTACTGTCAGATTACTGAGACCGGGAGGAACCACGTCACTGAGCAAACACTCACATCAGTGATATCTGTGGGAGTGTAGAGCTATTCAACAAGTCCTTTCAAAAAATGCAGTGTGCGGCATTTAGGAAGACTGGCTGGTTTGTCCATTTATGCTGATGTAGGATTATGGCAGCCTCCGTAAAGCAAGCCCCTTGCCTAAAGTACATTATGGCATGGATAACCATAAAAGGGCCAGAAAATGTCCTGTGAGTAAGTGCTTTTTCTTTCAATATATGGCAGTTATTTACAAACAAACTGCATGTGAAAATAGTGTATTAACAATTTAAAATGTCCAAAAACTGTGCACAACTATGCACAGGCGTTTTTCCATTTCTCCCCTCTCTGGTGACAAAGACGCTGATTCGCCGGCTTCCTGCAACAGCGCGAGTGAAACCATAATAAGCACATTTTGACTTGTAACTTCCGATAGCACTTATTAATTACGTATAAGTAATTACGGCAATGCAAAGTGCCGTCTGCAGTACGCTTGGTATTAAAAGGTTAAAGTGATTATAGTTTTTGGTCATATCTAGTTCTACCAGGGAACCCTCAAACAAGTTACATACTGGTTGTTGTGTGTAACAAGTCAGAACTGTTTGGTGCAAACAAGGCTTATATGTGTGTGTGTGTGTGTGTGTGTACGTGCGTGCGTGCACTGACTTGTGCTGAGTGAGCAGGTCGCGGTGTTATCCTCCACAGTAAGGCACTTCCTGGTATCACAGTCACCGTTTCAAGAACTTCTGGCATCTCATCTGCCTCCTCAGCTTCACAGTAATTACCCTACACACACACACACACACAGATTAGTAACTTTATCAAACAGACGAGCTTAAACTCACAGTACACAGACTACATGTGCAAATGGGTGATATCGCAGAACTACATTTGCCACAAATTCAACATGTCTCTCTGGCAACAATGCATGTCACTGCAAGACATCATGGATCAGTGCTGGCAATGATCTCGTCATACACGGCACTCTGAACATAAATCAAACTAGACAACAGCAGTAGCACACTACACAGATCAAATACACTTTTTTTATACCTTACCTTCTACTAAAGCCACTGCATGTTATCGTGAAAGGAAAAGAAACCATTTGAGAAAAACACATTTCAGAGTTCAGAGTGATGAGCAGAATTCACACAGTACTTCACGCTGTAAGACAGATAAATGATGCCAAAGAAACTTGAGAACAGAGACACTTGACAGTATATCATCTCAGTGAAAGGTCACACGTGGGTCATTTTGTCAGTTTTCAGGCATATTTGAACACTGCTCACCGGTTTCTGCTTTTTAGGATCTGCTGCAGTCTTCTTGTCCTTCTTGTGCGCGTCATAGACTTTGGGGTCCACGCTGTAGATGCACTCTGTCCACTTCCCATAGATCACTCGCCGCTTCTTCTTACTAGATCCAGGGCAGAGACATAAAACTTGGCTCAGAGGGGAATAATCACATTCACCGTCTATTTACAGTGTCGTTGTGGTCAGGCCCTTACTTTTTGTCTTGAATATAACCTTCTACTTTATGTAGCTCCTTCCCAAACATCCCACATGGTTTAAAGTGTAGCACGCATGTTTCTCCTGTGCTGAGAAGTCAAAAAGAAAAACATAAATGTCGATAAATAAGCACTGGTCTAAAAAGTATTTTAACACCATTTCGGTCATGGTACCTGTGGTTGACGATCTCCACAGTTCCATACTGCTCAATCCAGAGTTTTCCCAAAATGATGTTGTGCACACAACACATTGGATTTATCCATGTGTATGTTTCTTTATGTCTGTGGAAAAAAAAAATCACAGCTTCTTTAAAGATTTCAATAATATCCTTTATTTGTGCAGCGAAACTCCACTCCTCTAGTTTCCATTCTTCTTCTTTGGTGTTTCACAGTGGTTGGCGTCAATATGGTTGCATTACTGCCTTCTTCTGTATTTTAGTTAAGTAGAAACGGCTACTTCAGCTGGAGCTTTGTATTCAACAGAGATAAAAGTGGTCATGACCTTCTTACCTAACTTTTTGCAAAAGGGAAAAATAAGTGTATTTGATCAAATGTGGAACTAATCCTTTAAAGCAGAGGTCTCAAACTCACGGTCTCACAAAAAGCACAAGCGCAACAAGTGCGAGGTTGCAGAAATCCACACAGATATAAAAGACACAAATGACTCACTTCACCAACTCCAGTGTCATGGTGCCTTTGGGCTCAGCCTCCACACTTTTGCCCCACAACTTGAGTTTTGGATAGATGGAGCCATGAAACTCAAACTCGTGCTTCAGAGACTGAGCATGGAAGGCACTGATGGGAGGGTGGTGGCTCACCTGCTCCGAGACCAATCTGTATCCCTCATCCTCCCTGTACAGGAAAATTGAAATCTCTCATCAGTGAAAGCTAGGAAATATTCTATTATCAAGGTACACATTAAGTGTGTAATTTTAAGTTCCACAATCTTGTATCTAATACCTTATGAGTTCATACGTCTCCCCCAGTAAAGGATTAAAAGGCTTTCCAGTCCTGTCTGATTGAGATGCTACAGCTGAAACTGCAAACGCAGCAACAACCTGTCACAGAAACATGAAGAAAATCAGATGTTACATACAAACCCAAGTTTTTATGCAACAACTGAGTATGTTATTCTCACCATTTTGTGATATTTTATCGACCAAATATTTATTAACATATCGAACAAAATAACTACATAAACTGTTGAGGAGAAAAAGTAGCTGCTTTAAATATGTGCAGATGTGGTTAGAACAATATATTCCAAGAGAAATAAAAATATATTATATCAACATAATGTAATAATTAATGAATACATATTATAGTGATCTGATATATCTACCTGCATGCGGTCTATGGAGTCAGACAAAGTGCAGGCTTCGTGGATAAGATGAGTGTGTTCCATGTATTCCGAGAGTCTCTGGAGAAAACTCAGCGGCTCATTAAATTCAACTGGCATCGCTATTTTGGACAGCTCCTGTTAACATCCCAAAAACAATGAACATAAACAAAGAGTGAAGATAAATAGAAAAATAGGGCAGAATAATTAACAGAGATGGACATTTAACTTTCACATGGTGAAACGTGTGCAAAATAGTCCAGGCATTGGATTTTGCTATTTTCGGACATAAATTCAACTCTGCTTTTTGTGAACAGCCTCAAATAAACCATTTAACAAACTAATTATAAGTAACTCATCAGATAATATAGCAATTAACTTAGGAGATAAAAGCTGATACATGTCGACAATTCAATTATTTTCAGAAAATGCATGTTTATACCCACAATGTGATTACACCTTATCTGTAACAAAGCTGGTGAAAATCAGGTTAAACTCATCTTAACAGTTTTCTGTTCTTGTACTCACCAAGCCGATGCATTTCCTCAATATACTCCACAGACTGAAGTTGTTTCTGGAGATCATTTCAGCCGGGAGGGTTTTCCTGGAGCACATTTGGACCCAAAAGAGTTTAGAGATGTTGAGTAAAGGGTTAGTAGACAGAATGTCAATGTTTAACAGTGAATCTGTGAACTGCTGCTCTCTGAGTCACTGAGAAAATGCCTAAGCCAGTAAGAGTGATGACTGCAGAGGAGGTGCTCATTGGCTGACATCTAAAAAATGTGGTTGCACTGGCCTGAAAGGCCTCCACATGTGAGCACATGTATGATGTGATGTCTGCATGTATATGTGCACACATGCACATATACATGCAGTTGGAGGCACGAGTTTGGCAACAAACCATCACTGGAGGGAAAATCATTTAAAGTGCATGTAAGGCAATAAAAATATTACTTCTGACTTTGTCACCCCACGGGAAAATGATTTATTAACCACCTTGCCAAATTTAAATGATTGAAAGTGGGGGCTTCTTGGTGTTCTCAGTCATAATTCAACAGCCTTCTCGCTCTACTACAATGTAGCTGTTGTCTCCGTCTGACTTTATATAAAACAAACTACTTCCGGTGTGCAGGAATGACACAAACTC
The DNA here is from genome assembly GCF_019176455.1 of Solea senegalensis. Classification (NCBI taxonomy): domain Eukaryota; kingdom Metazoa; phylum Chordata; class Actinopteri; order Pleuronectiformes; family Soleidae; genus Solea; species Solea senegalensis. Next base: position 5,578,246 of record NC_058031.1, read on the forward strand.
TAAACACATATGTAGAAAACAGAGACAGTTAAGTGACAGATTTCCTCAGCATTGTGTGAACTCATGTAATAGTTTGGATGTAAAAATTACATTTGTTTATGTTTAAAAGTTACACATTAGAGTTACAAGTGAAGGACAGATTTGGATGAAATTGTCCAAGGATAATGATTATGATGATAATCAAGATATGAATTAATTAATCGTCAGCTATTTGATAATTAGTTATTCAGTTTTAAAGGTGTTTTTTTTTTTTTTTACAAATACTCTATAGAAAACAATCGTTAGTTGCAGCAAATGTTAACCTTGCAAGATAGACGCGTATTCCCACTGTGTGCAAGATTGACACAGTGGGGAACTGAGCAGCCTCTGTGGAGGTTTTCTCTAGTTATGTTGATGTTTGTATTTTAATTATTAACATTAATACTTCAAATACATGTCGAATAATACCAGTGTGTGTGTGTGTGTGTGTGTTTCCTCCCAGAGTCCAAAAACATGCAATATGGGGATTAGGTAAATTTAACCATAGGTGTGAGTGTGAGAGAGGATGGTTGTTTGCGGATGGATGAATAAATGTCAAATAAAGAGATCAGCCTTGTCCTCACCTGCGTTCCCACATCCCATTCTCCTGTGCTGTCACCTGGGCATCTTGAAAACTGACCTCACAGGAGTCATCTGACTCCAGCCCTGATGGAGAAGATGAACACAAAAATAAAGGTAAACTCGCGGTTAATTCATTAAAGTACAGAAAAACTATGCAATAATGACACCACTGACTGTCCTCCTCACCCGTCTCAGCGTCGAAAAACTCCTCCTCGCTGTTCATACTGAGCAGAGAAGGTAACTAAACATTACTCAGAGGACATGTTCCCACATCGGCCAAGCATCACAGACGTCCGAAAAACACCACCTGCAACACGGACAGCGCGTTACGAGGAGCAGGGCAGCAGTGTTAGGCTCGTCACAGACAAACTACGCTGAACAGCTGCTCGTTATTAGCTTTGCACCCTGGAGCTCTGAGGTAGTTAGCAACCTGAAGCGCTAACTAGCAGTTAGCCTCGCTGCTGTTTTGAGTTTAAAATGTCAACTAAAATCTGAAATACTGGCAGCAACTTCAAGAGTAAAGTTCGGAATTAACAGCAAATACTCTGCAAACAAATCAAACATCACATTTCACACATTTCTCAATTAAAAGGTACCTGTGAAATAATGTCACATTAGGCGGTAGCAACATAAACAATCGAAGAGTCTCTCTGGATCCAGGCGGAAGTGGGCGGGAAGGACACGGTGATTGACAGCTTCGTTTAGCCAATCAGGGCGCCGCCAGCATCAGCCACAGGCAGTCTACAAATAGAGCGTAAAGAACAGACGTTAGAGAGTCCAGCGGCTATTTACAATCCACAATAAATGACGTGACATTAAATACAAGGGCTACGTGTCACTTTGATAAAAGCTCAGAGGACGTGACTCAGTTTTAATCATCACAGTCAGACTACCGTGTAAATATTGTTGAAATGAGGTGTATGTGTCAAATAATTACATCTTATAACTAGACCTCATTATTAAATTTCATAACAATAATAATAATAATAATGATGACAATACACAGATGTTTGAACAGATATCAAAGGATACATACATACATGTAAAAGTGACAGGAAGCTAATATATAAAAACGTGGTTGTATGGGTTTTTATACTCACTCAATTGCTTGACAATTGACTGTGTAAGCCAACTCGCCATATAGATATTGTTGTTCTTTGAAATATATAATATGAGAAAATGTTAAACACCAGGATGTATTGAATATATAAATGTAGATCTACTTTTAATCTTTAATATGATAGTTTTTACAGTAGTTGTTGGCACCTGAGCTTTGAAAGTTTCCTTCTTAGTTCACACAGATTCCACTCTCTGCTCTTTAATCATTGATGTGTTATGGACATGTCTTCTAAAAGCCATAATCACATATGTAGCTCATATATCTTGAGATGAATATGACACTCAGAGTGAGTGTCTAGTTTTAAAGGCACTGGCCAAGTCAGACTGCTGTTCTTTAAATTCTGGCGGCCTGTTATAGGTTTCATACTTAACCAGACTGAACCCAGATTATTAGCAGTCCTTTTCTACTTTATATTTATTATTATATTTATATTTTGATCTTTAAATGAAATAAATTATCTATGTGTTCGGCTTATCATTCATTCCATTTCTGTTGGTGTTTTGGAAAAAGGAAAAAGAAGCAGAGACACATGGTGTCTTTGTTTCCACTAGGTGGCAGCACAATACCTGTGATCACATAAACATCATCTGCCTCTTTGAGCAGATCATAGTCCAACCATTGCCTTGCCTGATAAAATACACGTAAAGAGCCATTGTAACTAGTACAGTTTTAAAGTTTTTATTTTGGCCAAAGGTCTTTGCAGCTCCAACACAAGGACTTAAAAATTGATTCTTCCTCAAAATCACTCGATTTATTTTGTGAAGGAAAGGGACATTTTCTGTTGGTGCGCCCATATACTTGACAGGTTATAGTCCACTCAGTCCTTTTTTCAATATCAAAAAAACTTATAAAGGGCCAATATAACCACCATCATTCAGTATTTACCTGATTAAAAACCCGCTACGGGCCAAGAAATAAAAATAAAATTATGTTTCATCGCTCAGCTTTTATTTTGGAAAAGGTGACCGGAAATTGTTCTGAAATGTGGTTAGCCATTTACGGCCCTCATTGCTGTGCGTGCGTAATGGCTAAGTGTCCGTCTTCGGGATGTGGAGCAGCCAGTTAGACCTCTCCAACCACTGAGCTCTGAGCTGCGCATTAATGGACTTATTTTTGACCTGCTAATGAAAACATCATGATCATTTTGAATTAAACAGCTGCGTGTTTAATTCTTCATCTGAAAACAGAAGAGAGGGAAAGAGAGACACAGTGGAAAGTCGGGATGAACAGAGACAAGAGCGTAAAAACTGCGCTCCGGAGCCAGAAACAGTCCAAGACGCAGGTTTCTGTTCAGAAGAAGAAGAAAGATGCTCAAAGTGGTGCCTCATCCATTAAGGAGACCCAGTCCTGTATCCGTGAATCGGAGAATGAAGCGAGGACAGCAGGAGTGCATGGGAAGCGTCAGGGGAAAGTGTCCTCCAGTGGCACCGCAGAGTGCCAGAGGAGTCCCGCTGCGCACAGGAAACTCTCCGATGCCAGCAACGCTTCAGAAGACCTGAGCAAAGACTCCGGCTGCCTTTCTGGGAAACTCTCCTCCTCCGACAGCAGCTCGGAAATATCCGACTGCACTTCGGAGAGCAACAAGCGCGACTCTCCAAGTAGAGACAACGATTTAAGCTGGATAGACGGGAGAGCTTACGTGAAGCCGGACAACGCAAACGCAGCCCAGGATTCCTGCACTGTGCAGCTCGATGCTGCTGCTGCTGCCGCTGCCGCTGCTGCTGGAGGAGCCCTCGGTTTGTTTCACGCGTCAGGAACATTCATGGAGCTCATGATGGGGGAGACACACGAGGATCTGATCCGGGAGGTGGACGATTTAAGATCAGAGAACGAGTATCTGAAAGTAAGTTTCATTTGTGTATATATTTAATTAATTATTGTTCAATTGTTGTTTCTATTTGCATGGCATCCAGGTGTCTAAATGTCCACAAATCGCTGAGTTGCATTTTCCTTTTTATGAGGTCCATGTGAGATCATGTGAGTCTGATCACTGAGGCCCTGCCAGACTCTAAAACCATGAGCCAATTTTCTCTAAAAGCTCCTCGTGTCACTCTCATCATCAACTGTGTCTGCAGGACAAACCCGAGCTCATGTAAGAATCTAAGCTCAAGAGTTAACTTGCTAAATTATAAGAGAAAACTCAAGGGAATGGAGTTCCCACTGATATTTTTTGTAGCAGAAGCTCAGATATCAAAGCTTTTAGCCTTTAAGTTGTGTTGAACGCCAAAAGCAGTAATAACACAGGACATGGCAGCACTTCACTCTTGCTTTGAATGGGAAATTTCTCTTAAAATGTTCACATAAACCTGCAGTTAATGATTGTTTTCTAATGTTTGGTATCTTACTAAAAACGTGACACTTATTTCACCCATTATTTTCTGATAGTTAATTTCTCAACAATACATAACAATATTATCTATTTATTATTATTATTATTATTGTTGTTATTATTATTTCTTTTTAATATATTATTGTTTTATGCAGTTAGGAAGGTGATCTGTTTTTTGATCAAATTATAAATAAATTGGGTTATATGAGGTAATCACACATAAACAACTAGTGACTCCTCCATTCCCACTTTCACTGGCTGGCAGCAAGAAATGGAAGGAAAAACAAACTTCCCAGGCTGATTCACCTAAATGGCAGCACACGTGACAAAGCCAAGCCATGTATGATAATGAGTCAGTAACTCAAAGAAACTGACCTATCTCTTTAAAGGAGCATTCAGTGAGGAAGTGGTAAAAGGAAATGGAATCAAAACAAAAGAGTATTGTCATTTTTAGCCATTAAGGCCTACATATCCTTTCCTAACATCCTTCATCATGCAGAGTGGATGGAGGGAAAGATTCCTAGGTTTACATCTGTAAGCATTTATGAAAAGTGGTGGTTGTGTGAGGATTAAAACACTGTACTGACAATTAAAACAGTATTAAACTGTATCCTGGTTTAGTTACAATGAATAATGCATGTTATAAGCTCTGAAAACAGACATGTTAGAGCTTTAGTCCCTCCTAATCACATCCTGTTTTTATGTAAACATATTTTTTTTTGAGTAAATCCTGATATGAACACAGATGATATTTGGGTTTCTGTGACGTCTGTGCCAGGATGAGGTGGAGGAGCTTCGCTGTGAGATGCTGGAGATGCGCGACATGTTCCAGGAGGAGGAGGTGTATCAGCTGCAGGAGCTGCGGCTGCAGCTGGAGCAGGCCAACAAGACGTGTCGCATCCTGCAGTACCGCCTCCGCAAGGCCGAGCGCCGCAGCATCCGAGTGGCTCAGACCGGACAGGTGGACGGGGAGCTGGTCAGGAGCCTGGAGCACGACATCAAGGTCAGGAGTCTGTAAACTCCTCCGCGCCTTTTATGTGTGACCATGCGGTTAAAAACTCACTCATCACCAACAAACAAGAAAAACTCCCTTTCCTCTAAAAACTGTCCTTGGCCTGAATCACCACCGTTCTGGTTCGTGACATGAAAGTGAAAACTTTCCACTGAACATTAGTCCCACAGCCTTTTTCTCATCCAAGTGTAAAGAGTAATGGAGTTTTTCATACACACAGAAGGACTGTAATCAATTGACAGCACCCTGAGTCATGACTGTAAAGTACTCCCTGCTGTTTACTCACGCCACAAAAAAATCATTAGGTTGAAATGTCTTCATCATGCATCCTGTTGATATTTTTAACATACCACAGTGTAATTATGTGGTGGCTTGTTCTCTGTGAATCATTAAAGCGCAGCGATCTTTATCGTGATTGTGGCGCTCAATCACGCCACAGTTAAAATGAGACTCAGCAGTGGATGGCAACCAGACTCTTGTCCCTCTGAACCGACTGAATATGTGGTGACCAAGGATTCCCAACAGCCTCAGCTTCAACCCTGTCATCCACACATGTGGTGAACTCCTGTCACAAGTATTTCCTTGTAAAGTTTCTCAGCTTCAGCTGCAGAGAACACACTGCAGTCACACACAACACTGCTCATGAAAGCAACCAGGCACCAACAAAAGACTTAATATACAGGCCCAAGAGAACTTCAGTCTGAAATGAAACAAAGAGGCAAAATGAAATGACAAACTGACACAAAACATCTGCAAAGAAGCACAAAATGACCCACAAAGTCTGCGTCTTTCTCCTCTGTGGGTGTGGTATGAGTCCTTTTACGTGTCTGCGCCTTTGAGACCACTCTCTCCCGTGAGTACAGTGTTTTTTTGTCTTTGCTTACAGGTTGCAAAAAGTGTGTCCCTGCGGTTGTACAACGAGCTGGAGGCCGTGCAGAATAAGAACTCCCAGCTGGAGTGGGAAAACGAGGCGCTCCGTGAGAAGATGCAAGAGCTGGACGTGGCCAAGCAAGTCCTACAGGCTGAGGCGGAGAAAACCAGAGAGGTATGATATTAAAGCAAGCTTTTTACAAGTTTGAGCTTGACTTTGCAGAAAGACAAATGACGTCTTGAGTCTAAGAAGTAAGTTTTTATGTTCACCAGCCATAGAGGGAAAGTTCCTCTGTGCTCTGTGAATCTGAGCGGAGCATGTTTGAAGGCAAACGCTGGTCTGGTGTGCAACATAATTCAAGTGTGGTGTGAAAACCTACACTGACACTGGACTTTTCAGTGTAGCAGCAGTTCTTATATCTGTTGATATATATTTACAGATTCCACTCTTTCCCAAGTGTGTCACACAACTACAGTGGCCTTTGTTGCGGAGATTTTGATTATCAGGTGAGACTAAGATTAAGGATGGAGTTTCTGGAGTCAGTGATGGGTTAAGTTGCAAAGCAGATCCGAGGAGAGCCGAGACAATGCCAAGCATGAACAATGAGATGTTAACAGTTGTGCATCCTCTGTCATTCTGGGTGCCAGGGTTACACAGAGGTCAGCTGGTCTATACTGAGTTGTTTGTGCTTAGGAATGTAAGTGGCTCATTTAAAGAATGCCAAATAATCTGTTTTTTCTCTTACAACCTTCACATACCAGAAAGGATGTAAACGCTCTTGTTCTCTCTCTGCCATTTCTTCCTTCTTCTTCTTTGGTATATATGGGAGGAGTTTTCTGTTTGGGTGTTAAATGTCCATGTGAAAGTGCGTAAGATGTAAAGATGTCAGTGCAAGATGGCGGCCTCAGCAATGCAATTTTGCTAAGTATAGCTCCGGTGCGTCATCACGCCTTATTTGTAGACACGTCTATAAAAACCTGAACTGAAGACGAGAAGAGAGAAATAGTTTTCCCTATAATTCTTTACTCTCATCCACGGTTTTCTGACATATACAATGTGTGAAGAGGAGAATCATTTGCTTTCACATGCACTTTAAATCAGTCAAAACTTCACCTTCCACCACTGACACCCTTCACAAGTCCTCCATCCCTCTAGTCAGGAATCCTACCCACACAGCTGCACCCATCCCAGCCAGTTGTCCACACTGATGTCAGGTGACACATGACCCCGGTGCAGATCAACGATACGAGTGGAGGGGTTCGGCCCGCAGCTGCCTCGTGCCTGGGCGGGGAGACGGAGCCTGGTATGCTGAGGCCTGAACTCCAGGCACAGCTGATATTCTCAGCTGAGAGGACAGAGAAAAAGCAAGCGAGGGTGTGAGAGATTACAGAAATAAATTCTCTCTCCCTCTCTCCCTCTCTCCCTCTCTCTCTCTCTCTTTCCCTCCCCTCCCTTTCTCTTGTCAAGTTAAGCTCAGCTAAATCTGGATCAACGTGTACTATGGCATTCATAAAGACGGTTATTGGTGCACCCATACTGACCCACAGACAACACTGCACCTACTTTCATCAAAGTGTAACTACCTCACAGAGGCAGTGACTGCATGTTAAGTTTCTCACATGTCATTCTCGCAGCTGCCTCTTTCTTCAGTGGTAATGATTATGTTCCCTGTCCCACGTATTCGGTTTAATCCAGGATTCTGTTCTTTGGCATGAGCTCAATCTGATCCACTCATCTGAGGCAGCTGCTAGTGCCTTTCATCCCGGCAGGGAAATCCACTTAGTTCACCTAATCTATGAGCACAAACCACAGTCTAGATAGATGTGAAGGAAGATGAACGTTTCAGAGACTCCCACTGCTGCTGGACTGTGACCCTGTGTGCTTTGACTTGAGTGTGACACAACACTGTCACACTATAACATAGCTGCACTCGGCTGTAAAAGAAAAATCAGTAAAAAGACAAAAAATGATAAAAAGCTCTGTGTCACTCACTGTCATTTGTAATATCTCCTTTCAGGTCACAGTGCATCTCCAAAGCCGAGAAGGCCCGCTGACCTTGAATTGAAAAGATTCTAACTCGTCTGTTTACCACTTCTATTTTGACTCTAAAATGACTATTATTAACACACTGACATCCTGTCTAGTGTCTAAGGGGGAGACAATGGCGCCAGACAGAAGCTAACATTCCTCTCATGCTCAGACATACAAACTCTCTTATGTAGAGAAATGAGAAACTCGGGCATGAGACAATGTTTGCATCCAAACACACAATGACTCGGTGCATTAAGGCATCTCTGGAAGTAACATAGAGACATGGACATTTAAAACCATATGCATCTAATGGAACAGCTGAAGATCAGGGGAAATGTGCTTATTCCTCCCATGTATTCACAAATAAATGCAGACACATTTGTGTTGAAACATATTAACCACACTTTCTGCACATAAAGAAATAGACAGACTGAAGCTGAAGCTTATTTTGTCTACCCATCATTTTTATTTTATATATAAAAAAAAACTTGCATACATTTAAGACAAATTTAAGAATTAATTAAGAAAGAAAAATGTACTTATTTCCAGACAAAATATTACTCTTTCTTCAAATACCTATTAATAGTTCTATTATTATTATTAAAATTGGATGTAGGTTCAGGAATAATGCATTACTCAATGCATACATACTCTTTATGGCTTCAAATCTATAGCAATCATTTGTGAAGAACAAGGTTCCATGTAGGCGCTGGGCACAAATATAAATGAGATATAACTAGGCTTTTGGAGGAAGTTTCTTTCTGTTTTCACAGTACAATTAAAATAGTAACAAGTAACAAAGGTAGTTAGAGGAAATGTAGTGGAGTAAAAGAAAAGGTTGCTAGAAATATAAATAATAAAGTAAAGTACAGGTATGTGAATATTGTACTTAACTACTACTTTGATACATTACAACACTGGTTTTATCACAGTTTCAGATTAGCATTGTTTTATATTTAATGCACCTCTGATAAAATCACATTTTTATTCTTCAGAACACTCTGAAGAAGAAAGGAGGCAACAGATCGACAGCCACCAAGGCCGAGAAGAGGTTCTGCCAACAGGCTGAGGTTTGACACCGCGATCATTTTCGTTTTGCATGTCACAGTAGTCTTGAGTATGATTCTCACCACCGCTGTTTGTCTCCTAAAGGACGACAGTGCTGACCTCAAGTGCCAGCTCCACTTTGCCAAAGAGGAATTAGCTCTTATGTGCAAGAAGCTCACCAAACTGGTATCTGAGAGCGAGGGCATGCGCCAGGAGCTGGCCAAATACCACTCGGCCTACGGAGACATAGACGCCCTCCAGTTACCTGAAGGCAAACACAACTCCGCCCACACCAGGGAAGCAGAGGTCAAAGTTCACTTGAAACTAGTGGAAGAGGAGGCCACACTCCTGAGCCGGCGCATCGTGGAACTGGAGGTGGAGAATCGTGGACTGAGAGCGGAAATGAGTGACCTGAGAGAGAAAAGTGGAGGAGGAGGAGGAGGAGGGGAAAAGGAGGAAGAGGATAATCGGGATGTTGTGGAGGAAAATGTGGGGGCTTCGATACAGGTGCAGGACAAAGAGGGAGGGGAGCAAAGTTTCGAAGTGGAAAGCTCCTCCGCTCTTTACGCGGAGGAAACGGGCCAAAGTGAAGTGGAGACGCCTCCGATTTGCAACCAGACACAAAGTGAAGGGATGATTGCTGCCTGTCATGTCACTCGAGAAGGTCCTGTAGGTGGAGAGTGGGACCCTTTAGACAGTCAGGAGAGCGACAACAACAAAACACTGGACAGAGCTTTCAAAGCACTGACTGTGAAAGACTGTGAAACCCTTCAAGCTCTCAGAGATCATTCCTGCATTTTGAGCTCAGCCATACAGCTCCTGGCGACACCGACGAAAAACGGACACGGTTCGTCTCTCTCGTGTGCATTCACCTCTCCAACAGACGTGGACTCCAACGGTAAGAAGATATTCCCGCCGGGACCGTTCAATGAGGCCCTGGAGCTCCTGTGGGACATGCTGTTGGCTTTCACGGTGAGGGTGGAGTCATTTCTAACAGGAGAAGATTTAGACAAAAACTCTGTTCACAAGGACAGACATGTGTGGGATTCCTACACTCTGTCCTCTCTGTCTGAAAACATAGCAGATCAGAACGTGGGCAGCAACAATATAAGAGCGTCACCAAGTGAGCAGGAACATACTGAGGACCTCCGCACCACTGAGGTGAAGGAGAGAGCAACAAGACATGCACCGTCCCTCCTTCACACGAACCCAAAAATGCAACTTTCCATGCAAATTCTGTGGATCCTCCACCAGTGGTGTCGAGTTAAAAGACCCGATGTGGAGGGAAAAGAGGTAAAATCAAAGAAAGTTTTCTCAAGGATCTCATTGTGTCTTCCTCATTGATAGTTGTGTATCGTCTCTTAGAGATAATGTAAGATAGATCATTTTTTCTACTCAGGGCAAAGACAGGACCATGTCTGTGCTGCGAGGGTTGTTGCAGGACCTGAGTGCAGAGCTTCAGGATGAACAGACTGATGTGAACAGTAAAGTCAAGACCACACAGCAAAAGGCAGCTGAGGTACGGATGGCGTTCACCCCTGTTGTTGTGTGAGGCCGTGTGATGCAGCAGGAAGTCAAAGCTCGCGATCCGTCTCCCTGTCCTCACACTCGGTTCAACAAGCATCGTGAAAAGACTCGCGCCAGAATATTTAGGCTAATCTCCTGAAGGGGCAGCAGCCAAACAGGACAGGCAAGCTCAAATCTGCTGGATGAAAATCTGTAGATTCTCTGCTGTGTTCAAACACGCAGGGAATCAAAGTTACTGTGTCCACCACACAGAGACTTTGTATTTGCTCAAGTGCAAAAACAAAGTCTCTATTAATATCCAGCATTTATTGTTGATGTTTTTCCTTATTACACCATGGACTAGACTGTAATCCCACTATGTCTTTGTTAAACAAGACTAGGAGTGAGTTTGCTGCAGTAACACACAGCCATGCACAGTGTAATCTTTATGGTGTGTAATGCTGCATTCACATTATGTAGGAGGGAAGATATAAGATCCATCCATCTTCTATTGCTTCATCCTCCACATGAGGGTTGCCAGTCCATCACAGGGCCACAGACAAACAACATCCACTCTTACACTTACAGTCAATTTAGAGTGTCTGATCTGCCTAATCCCATGTTTTTGGATTGTGCGAGGAAATTGGAGCACCCGGAGAAAACCCATGCACACACGGGGAGAACATGCACACTCTATGCAGAAAGGTCCTTGTCCTATATGTATAGTATATAAAAATAATGTTACCATATGTAGGTCTAATCACGGATGTTTCTACAGGCTAGGAAATGAAGGCCATTGCCTGAACCCTCGAGCTGAGTGGAGCCTAGAATGGCAACAACAAGTGTGTATGAACCTCTGAAACATTATGATTGGCTTTATAGAAGTGACTTTGATGGAAACCCCTCACTAGGTTCAATAGACCTTGCAGTCAGAGTGTGCGTGTCATGTTTTAAGTGGAAGCTTACGATGCAAATGAAGAAGAACGGCTCCTCCCACATGAGGAGGAGAGTGAAGGAGTGAAGTGTCATGAGCAAGGGTTGACATCTGTTTTGTTCTGTCATTGTCGGTCCCTGCTGCACGTGGGTTAGGGAGGGGGGAGCAGAAGAGTCCTCTGTTTTTGTTGCACTCTGCAGTCTCCCCATTAGATGTCACTAATCCCTACACACTGGACCTTTAAAATACAACTTAGATGAGAAATCCCAACATTACTGTGCGTTTAATTATCTGTGCATGTGACTAATGTCATGAACATGATTTTAAGGTAAATGTGTGCTCATTGTGTATTTTCCTCTGTGTGCTCAGTGTGCAGCCAGTGGTATCTTCCATGATGAAGGTCCCTGTGAAGCTGACAGGTCAGTCCTTCCTTTATCCGGTCCATCACGTCCATGAGGTCACTGGAGTCATATCTCATGCGTCTCCTCTTGTTTTTGCAGCTCAAAGGGGAAACGACTGAGGCCACAGTCGAAGAGGAAGAACTGGTGCTATCTGAGCCAAGAGGCTGCCCAGCTGGACCGAGAGGACCTCATTAAGACGTGGGACCATCCAATCATGCCGCTTAGCTTCCCTGACCTTGATTTTGAGCAGATGTCCATGGAGAGAAGCCACACTGCCCCGGAGAAGTCAGCTTTTCGCATCTACTACAGCCCGCCATCCACTCGCAGAGTCCAGCTGGCTCAGCTGTGGCAAAGCCCCGTTGCAGACAAAGAGTCCGTCAACACGTCCTCTCCCTGGTGCACGCCGCTGTCCTCCTTCTCTCAGCTCTGTTTGGGCTCATCTGCGAACATGAGTGATGATGTGAAGGAAATGACAGCCAGCTGGAGGCAGTCACTTCATGGCAGTTCACAGGAGAAGAGTTGGAGGTTAGCGGGACGGTGGGTGGACGTGGCCTGCTCAGGCACTCAGACCTACATGAAGCCACAGATGGTGAGTGTTGGTCTGCAGACAGACGGAGCAGTCGCTTTGAGAAGCAGCCCCTCTCGAGTCCTGAGCTCCTCCTTAGTCACTGCCCGCTCGAGCCACATCTCCACCTCCCTGGAGGGAGTAACAGGTCGTGTTGAAAGGTCCAGAACCTCCACCTCTTCACCCAAACTTTACCGCAGACACTCGGGTGCATCCTCTCTCTCCTCAACTCCCAGTTTTAGCTCCTCCTCCTCTGTATCCGCCACTAGAGACAGAGCAATGTGGAACCTGAACCATCAAAGCCCCTCCAGACTCACCCGACAAACCAGTCACAGACAAGCCGCAGGACAGAACAACAGCTCCAAGCCTCCCACCAAACCTGCAGGCCCCAACCGCTACGGTCTGGTCACAGAGTTTCTGCGCAGAGTGAGCGGCCGGGCTGAGAAGCCAGGACCGGGGCCAGGACAGAAGACGAAGAACGGCCTGAAGAACCTGGAACGTGCTCCAACAAGAACCCCTGCTGCCTCGCTGCACAGGACAGACAGTGTGACGAGGATCGTCAACCAGAGGTTCATGAAGCAGAGAGAGGAGGTGGGCAAAGGCCAGAAAGAGGAGAAAATCAGCAGCAGCAGCAGCAGCAGCAGCCTGAACCACGGCATCAGACACAGTGGGAGCCTCACAGCAGAGGTGAGAGATTCAAACATGCTTCACTACATCAGTGACTCAGCTGCTCCTTCTTTTTACACTTGTCATCAGGGGAGCAGTGTAAACACAATCCTCTGTCTATGTATGTATATATATATATTTATATATGTATATATATATATGTTTATAGTACATTAACAAAGTATTTGTACTTGGTTACATTAAAACACTTGTATCTACTCTCCAGAAGACACAGAGACCTGATGACCTTTCATTGACCTCCTCTCTGTTTTTGTCTCTTTGTCCTCTCAGGACGGAAACTACGAGTGCAGCTCCAGCAGCACCTTGACCTTCTGCTTCGCCCGTCCATCTCGCTCCGCCCAGAGACAAACGTCAAACCAGAGCAAACTCCAGCGACACAGATACTCGCCTCCGGTGAGCGCAGCTGCAGGCTCCAACTGTGAGTGAGCGGGTGGTGGAAGAACAGCAGCAGCAGCAGCAGCAGCAGCAGCAGCTCCGCTGACACTTCTGGACAGCTGAGAGTGGTCAGGCTGGAATTTAATATTTGTAACATTTTGATGGGGGATGCAGTTTGCACTGGGAGAACTGGTTAGACTGTGTAAAAGTGTGTGTCTCCTTCAGATTAATCGTGTCCATTAAACAAAGCACAATCCTGCAAATGTTGGATATTCATTTATACAACGTTAACATTTTTGCACTTCATTCGTTTTATATTGTCTTCTATGTATATATATATATACTCATGTTCTATTGAATAAACGTCTAAGATAAAGGCTCTAGTGCTGATATTTTGTATCCACCTACATGAAAACATTTTTGTTTACACCCAAACTAACCATCTTTTCTCCTGTAGTGTAGGGAGAATTGTTTTTTTTTAAGCATCAACAACCAGAAATGAACTCCATATCTCAGGTTAAGAAAACAGTGACACTGGTTTGGTGTAAATAAGCAACTATAATTAATTCACTTTAAATTATATTACATTGGTATCAATAATAATCCAGCACCAGCTACTCTCCTGGTTTACAGTCACTCTTCACTCTAGATTCTGTAGATTTTATTCACGTTGAAGAAACTTGTTTACAGTGATAACTTCTTTACTGCTCCGTGTTAAGCTGCTTCAGGGTGGAGCATGTTATGTCACATGCTTAAAAAAGAAAATGTAAGTGCAAAGTAGTTAATAAGATGAGATTTCCTCGCTGGTGAGGAGAAGCATGTGCTCCCTCCTTCAGTCTCGTCCTCACTCTTAACTTGTTTAACTCTTGTTGTAGAGACAAACAGACGATTACCACATGAAAGCTTTGTTTTGTAGCTACGTCATAAAAAAACCTAAATAAATGAAATGAAATTTCTGTCTGAGATAAAGGAGCAGATTTTCAGTCGGGTCTGTTGCTGTGGACGAGGTCATGGCGAGTGGAAGAGTCCCACAATCGCACAGAGTCATGTTTCCTCTCACAGCATGTGTTCACCACCTCTACTGTCACATGTGACACACATACATGCAACAATGTGGCTGCTCTGTCTTCACTTTACTCTGACCCAGTTTCACACGAGGCGGCAAATTCTCACAAAACACAGCAGTGCAGAAAACAACAACCAAAGTTACACATGTGGCAACAACATTAAAGTGTTTGTCGAAGAGTAATTCATGCTAATTTTAATCAGTCATACAAACAAACCAGCTTCTTTAATATTATCCACACATGGTAATACTTCTGTATTATGTCACATACAAAGTAAAAAAAACAACCCATAAAAACAGATGCTAACTATAAAAATCAAGACAGGAACAAATGAATAATATATAAATAATATTTGTGAATATTACAAATGTACGGAAGAAAATTAGGGCCACATGAAAAAAAATAAAGAACGGCATGAATTCTGAGATTAAAGTCGGAATTTTGAGTTATATTTATTTAGTTTTCTTTTTAACTTTCTTGTGGCCCTAATACTTTTCCGTGTTAATGTATAAAATAATCCAGTCACTTATTTTATTTAGCGGTACGTGTGACAAGTTGCATTACTAACTCTGAACACTAGAGGCGCTGCAGCGGCAGCTCTGCTCTCTCTGTCTACTCTGTACCTTCTTTTTTCCTGCTTGTTGATGCTAAATAAAGAACCGCGTTAGCTTAGTTAGCAGAGGAGATGGAGGAGTGCGTTTACCTGAGGTTTGACTCTTATGACTTCGATTCTGACCAGAGATTTAAGGACGGATTGAAGATTTTACACCACAACAACAACAACAGTGACGGAAACAGACTGAAGGACATGAAACTGTTCTTTTATAACAGGTGTGTGTGAGAACTGAACTGCTGCTGTCATGTTTGTGAAAGTGTTATACGTTAATCCACAGTTAGTGCTCTTTCTTACGTTTATTTTATCTTTATTACATTTGGGGCACGTATACACAGTCCTGTATAAAGTACCTTAAAGTATCTCACCAGAAAATGACTTTGGTAGAAGTTGAAGTCACTTTCTATGATATTGCTAATAGGTAAAAGTATATGACATTTACTGTACTTAAGTGTCATGGTGGCTCAGTGGTAGGGCGAGTTGTCTTTAAAATGGAAAATTGTGGGTTCAAATCCTGACTCTGGTAGTCTATATGTCCTTGAGCAAGACACTTAACCCCATACTGAAGCACTTGTACGGGTATGAAAGATGTGTGAATGACAAAACTATAGTGTAAAGCAGCATATCAAGACTAGAGAAGCTCTATATAAATACAGACCATTAACAACTCTTCTTCTGATTTTGTTGGTAGTAACAAAGATAGTTGGAGGGAATGTAGTGGTGTAAAAGTTGCTAGAAATACAAATAACAAGGCAAAGTACAGATATGTGAATTTTGTATTTAAGTACAGTAAAGAAGTATGTATGCTATTTATACTCCAACTTTATTTATAAAACACTTTATCTACATCAGAGATAAATAAGACAAATAAAATATAAAAATGACATCATAGACCTAACAACAAACAATAAAATACTGTAGAAAGTATAAATACAACACAAATGAACAAGTCATACAATAAAACTATTAAAAAAAAGAAACCAATGTCTCATACTGGGTCGAAAGCCAAAGAGTAAAAAGGGGTTTTAAGATGTCTTTTAAAAGTGGACAGTGAGGGGGCGTGTGAGGGGGCGTCTCAAACATCCAATACTGGTCAAAATCACTGGATCGGATATTGGACAGATAAAAATGTAAAAAATCTGATACGATACCAAAATAATAATGTAAATAAAAATCTGTCATGTTTGGGCTGTTTATTTCTTCTTTTTGGGAGAACAATATTTGTTACACAGTTGGAGTCAGCACAAATGTGCTGTGAACAGCTTCATAGTTCATAAATAGTATAAAATGACTGTATTGGACTAATATCGGTATCAGTTGTGACATTGGTATCAGACACAAAAATGTGTTATTGTCCCATCCCTACTCATAATTACTTTTTTAGTCCTTTTTCTAGAATATAAAATATAATTTTTTTGTTTTGTTGTTATTTTTTTAAATGTGTGCTCTTTTATTAAAAAGAAAAAAAACCTGTGTCATTGACGTTCTCTGCTCCTGTGATCACCAGGTTTGTTGAGCCCATAGACCAATCTGGCTACAAACAGTGGAGCTCTGCTTCTCCTCCTTTGACACAGATGGACTCCAGGGTGCAGCAGCAGGACCAGGAAACTCCCTCAGAGAGAGACTGTGAAACCAGTAAAAACCAGGCCAGCGAAACATCTGCAGAGACAGAGGTAACACAGCTTTCTTTTGCCGAGGTGATGCGGCTGATTCAGGAGGGGAAGGAAGTGCCGGGAGCAATAAAACTGGACATAAAACCGAGCAACCAGAGCGCCACTCCTTCACAGATGGAGCGAATACTGAAACCCTGGGAAAACGCATCATCTTCCAAGTGAACTTTCCTTCTTTGTAAACATTTCAGAAGGCAACATATAGTAACATCAATGATAACTTTAAGCTGCTTGGACAAAGTCTCTTTAAATTTCCAAACACGTGTTGAGAAGCATCACTTTTAGTCAATTATTTAATTGTATTTATTTATTTTTAATTTCAACTGTACAACCTTCAATTTTATATGTGGCAGTTTATGGATGAAATATATCAGGACCAGAAAGCTGAACTTCTTCCTCCATATACCCTGCTTCAATGATGGTCTGGATTATTCACCCTTCAGAGGTGATTTCTCTTTGACAGCAAGAGAAGCTCTGCTTCCTCTAAAATGTCATAAAGTAAATGGTCAAATAATAGCAAAAAGGTTTGCTAGAACTCAATCAACTATGATTATTTTGTTCAGAGCTGTTTATCACAGTTCGCCTGATGTGATTTTCATCTCGTACATTCCCGCAGCAGCACAGCACATTGAAAACGTTAGAAGCTAAGCTTCAATTGATCTCTATGGGATGGCACGGAACAACTTTGTTCACTGTGGTGATCAAGAAATGTCACTTCCAGGGAAGTTCAGTGTCTGGGAATCAATGGAGCAGTGGGAGGGCGCGGACACTGGGCTGATGCGTGATGATTGGAGGAACTGTCTGAAAGGCGGAACCACTTGATTGACAGCATTGTAGAAATATACCCATCACCAAAGACTTTTCTGTCTCATGCAGAGTTTGCAAGTGAAGTCTAGAAACAAATAGCTACCCATTGTGTGTTATTTGTTTGGCGATATAGCCCATTTTCATTTGTACATATTATACACTGTAAATAAAAAACACTATTACAGAATTACCTTGGTTCAGATTTACATAATTATCCTATTTTAACGTCGGTTTGGGTGGAAGCAGAATTTATGTGCCTGAAATGAGCTTCCCCTGTTTCACAGAACAACGACTGTTACTTCCATTCTGTATTTCTGAAAGTTTAATGAATCATTTCATTATTATTAGTTTCCTAATTTTTATCCAATTTTTTATTTTGTGATGTTCAAACCAGAAACAACTAACAGTGACTGCATACAGAGGGTAGTTGAGAAAACATGTCCAGTGTCAGTTTAAAAGAAAAAAAACACACACATGCTGTAGAGTTTTTATTGCAACAGCTGAAGTTGTAGCACCACTGAGCTCCATTTGCTCTGTAGAGTTCTAATTAACTACATGTGATTACTTACTGTAGGGGGAACAAATGACTCAAATATGCTTTATTAATCAAATACAAGCCAAACTGAAATTACAGTAACTCAACCAGCCCCACTTCAAATTAAGTAGAAAGCACACAGGTTTCTTCATGAAGCTACTTTTTTTTCACCAAGGACATAGATTATGTATCACATGAATAGTATTCCTCAATGTCACGTTCTCATTTCATAAAAAAAAGAAATACACATTTAAATGAACAACACTACGACTACATAAAAAATACCAACGAGAAAAGTTCACTTTAAGGGATGAGTTTAAAGGGGAAAATCCAAATATGTACATGCAAAGTTAGCACCGTCAGGAAACAGGAGTCCAAACAACCAATGAGGTAAAGGAGACAATCATTGTAAACCTGTCCATCATGCAAGGACTACTTTACTCACTCACAGTAAACAATAATAAAAAGTTAACAACAGTAAAACTAACAGTGAGTCATTCCTAAGGCAGCACCGCTATCTTCACTTTCAGTAAAAATTTCAAAAGAAAAATCACTCGTTTGGAAACAATGGAAACACTGGCAGTGTATAAAATAATCCTAAACAGTACTTACGATGTATGATATATTTTTTTAAAGTGTTGGACAAACAAAGTCACTCTAAACAAAAAACAAAAGTATTACATTCATGCAAAAATAATGCCAGGTCATGTCTCACTGAGATTTGCCTGTGAACCGACATACAAACGCACAATAAACCGTTACATACTGTTAGCACTCTTTCACTGGTCTTATTACAGGGCTGCATATAATTAGTTCAGTGATATCAGAAACATCTCTTTAGAAAATTAACTGTCAGAAATCAAGGCAATAAATGTTTCCTATTTGTAAAGATGAGCTGTTTTTGTGCCTGTACATCATCATTGAATCATTTTGGTCTGTTTGAATGAATCCTTTTCAGTTTTAATTAAACCTTGCTAGATTTCTAGCATTTTATACAATGGAATTATTGGATAAAACATCATTTGGTTAATTCACAATTTTCTAAATAATAATTACGTGCAGCCCTAGCATTTACATTGCTTAAAAAAGAAAACAAAACAGATTCCCTCTTATGTGTTACATTGATATTTTGACTGTTTCTTTCAGAATTCACCTGAGGTTCATTTGTTTAAAAATGCAGAGGGTTTTTTTGAAGAACACATTTTGGGATAAAATGTGCAAAATCGTTATTGTCCTTTCGGAAACACGAGATGCTCCAGATGAAATACTGAAAAGTCACAGTTGAACATATTTTTGGTATAAATAACAGTCAGAAAAATAGCTAAAAATCAAACCCAGCGAGGTCATTTTTGAACAAAGTCACTGTAGCACCACAACATGATTTATGTGTTTGAGTGTTTGTTTAAAAAAAACCCAAAACAAAACACTGGCCAGTCACTGCTGTTAACAATTAAAAACAATGACATTAAACTAATGATTAACATGATTATAAAATCCCATGTAAGATGTATGATAAAACAGTATAAAATTCACATAGAAAGAAAACAAAGTTAACATTTTTTCATATAAATTAAGTAAAAAAAAAAAAAAGTAACTTGCAGCTGTTAAAATGATAAATCAGTGTTGAGGTAGAGACCTGGGGCCTTATGTCATGAGGCGACAGCAGGGTTACCTGGCTTTGCTGGTTGTAGCGTTCGTAACCATATGAAAAGCACAAATACTTGTAAAAATCACACTCACCCCTAACAACAGGTTTAGCAGCAATGGAAGCAGAGTCTGCGGAGTGTGCTGCTGGAAACCATGCAGTGAGTGAGATTACAACAAACACTAACAAGTTACACGCTGCAAAAAAACAAAACATAGAGCTAAAAGATGACCTAGTCTCCATCGAGCTGAGGGAGGCGTCAGATTCAGGTAAAAACTCGCTGCAAGTTTAACAATAAAAGCACCCACTTTTACAGTTTAATTTCTGAGCCTCTGTGAATGTAAGAAATACTGATTGTAGCTGCTTCAATGTCCATCTGAATTTACTTGGCAAATGTGAATCTATAATTGCCATTTATGAGGCTGACAGCATGGTTGACTGTTTGTTAAAAGACCACGGGCATGTGGAGAAATGTTTTATGGTATCCAAAGTGATTCTACGCCTTTCTATAAATGTCTCCACTGCAGCTTCGTCAATTGTGACGTCAGTGTCGGGAAAAGTGAAGTTGTTGGCAGGTTTTTAAGCTGCTCCACAGCAGGTTAACGCTACTGCCTCTAGTAACAAATACAAAACTGGAGTTGACAGCACTGGGTTGATCACAGCACTATTGACCAAAAGTGGCGGTGCCTGCTGGTGAGCGTGGATGAGTAACAAGTCACTGGATTAAAAGAACGTAATAGCAAAACATTTCTAAAGTCAATAAAGTAAAAGTCCTTCGGGAAAAGACCAGACCATTTGAGAGGTTGGAGCCGCGTAATACAACACAGAATAAGGCAGTAGGTTTTACCGCTGCTGCTCTGACATCGACATCCTCGTCAGGGTTGTTATTCACATTTATAATAATCCTTCAACGGGGCGAAAAGGTGACGGATGACGGGGACACTCCAGGAGCGGCCTAAGACTTTCTGCCTTTGCACACGGCCCATGTTGTTCACATCTGTGTAATGTTTGGGGAAGCCAAAGATCCTAGAAGATTCAACAGCAAACAAAAGTGCTTCAGTTACAAAACATCTGCCACAGCAGCAGAACACCATTACCACTGTTTAAAAAAAAACCTGTGAGAGAATGTGTTTAATCAGCATTCACTCCCAAGTCAAATTACGTTTTTACCAGCTTCAACTCCAATCAGCATTGGTGGGAACATACAACCTAGGTGAACACTCTAATTTCTTCTTCCAGCTGGTGGCGATCCTTACAATTTAAAACTTGGGAACAGTGCTCAATATCATTTATTTCATCAATCAGATCATCTAAACAACAAAGACCAAAGTAAAAAATGCAAACAGTAACCACCAAACAGTCTCACTGAAGAGAGTGTTTTCTTTTTCCCTCAACTCGATTTGTTTCCAGAATGTGTGTGGAAATAGTGTAAATCGCCTCTTTTTTTTTTTTTTGTGGCTTCATCCCGGTTTTAGTGTGAAAGCCGTTTCAGTGTTTGGCATCTTGTCAAAAAGGTTCTGGAGAAAACCCACTGTACTCCGTTAGACCCATTGACCCCTTTGTCAGTGAGACTGGGTTTAAAAAAACAGATCCATAGTCATCTTCTGTATCATCTGTACAAATTGTGGTTGTACAGGAGCTAACAGCTCCCTTGCTGGAAAATATTACTTCAAACTATTTGATGCGGTTCCAAAAACCACATTTTTGTACAATTTGCAGCATTAGTTCTGTAAACGTATTTTTCATAACCAAGTAAATAATACGGAAACTGAAAATATGTCTTCAAAGAAATCTAATTGAATGAGGACCTTATGATTCAGAATAAAATTGAATCAGGCGATCGGTGGTGATACTCAGTCCTATTTGGCAGATGAATTACTGCGACAGAGTCACAACAGTGTGAGACACAGTCTCAGGGAGCTGCAGCAGAGTGTTGCTGAGACACAGACAGTGTTGGATGTGTTGTTCAGAAAAAGACCAAAGTGACGGTAGAGACTTTGTAGAAAGTGGAAAATACAGGTTTCTTTTCTGTTGCATGAAAAACATGGTAATTTGAGAAATACTTACTGCTCCATTTCTGTGCACCACAAATAGTCCTCCTTGCCATTCATGGCGACGGGTAGTGGCCCACTTTTCCCCTGCCTTATGGAGTTTGACTTTGTTGTGATGGTGCGGACTTTATCAAACTGTAGGAAGAGAATTTTTACAATTTTAAGAATCATATATGATAGAAGATAGTTATGCAGTCTTTTCTCAGGATTGATAAAGTGTTAATCTAGATGAATGCAAGTCTAAACACACACAAGGTGTACCAACCATAGACCATATAATAAAAATTTACATAGTTCCTCTTGAAGGTGGGTGAAATGAAGTCAATTGGGAAAAAGAAATATTTTACCGGTGTGTTAATTGGCTCAGTTGCTAGTTCCAGCTCTTCTTCAATAGAACATGATGTCAGCTTTGTAAATAATGTTCTCATTTAGAGGAAAAATAGACCATAAGGCATGACACATATGAGTGGACACCATTGTGATTGACAGCTGATCAGGTCCAATAGGAACCTCATTGCAACTCTGGAGTCTTCAAAACAGGAGTTCAGGTTCTTATGGGTGACGCATGAGTGGTTGCCACTTGGTACCAACCATAGTAACCAGGGACTTAAGTTATTTTTATTCATCTTCAGTACTTCCCAGTGCATAGTCACAATAATAGTAATATAATAAAATATTATTACTGATAATGTATTTAAGACAAACAACATAAAGGAACAAATTGCTTGCTTAAATTCCTGTGGACACTGACTTGCAGTCATCGTCACAGTGTTTCCTTAAGGCCTGAATACTGACATTACAGGTTATAACATCAGACTGAACACTTGCCTTTGCAGTGCGTCCGACTTCCAAACAATCCTGGAGAGCTACTTTGTCATCAAGCGATGTGGCGAGCGGCCTACAGAGAAATGCAAAGAGACATTTAAAAAACTAAAACATGTTCTAGTTTTCTTTTTCTGTGTGAGAACCTGAATGAAGAAAGGAATATGACTGCACCTGTTCATGCCAGGGAGGTTTCCCCAAAAGTAACGTGCTCTGTGAGCAGGACTGACTTTCACCGCATCGATGAGAATGGGGTTACACTGTAAAAAACAACAACATAAGAAAGGCTCAGATAAGTCACAGCCTGATTCCTGCCACATGGCTAATGGGATAATTTAACCAATTATCAAATGTAATCACCTCAAGGAATCTGCAGATGTCTGATTTGTCGTTGGCACTCATGAAAACCACATTCTCAAACAACCAGAAGAACGGACGGTCGTCGTCCTCCTTCGGCTTCAACAAGGTCAGAATGCGGTAGAACTCAAAAAAGAGCCTTCCGGTGCCCTCTACAGGACAAGCAGAGGTGTTAAAGAAAAGAGGTAGACGATGTTGATGCTATGCTTATAACCTGTGAGTTTGTGAGATACATACCAAACAATCCTTTCCGTAGAGGGTTGACCATTGACAGGTCGTTACATGGACTGCCTCCAATCAGAAGATCAAATGGACCCCATTCAGCCAGCTGCAACACATACAGAGCTTCAGGTCAGGTCATACACAGTCACACACATTCTCCTCATTTCACATTATACACATTTCATTTGGTGTAAAGTGAGAAGCTACAGTGCATAACTTTAGGTGTTTTCTGTTAGTAGCCCGCCTTGGTTTGGTCGTCATGAACAGAAACGATGTAACTGTATTTGTGTTATGTGTCCATCACCTCAAAACAGGCTCTGTCAAGCAAAACTATCAGACCTGACTGAGGAAGTGTTTGTGTGTATACAGCGGCAGACGAGGGCAAGAAGCGCTTTTAGAACCAGCTCTTGGTGATTCCAAGTGAGCTGAGTTGATATTAATGTAACATGCTTTAATCTCCAACATTTAGCAAAGAAATGTCTAAAATCTCAATATTCAACAGGAGTCTGATGTATTTAGCGACAGCACTGGGGAGAGCTGCCGATCGTGAGCTGAATCACAACCCATTCAGCTGTATTTCAGTTCATTGACTGTGTCAGACGCACTCTGTGCTCCAGTCATGCAGGAAGTACTGGACTTATCTTTTTAATGAACTGATTCTAATGATTCAGTATAGGGATGGGTATGACACAGAATTTTGAGAGTCGATTGTCAAGGCCCACGTATCAAATTTTTGTCAAAATGTCAGCCTTTTTTTTTTACAGCAGCAGCAACAGCAGCAATGTGGAGGGTCTACACTGTACTATTTCATTTTAGCCTCAAAAACACAGCTGTAATGTCCAATATTGACCATCAAAGCAGTGGTAATAAAAACTAGACTTTTGCAAATTTTAAATGTTTATTCAACATCCTTCTTAAAAAGTAGAGATGCGCAGATGAGCTGTAATGTCATCCGCACCCACTGCTAAATATCAATAATCCACCCGCCATCCACCCGTTTTTTTCAACAAGTAATACCCGCACCTGAGCATCATTCATCGTAGTAGCAGTCTGTTAAACATATGGAACACAGCAGCTGACCTCTAGGTCAACTCATTTCTGCCTCCTTTCAGATCTAGTCAATATGTTAACCTACGCATTATTTATTTATTTCAACCGCGACCCGCCCACAATTCATCCAAATATTATTTTATTCAGGCAATCCACCCGCGGACCCTTGTGGGTGTAACCGCCAACCACGCATCTCTAATAGGTGAATTTACCTTATCATTTCGGCCTAGTTTTTGTTCAAGAACACAAGCATGTCCACGTGTTTGGGAAGAAGGCGAGTGCGGAGTCTATTCACTATTAATCCCCCGGCAGAGAAAACTCTCTCCGCTGGCACGGATGTGGCAGGGATGTAGGCTTTCACCAGACGGCTCGGGTTTCTGAACCTGTGCTCGTTATGTGTCCACCAGAGTGCAGGATCTTGACTGGGTGAGATGCCATCTTCATTTGTGTAGCGCACTTCATGGTGTTTATTTGAATAGGCAATGTAGTAACTTGAAAGACAAAATACAATTCATAAATACACATGAAAATCCCACAAGCCCCGCCCCCCGACATTTCAACTCTCTCTATTTTTTTGTCGAGGTGAGCATGTGTTGATTGTCGAAAAAAGAGTCCCATCCCTAATTCAGTACGCCGAAAATAACTGCTTTACAAGTCACTAGTTTGTGTATTTGTGTCGCCTGTAAAACAACGTCACCACAGTTTCATGCAGCTGTGCTGTGATGACCCTGTCCATGTTGAGGAGGTACTATATAGTAATGGAAAACCACATGACTGATACCAAACCAAGTAGAGTATAGCCGAGTAGTGCTATACCTGAATAATAGAAAAGCGCCAAGTGAGAGTCATGTGAAGCTGAATTCAGCATTGTGTGAAGTCATCTGGTTTGAATTTAACAAACTCAAAAGTTCCCAACTACAGTTTTAAAAGCACAAAACAAATGACTACGCAGTCAAAGGTGATTTGGGTTTGTGCACAGAAAGCGAGTACTCCTGCTGAAGCTTGTACTCACGTGTTTCCTGGTGATGGTACGGACATCATTGACATATTCGACCTTCCCCTCGTGCTTGATCATGCCCACGGCAATCGAGTCGTCACAAATCTCAGAGGCGATGTAGCGCTCCATCGTCATGCCCAGGTCTTTGAGCACCAGGTATCCTGTCGTGATGCCACAGCAGTTAAAGCCAGGTGAAAAGCACTGACTCATTTTAAGCCAGGAAATCTCTGTGACTGTTTACACATTAAACATGCATATTTGATTTAACAGGCTCTCTGACTGGAGCTCCCAAATCTGCTCTATATTGTACACAAAACATCATGAGCAGAGTAGATGAGTTTGGCCTGCTTGTTTTCATGACTAAAATGAAAAACATGATGAACCAACCTGTTGCAATGCCATCAAAAAGTGAGAGCACCTTGATTGGTCTGCGCTGATCAGCAGGGATGGAGGGATACACTCTGTGAGGCTCCTGTGACCAAAGAAAATACACAGCTTTCAGCAACTTTGTGCCAATTAGTTATTTAAACACATTTTATTGTGCACAGATGAGCATTTAGACTGTTTAAAGGTTTATTGTGTAAGCAAACCCTACGTAAACATAGCAGCAGCTCTGCCAGATGGATGACGTCATTAAAAGGCAACTGAAATAAATTAAATGGTTCATAACCTTCAATATAAATATGGATTTCTATGATTTTGATGCTGTTGTGAGATAATTGCACTCATTTTTCAGGATGCTGATATGTTCATCTCATAACTGTCAAAATTGTAGGATATAGACCCCTGGTGGGCAAGGCAAGTAATGCAATGGGACCTTTTTTAATTTTATTTTTTATTTTGTACTCAAGCTTCAAACGACCATGAAATATTTGGTAGAGGGTTTCCAAAATTTTTATAACCTGCAATAATCAATTCCCCCTGTGATCCTACCGACTGCAGATTTAAGTTTGCGAATGTCTGGATTAAATAATTAATCCTGAACTGTCCTACGTGTGAACTGTGTGCTGAGAGGCGAGTGTGGTACATACAAACTCCATGGCGCTGTTGTTGACAAAGAAGTCTTGGACTTTAACGCTCCAGTCTGGTCTGAGTTTGAGGTTTCCTCCACACTGTGATGGCTGGCACATGTAGCAGCTCCAGGGATCGACATCTTTCAGCTTGTCAAAGGTTCCTGGACCCACCAGGATGTCAACACAGTCCTTACAGAAACACCTAGAGAGTTAATGAGAAATGCAGAAAATAAGAAAAAAGACATTTCCATGAGTGTGAACGTTAATTATTAATTGATATTTGAGAAATAAGACGCCGGCACTGTTTACCTGCAGCAGCTGGCGTTGCCACACAGAATGACCTCTGATCCGGCACAGCACACGGTGCAATATGACTGGTAGCCGTCTTCATCGTAGCGGTACAGTGTTTCTATGAAGTTCTCCTACAAACGGTGACAATGTCGTTGTGCAGCATTTGGCATGTTAATGGCAGCTGCGTTTCAAATGGAGGTTATACATTTACAAACTGAGCTGTGGGATGAAGTTAAGCAGACCACACTGATGTAGACAGGAGATATAGATGATTGTTAGTTTACCTTGCATTTTTGACAAAGACCACCTTCAAACAGTGGGTGCTGCGCTTCAATCTCAAATGATCCACAAGACAAGCACACATCTGAAATACCAAACCACTGCCTTAGACTTTCTGTGTTTATAGCATATTATTTTAAAACATCAACTTCCACACTCTCTGAAAACATACCTGATATTTTTTTGCCCTTTTCTTTGACTGCGTCTACCATTGACTCTGAAAATAAAATCACAAAAAGGAACAAAGTGCATTGATAAAACCTCCTGAGAATCTCCTGGGTTTGTTGTCATGACTGTAGACAGAAATAATACATACCTCTGCTGTAGATAATAGCGGCTGCATTTGCCTTATTTTTTACAACGTATTTCCTTTTTGCTGGAGGCTGGTAGTCGGAGAGGGCAGACTCGGAGGAAGTGGCATGTGCAACAGAGTCTTCAAGATGGGACGAAGATAGAATAAAGACAAATTACGTATTTATAAGATGTGTCTTTGGTAAAACTTGACATTATAGTACAGTGATAGTAACGGTATGCTTTGACTTTTGTAATAGGGATATTACCATCTACAGTTATAGTAAAGTAATAGCTTCATAATAACAACTGAAAATGTGTGTGAGACCCCATGGGTATAACTTTGAAAATAATGGTAATTCCTTTTACTACACTATTACTATTATTATTTTCAGGCTGGAAATCACATTAAAAATACTGTTGGTACTGCATCTATTTATACATCTACTTTCCCTGATGGAGTCAAGACAGTTATTAAATAATTTAGGAATAAACATTAATGTCATTTTATGTTTATGACATGTTATTGTGCACATACCAGGTGGCAGGAATCCGTCCGGTCCTGTGGGCAGAAATCCTTCAGAAGCCCAGTCCAGCATCATTTTCAGCTCTTTTTCTTTATTTCCTTCTGACTCGGCAAAAGACTTCCCACATCGCTCACCTGCCAACTGCAGATTACAGGTGTGAACAAACTCTTGAGCACTTGTTAAGCATTGCCCTGATTGCATTACGCTGAATACTTGACACCTGTAGAGGATGTTTTTTTGTTTTTTTTCAGAATTTTCTTCTTTTTTTAAAAAACAACAAAAAACTGCATACATATTTTCTGGATGTGTTCCAGTCAAGTGAAATAGAAATAATTATCCTCTATTGTAGCATTAGTAAAACAACAAATCTAATGGTGGCCTATGACTTCTGCACAGTACTGTAAAATGGCAGCTGATGTGAAAATGAATCCTGGCACAAAACATTTAGTTCACTTACCTCAATTATTTGGTAGATGGCTTCTTTGTAGACGGGCAAGCTGGCAAAGGAATTTTTACAGAAGCACTTGGTGAAAGCATTGAACGGCAGTAAACCCTCTGTGTAAATCTGCAACACAAAGCAGTTGTGAGGTTCAAATCCAGCTCGGGTGATTCTGCAGCTCAAGCACCATAAACAACCACTAACCTCGGAGAACATCCCATCTCCGAACCACTCCACCTTCCTCATGCCCGGGGGAGATGACTTTGTTTTCCAGGGCATCACCATCCCAGGCCACCAGGAAAACCCCTTCACTTTCCCCCACACCAGCTCTCCTGACAGAAACCCTTTCCCATCCTGCACACATCAAACACAAGGAGAAAAGCAGTCATTCAAACTATGTTTTCATCTTTAAAGCAGATATTTTCCTGCTTTGGTCAATCATGTTTGAGCAGACTTCAGGGGATAAATGTTTGATTTTTGTTCTTACCTGGTAGACATATTTCTTTCGTCCTCTTGGTGTTGATTTATTGGATGGAGATGACTGTTCTGGCTGAAAGAACAAAGCCACATAATTAGTCTGTACTTCTCAAATAGTGGGGCGGGCCCCCCTGGGGGGGGCGCGGTGAGGTGTCGGGGAGCGTGAGAGGCAGGGCAGGACAACTCATACAGTGGTTTATACAGATAAATAAATAAAAATGATCAGGTTCTCAATAGTATTTCAATTCAAGGGGGTGTGAAAGCATTTCTGTCCTCTGGGGGGGGGCATGACAGAAAATAATAGAGAACCACTGGTTTAGAGGAATTTAGGTGGTGACCTGTAATAATTAAGTGTAGTCTATATTTATATCAGGAGCCGGGTCCACTGTGTTTTTACAATAGCTCACAGTGGACAAAATCAAACATCTTTTGAGTTGTGATGCTAACTGAAGGCTATGTCGGTTCTCTGACACACTTGGAAGAGAAGAGTGAGGAGAGGGTGTTTTACACACTGCATTTGTGAGTAGAGTTTCAGAGGGCGAAGAGGCTTGTTATGGGTATTCTGGTAGTATACTTCAGTATACCTACCACCTCATCTTGGGACTCCAGACCCTTTTTGCTTTCCTTATCAGGACCTACAGGTTCGGACCAGGAGTTAGCACCAGCCTGAAACACTGTACGGGCTTGTGGCTTCTGGCGTAAGCTGCTCTCCCAACCAAAACCTCCCCTACAGGTCCCCTGAGAGACAACACACTCATTACACACTCAAAAATCATGCACGTGCAAGTGTAACTCAAAACACTCGCACACCTTCAAACCACACTCCCATCATTCCAGTGATTAAGTTCACCATGTAGATTTAAAAGATAACGAAGCAACACAAGAGATGTAAATGAAGCCAAATGTGTGTCTGTGTTGTTCTGGTTTTAATTATGAAGCTATCAAGCTGACAAAATGCATTATTCAATTTTGTTATTGTCAGTTTTTACTTCATAAACCATTTTTTATGTAGATATTTATGTGGGAAAAAATCTGTTACCTCCACGATGCCATTATTTCCAGGTGAAAAATCATGGTCATTCTTCAGCTCTTTGAAAGGAAGCACAAAGTGTTGCACAACAGTATGTTAAACACGGGCAATTCAGTGTTCTGGCCCTCAGATTATCTCAGGTAAAAAAAAATTACACTTCAAAATGAAAGTAAAAAAGTTTTTTCTTACTATTTATCTTTGTAAGGCGGACTTCACATTGCGGCATTCTCCTATTACGGCCAATCTCATCTAGGGAAAAAAAGTATTGTATTAAATATAGTGACTTTTCATCATACAAACCGCTGTTAATGTTTCATTAAAAATGTTTCATTTATCCTATTATTAAATTAAGATCTTTCCTCTTACCATTATTTTGAACTAAGGCGTCAGTTGCAGCCTGGCACGCTCCTTCTCTAAAGCCTTCACTCTCGGAGACCAGTGCAGTGTCTCCATTCTCTAAAGCCTGAGACATGAAATACAACAGGTTCAATACAAACACACAAAAACTTAACACAAAAACAGATAAAGGATGTTCGTTTTTTTTCTTACCTGAGTAAAAACATGCTGACTATCAAGTGGTGGACATGGTAGAGACAATAGTGCCAAAAGAAGCTTTCTGAACATGTTCAGCTCTGTGTCCCTCAGTACACTGGCCCAGTGTTTCTCCAGTGAAACATCTGCTAAGTGGTTATTCTCTCCTTCTTCGGCCCGCTGATACTTCAGGAATTCTTTAGTGAGCTGGGTGACATCGTCGGGGGAAATACAGATTCCGAGTTTGCTTCCAAGCTCTTTGACGGCTTTTGTTGTCAATTTTTTACTACTTTGAGGGTTCAAGAGCAAAGCCATACTCCTTAGCAATCCATCATTTAAAGGCAGCTTTGTTAAAATGCAATCTGTCACTGCGATGTAGAAAGACACCATCTCCTCCTTTAACAGGGGCAGTGCCTCGGCAGCCACAGATTCATTCAGGAAATCTTCCACCGCTTTCCCACCCACACTGAGCTTGGGGCTTGTCAGGTGGAATTTGCTGTTCTTAAGGACATTGACATCACTTTCCGTGAGGAGGCAAACAACAGCTTGAGGATCAAGGAAGTAGGAGCTGTAGGTACTCAGCAGGTTACTGGCTTTTTCCAGGATGACCAGCAAATTAGCTCGAGAACCTCCCTCTGGTGTTTGCAGATGCATCTGAAAACTGTGCAGTGGCTTCAAGGCCTGCTCCAGGAACATAAAGGTTGCCCTCAGTTTGGGATCCTGCAGCTGGGAGCAGATTAACTTGGCTGCATCATTGTCCTCGTCACAAGAGCTAAAGTACGATACAAGATCCGTCCATATTGCCAACATTTTTGAGACTAAAAGGCAAAGGTTGAGGCAGCTATTGTTGATACAAAATGATGGACCGTCCACAGTGATATCTGAGCCAAAAAGATCCTTGAGTTTGTCATCCTTTGGAGAACAGGTGGAGTAGTGGGAGTGAATGCCTGTCAGTAGTTCTTGAACCTGATTGGAGAGCTGCTTAACCCCAACATGACAGGCAGCATCACAGATGCTGTACAGCCCTCCAAGGGCTAATGTGTTTGAGTTGACCTCCCTGAGGTGTGAGCAGATCTGCTCTGAGGCAACACCATTACCATCGAGGTAAACAGCTACCATGTTCTCTGTGGGTAAACCAAATTTCTTCAAGGTCTCCGACACCACTGCAGCTCTTTGTTCTTCTGCATCATCCTTCAACTGAAGAGCATCCAGAAACCGGATGCAGTGCCTGCAGGCATCAATATCAAAAAACCCAACAAGGACCACAGAGACGGTGTCACCCTTTCCATCTGTTACCCCTTTATAAATGTAAACACAGTAAGGAGTGTGCTGGCAAATTGATGTGATATCTTTGGGGTACTGCAGCCCCAGTTTGCGGCGTGCAAAATTTATAGAGCCCTGGACTCCTTTGTCAGAGGCTTTTTCAAAGTGACTGTGAATAAATCGGATAGCTGCATCACTGCAGGGGTTAGGCAACAATTCAGGGCATTGGCTTTGCGCATGGGCATTCTTGTAAATCTTTCTCTTCAGGTGTTTGTTTGTCTTCTCGTGTCGTTGAAGTTCAATGATGCCTTTATGAATTGTGGAAAGGTTTCTGGAACAAATTCTGCAGTAGGTGTGCTGCTCTCCAAGATTACTAGGTTCAGCCCATTCATAAATATTCTTCCATTTTTCAGTAAACGGGAATTTGTTTGTTTTTTCTGTGCCGTTCTCTTCCATGTCTGATTCCAAATTAGAACGTCCTGACAAAGTAAGAGAAAGCTGAATGAATGCGCACACACAGGTGATGATCAAAACACTGTCTTATTTTACTATCAAAGTGAAAGAAAACACAAAGCTATATTTACGTGACTCTGACGATGGCACAACAGGGCTGATATCATGGCCATTCCGAGCTTTCACGGGGTCATATTCTTCTCTTTTCACGTTTGCTGTGTAGAAAGCTTTAAACCACTTTATGATCTCAAAGTTGCTTTTTAAATCCCCCTTCAGGAGGTTCTCAACTGGAATGCTCTACATCAGAATAAAGAAGACAGGCACACTTATATACTGAACAGGGATACAAATGCTGTTTTGATCAAAAGGGATATCAATACCTACACCTACCACTAAATACAAAGCCACAAATACGTGGTTTTACTTCTTTTACTCTAGAACTGTGACAGCCTTGACTTTCTCAAGTCATCGTTGTTACCATTTGGTTCACAAAACACTAAGTGAGACTCTGCAACTGGCTCAATATTTTTGATGTGCTGCTGTTTCACAATACAACATATATATAAAATACTTTACTTATAAAAAACTTTGGCATAGTACAAATGTACGTACCCGTGTGATACCATTCTTGTTGAAAGCCTCTTGGAGGAGACTAAAGTTGTGCTTAGATTCATCTTCCCCCTGTGCATCAAACTTCACTTTGGTCATGTCAACAGAGCCAGGAGCAACACAATCCATGATCTGGCAGTGACAAGCACCTGTATAATCACAAATACATCACAAACAGTTCAGTAAGTGTGCAAATACAGTGGAGACAGGAAGATGCTGTTCCCCCCCTTCAGACCTGGTATTACCATCCATCTTCAGTGATTCAATCACTGCCAGATCGCCCTAAATATGACAGTTCACATCTGGCATTACTAAGTGTCCTGGATACATCTCCTGTGACAACATATGATCGAATCTAGACTTCTCCCACAAATGCATACAGACATCAGGATTTGTTTGCAAGAACAATATTTATGTTTTTAACAAAACTGATTGTACAGATGAGTCTGGTGTCTGCGGTTTCTGCTCATAATAATTCTCCCTACAAAATATTTACAACTGATACAACCTTCTTGCATTCATGGCGGCTTGAAGCAGACTGGCATGATTACAATGTGCTGAGTCATTCTAGTGAATCACCTGAACCCATTTCCCGCACATCTTTGAAGTCGGTTTTCAGCAGGTTGTTGATCCACTTCACCACCTGAAAACGGCTGCTCTTATCCTGGGAGGAGTCTGGACTCAAAACCACTGTTGTTGCCATATTGCAGCTCTATAATAAAGAAAACAACAAATTCATAGTGTTAAAGATTCATAATTCAATCGTCATAAACATAATAATAGTGCATCTGTGTTTATGTCTTAATGTTTTTTTATTGAATTCCGTACTTCCACCTATGTCAAACATAAAATTGCAATATATTGGACATTTTCACAGGTTTGCTGGTCTTTACTCAGGCAAAGTAAAGACCAGAGAACAAAGTGACAGGAACTTTTCATTCCCATGCTGAATATTTGAGTGCATAATGAACTCAAGAAGACCCGAGTTGGAAGACCCGAGTTCAAGTTGGAACAAGCGTTTGCATGTTCTCCCCGTGTGTGTGCGAGTTTTCTCCGGGTTCTCTAGTTTCCTCCCACAGTCCAAAAACATGCAGATTTGGGGATTAGGCAAATTTGACACTCTAAATTGACTGTAGGTGTGAGCGTGACAGTGGATGGTTGTTTGTCTCTATATGTGGTCCTGTGATGGACTGGTGACCTGTCCAGGGTGTACCCCGCCTTTCGCCCGATGTCAGATGGGATTGGCACCAATGCCCCCCCATGACACTCATGTGGCTTTTCTCCACCATCCCACTATTTACTTTAGAACACCTCCATTTGTTAACCAAAATATTAATATTTGCCCTGGTGATATCAATTATCTTATTGCAAGAGGAAGACCAAATCAATATTTTGGCCCACCCCATTATGTACTATCCCATTGGCCCCTCTACGTGTCCTAAAGTAAAAGTAGAGAAAATATGTGTTAATGCTTTTCTTCTGAAACTGCTGCCCCTGTGACCCTGATATGCATAAATAGATATCTTACACATATAGTACATGCCATCTACATCTCATTAACATATAGTACATGCCATCTACATCTCATTAATGTTAGCAGCTCATTATGTAAACCTGCTGTCAGTGCAGCCTGAGCATGTGTGTGCTACTGTCCCATGGCTGACTTCTTAGGGGGTAGGGTTGGTGGGTGAGACAGGGCCAATGGTTGTGCTGCCCGAGCTCCCATTGTGTGGGTGGAGCACAAAGGCAGAAGGACTCTCGCCTGAAAACAATCTTGTCATTAGCATCTTTTGGTTGTGTGTGATCTTTTTGTTTTTTACATTTAAGACACACTGAATTGCTCTGTAGCTTTAATGCTACTGATCACTGCAGCCACGCTGCTCTCCTCTCCCCTCCTACAATGTATAGGAAGCGTCTCTGAAATCTCGCGGTGTCCAATTTTTTGCCGCGAACGTCTCCGTTGCACAACTTTCACTGACTGAGTAACTTGAGCTTTAACACGAGACTCTGTTGGTTTACTAACAGAAAAACAACCAGAGTGTATCGCGACTGATGTGGACTGGCTATTTCACCTCTCTATACAACCCTTCCATAAATCTCAATACCGGGTAATATGTGCACAGCTACTAGTTTCGTGTAAGAGGAAGCCTACTTTATTATCTGCACTTGCATTAAAACATGTGTCCAAAAGTAATGCATTCCAACAGCCATTCAATGCATATGCGCCGACTCTCGGTGCATGTGCATGTTATTACTATTATCGCAAAAAGCAGCTGGGTGAAGTCGATGGCAAAGCCAGAGCCTGCCCCGGTCGGTCTTTGTGTTGTGAAGCCGCAGGAGGCTGGATTACAACTAACGAGGACAAAATCTCTAACGTGCCTGTATAGAACAACGTAAAAACGGACCACACGAGTGGTTGGGTTTGTATTAAAATACACCATTTTTATAAACTAAAAGTGTGCCCTACCTCGACCGTTCCCCCGTGGGTTCAGATGAACCTCCCGGATCTCGGTTTCATACGAAAGCACGATTTCCGAGAGGCAGACCTGCTCTTCTGACGTCCTCTTTATGGGGAATGGTCCATTGGACGAAACACTGCAGGAGGTTGTCCGCTAGTGGGACTATTACTAGCTACTAACTCTGAATAATGAGTTCGTTTAATTTCTGTTTTGAAAAAGGAAAGAGTAGACAAACGTATTTCTCAGATGTTCAGCTACTTGACAAATATGATTGCCAACAATTTCATGCGCTGGGTTTCATTTTGGAAAACAAATCAGTGCGCAGGTTAACACCCCTCCCCCAAAATAGCGTCGGCTGGTCCAGTAATAAATTAGTATGACTTTAACTCAGAACCAGCGCATAACGCAATAGTTAGCGAGCTCCTTAGCAAATCTGGTAATTACACAATCGTGTCGCTACCAGAAAGCGTCACATATTTTAGCTAGCTGAGTTTATAGTTTAAAGTCAGCTAGCGAATCTCTACGTAGGCTAATATAGTCGTGACGCCGCCCACTCGCAAACGTTTAACAATCAGTCAAAATGCTTTGTGTAACTTATATCGTAAAGCTGATTAACATGTAATGAATTTAACACTAGCCTAAATATAGCTGGCTAATAGATATGCTGTACTTTTAACCCAGTGGCTAACAACAAACTTACACCTCAAAGTTCAGCCGCATCGCAGGTAAAACACTCCCTCACGTCACCTCCCTGCTTAAGAAGCGTAGCCTACCCTCAACTTCTCTGTTACTTTTGTTGCCGCAAAAGTCATGTAAGCTAACGATGCCACTCGCAACCGTGAAGTATTGCATTATGTCTATATTGAACTGAGTCATAAATACTAACACATCAATACTTGTGGTATGTTTGTGTGACATCGAACAGTAATTATTTACTACTGAAAAGCATTTCTCCAGCTTTAGAACTCAGGTTTCGTAATGGCGGATATGTACTAGTGGTCACTTAGATTTGGGCCTGTTTTCTTCCCCTGCTCTGCCTCGTGTTAGTACAGTGTAATGGCGCCACATAGACTGTCTCACTGTGTTGCAACTTAAATAACACCAACTTGTGACGTTAAGTGGTACAACTGTGTGATAATGGGAAAGTCGGCGATATCATTAATTCGGGCTATACCCCGCTTATATTTCCGCCATATTATGAACTCTCTCCAGTCCAGAACACCAGGGAAAGTATTTACAATGGCGGAAAAGCAAAGTCCCTCCCCCAACCGCCTTCAACTGTTTCAAATGTTTGCCCCTCAAATCTCTTGTTTTCCCGTGTTATGTCACCAAATCTGCAGTTAATAATTGAAATAAAATCTTTGAATCAGAAAAAATATTGCAGTGAATATAATAGTGAGTGCCATCTCAGATACATACAGGTGACACAATTAAACTCTGCATACCCAAAATGTTTTCTGCTGAAGTGATCTACAAAATTCCTACATTTATTTACAGTCAATTTAAAGTTAACAGCCACTTTACTAGTGACAATCTCTTGTACTGGAAGTCAACAAGTAGAGCAAGTGTAGGCTACCATGTGCTGCTGTAGTTAGGCTACTAATTATTAATAAATTCCTCTCTCATACAGATTTAAAATATGCTTTCTAAATTTACACTAGTTTGATATCATATCTGAGGTATAAACAAAAGGGATGTTTCCAAGACCTGATTGAAAAAAGAGCTGCAACTTTAACCATGACAACTCTTTAGGTTACAACAATAGCAAAAACAAATAGCTTAGTGACATATTGTTGAGGATTACATGGCATTAAGAATGACATTTAAAAACAATGGTTCTCGGTCGATAACTTTAACATGAATAAACATGAAGTTATAGCCTAAAACTCTGTGATAACATGTAATTTTGGCTATATTGCTGAATTGTGAATAATTAAGTAATGCATTATAAGTCACTAAGCCATATGAATTTGATCTTATTCAGGGCTGCCAAGATGTGAAAACTATTCCTTCATCGTGACCCCTTCGACATACTAAGAGACCTCGTCGATTTGGGAAAAGGGCTTCAAAGGTATTCATTTATTATTATTACTTATTATTGATTTAGTATTTACTAAGTGACTAAGATTTGCTGATGAGAAGCCAGTAACCATTTACTGTAAGGCAAATGAATATCTACAAATTCACAGACCATTGAAAAGTAAAAGCTGGACTTGATGGGTTATAGTCATTTTTCACAAACTGGCAACCCCAGATTTGTCATTACAAGTGGTTATTATTATAGCTTACTTGTTATGAATGTATTTGCCTATAATACATTAATAATAGGTTATAATGGTTTATAAATCCCTTAGAAGAAAAGGTCAGGAAGTAATACCCACCATTTAATTTGTTTACTGTTTTTACAGTTTCACAATCACTTCCAGTTAATATGACCAGGTGCTCTCTTCTGTCTTTTATCACATTTGCATTTCATTTAAAAATTGTGCAAAGACATCTTGCTGTCTTTTTGCAATGTTTGTATGACTAAAATGATTTAGAGTTTTTCTATGTCATATATGTGCTGTAAAAATAAGATAACGGAGATTCGGTAAGGAGGTGCAGGGGTTAATGTGTGTGTGTGAATTTATGTTCAATCTCATCCTTGGAGTAAATGTAGAGATGGGACCCCAAATGCTGACCACTGATGGTTCTGTGTACTCAGGGGCACTGATGCTCATGGCATATGGCACAGTATTTATGGACTGATACTGGGGTGTTCAACCCTTGATGTGAAAATGCTCTTAGAATGTGAAATATTGCTTTAATACCAAAAAAGTCTCTTTATGATGTCATTATGAGGGTAACTTCGGGCATTTGTGACACCATCTGCAGTGAGAGTAGAGCCACTCCAGTGGTAGCCTGCAGCAGGGTTACAGGGTCAAAGTAGGCTTTGTTTGTCCAACCACCGGCCCATCCTCCCAGTGGGCAAGGTCTTTAAAGTGGAGAAAAGAAAGCCAAACA
This sequence comes from Solea senegalensis, assembly GCF_019176455.1. Lineage (NCBI taxonomy): Eukaryota > Metazoa > Chordata > Actinopteri > Pleuronectiformes > Soleidae > Solea > Solea senegalensis. Next base: position 5,616,225 of record NC_058031.1, read on the forward strand.
TTGGATGCTCATTTCTCTCCATGTAGCTGATATCTAGTAATAGATTACCAAGAAAGTGTGAATATATATGTGTGATTTAAAACAATTAATTGTCCAAATAGATACTGAAAGCTTGGAGTTATCTGGAGGACTGTTGGGGTAACAGGGCAAACAAAGGAACTTAAGAGTCTTATTTGTAACAATACTCACAAAAAAGCCATAAATTCCACTGGTTAAAAGCTTCAATGGTAGATCTCACAAAGTCTAATATGTTGAAAGCAAAAAAAAGGCTAGCGTGCCTTTTGCATTGCATTTTTTTTCTGGGTAAGAAATGTAATTGAAGAGAGAAAGCTTCAGTGTGCAAATTTTTCCGGGCATCTCGTGGCGAAGTTGCTTTTTGTAGTTAACTAAATGTACTTTGTCTCAACCTCCATAGAGACAAATGTACGGTGGTCTTTTTTTTACATGAATATCCAAAACGTCCTCTTCATTGTTCATTCTGGATTATTGTTGAAACATAGCAGTTGCATAATGGCAGTGAAACACTGTGACATTTAATGAAATAACGTAGTCTTTACGTATAGACTTAGTGACTCCTGAACCTTTGTGTTTAGTGATCACATTAGCATTCCCAGCAGAAATAGACCATCACATAGAACTGATATTATATAAATAAATTGTCATCACACTATTAGAGATTATCAGAGAAAGTATTCAGACAGGTCAAACCTCCACCAAGGTCTCTTCCCACAGTGTCAAACATAGACTGTATATAAAAATGGGCATCATCTTCTGATTTGAAAAGTTAACCCTAGAAAGTAGGACAAAAATAGCGGTTAGCCACCAGGGGGCGACTTGTTGTGTTGGGGTAAATTAGCTTCTACTTCTCACTTGATTTATACCATCAGTAAAAACTTTTTTTTGATTAATGATTAATGATAATCACTTGTTTCAGGTCCTCTTTAACAGAACATGATGTCAATTTTTTAAATTATGTTCACATTTAGAAGAGAATAGTTGATAAAGCATGACACACATGAGTTGACACCAGTGTGACTTACAGTTGGTATCCTCCAGTAGGCTGGTTATCTATGAATTTCCTTCTACAAAATCTGTCATGGCACTGGTCAAATTGCAACGCTTGTCTTGCAATTGGAAGACTACTTCGATTTGTGTATAGTCTACAGGCTGACCTTTCTTGCAAGATAAACAGTTGTTTAAAAAACAGTTTGCTTGCGCCTTCTGGACCACAAAGACACAACTTACAATAACCACAAGACCATTAACCCAAAAACAAAGTTTAAATGTTGGTACTTGCCATAAATGCAACGGCATAAATATATAGATCAAACTACCAAACACGATATACAACTACTGACAGCCAAACATTTTAATCTCTCACCTTAACAAAAGTAAGGATTTGCTTATTAACACATCTTTAATTATCATAACAGTGAAATATAATTTTTTTTTTGGGATTCCAGGATCCAGGATCCAGATAACCACCAATATTGAATCATCCTGCATAACCTTCATCCCCATACATTTTTGTTACAATTAATCCTGTACTTGATTTATGCTCCTCCCAATTGACAGACAAAAATAAGAGAAGCATGGATAACCTTCTTGGCAGAGTTAACAATTTAACAGTGAGAATTAGAGGCAGAAAAGAGATTCACTAGACCACTTGGTGTAGTCTCGAGTCCTGGACCACTTAATGGAGTGTCCTGTGGTATGGGCAGAGAAGTTGGGCACCAAAAAGTGGTTTGAAAACAGGGAAGAAAAGAGTGAAAAGGGGAAGATAGCCAAAGGTCAGTTTGAGTCTTTAGAGGTAAGAGCCTGACAGATGCAATTACACCACAACCAGTCCCAGCCAATCATGAAGGCAGAGTGAGAGCTGCAGAGTGTTTTGGGGAGTTTTGGGAGTGTTTGTATCTCTACAGAGTGAGTGGTTGATGGGCATTATGGGCATTATAGCTACATGCAAAACAGCTGTTTGTGCACAGACAAATCAGGTATTGAAGTCATTTTTGGGGTTTCCTATATGATGATAGCAGTTGGCTTTTAGTTGTTTGACTCGACTGGCAGAATTCAAAGCCACTTAACTTGTTCCTGGCTGCCACAGATGCTGTGTCAAAGATAAAGCTTTAGTTATGTTGAGTGGTTAAGACGCCGGCGTCACAAACACAATCTGCCTTTGTGTAGTGGTAACAGGCTTCCTCTTAGCCCCTGACAGCCCCTCACACCACTGAGGAGTGTTCAGGAGGGTCGCGCCGACCAGCATTCAACTTCTCTAAGACTTAAGCTAAGGACAGCAAATACTGAGTCTCTCTGCAAATAGCGACATCAGTGTCTTAATGAATTAATTTTAAACCAGCACTAAATGTTTTTATGCCCAGTTGGGGGCAACAGAAACAATATATGTACAGACCACTGACCCAGCATCACATTTTAAGTTGGTAATGAGCATGTGTATTTATTGTGTTCACCTTGTTGAGGATCCTTTGTTTGGCAGTTATTGTTTGTGTATCTTCTGTTGTTGGTGTATTTTCCATTGATCTATAGTTTAAAAAAAAATGATATGTCACAACTCCAAAAAGTTGTAGTTGGATATGCCAATCCATTTCATGATGTCCATAACAAACAGACACCAGCCACTACCATTTGCCTCACTGTGTGACTCAGCTGTGCCAAATTATGCACACAGGAGACTGGTGTGGCTACTTCCCAGCTCCACCCAGCGTAATGGCTCCAGCACACCTGATGGATGCAAGTCCAAAATCCAGTCCACTTTAAGCTCTGGTTTTGGTCTCTACCCCTGAAGGAAATATCTGCCTCTTAAGCAGCTGCATGCTCCACAGGTTCACTGTCAAGTAGCTGATTGTGTCTCTCCGCTGACTTATGCTGTGTCTGCGGTTTATTATGGCTTTTTGATTTTTCACTGAAAACACCAATGGGTGTCCAATGGGAGCAGCAGTTTAAGTGGATAACTCTCTGTTCGTTCATCTTGACTTTGTTGTATTGAGGTGTTAAAAAAAAGAAAAAAACTTTGAGTAATTATTTCACCCCTGGTTGCATGAAACATTTGCAAATGCACACATATCAGACAGAATAAAGGTGAACAGCATGTAGTTGCAGTTGTGGCTGAACATGTGTAGAGCCCATAAGGAAACTTTACCTCCCTGGTTCTAACAGCTTCCTCTTTTTTTTCTTTTTTTTTTTTTCTTACAAAACTTAGGCCCGTATGCACCTTCTAGACCACAAAGACTTACAATAACCACAACACATTAACCGGTGGTGGAAAGGACGTTAGAAACAAAATTTAAATGCTTGTGCTTTGCATAAATGCTACCAAACATCATATACAACTGTAAATAACCAAACATTTCAACCTTTCACCTTAACCGAAGTATGATTTTATTATTTACTTATCTTAAATTCTAAAAAAAAAACATGAATAACAAAAATGATGAACCTGGAAATCTTACTTAAGTTGTGTCAAAACAGATGCTCTGAAAGATTTCACTTTGGACTGTTGGAATCTGTTTAAATTTTATGTATTTATTTGTTGTTGTTTTTTACCATTAACACGCAATGACAACGATAGTGGTCACATGATGGTACAGTAGTCAGTATTGTTGCCTCACAGCAAGAAGGCCACCAGTTTGGATCCTGATTTGGCCAAGGGCCTTTCTCGTCAACTTGCAGGTTGGGGATGAGGTTGATTGGACACTTAATTGACGGTAGGTGTGAATGTGAGCGTGAAAGGTTGTTTTTGTTTGCCCTGTGATGGACTGGCGACCTGTACACAGTGTACCTCGCCTTTCACCCTATATCAGTTGGGGTTGGCTCCAGTGAATGAATGAAACTTTCCCTAAAATACATTTTGCCGATTATAAGTATAGACTATTACGTTATAGAAAAAAAGCCAATATGGAGTAGTAGATTTTTACTAGTTTGTTATAGTTGTGTCTCCTTTACTTCAGAGGACATTACATTGTATTTATTGTAAACTACTATCTGACTGTCAGATCCATCCATCCATCTTCTACCGCTTTATCCTCCCTCCAGGGTCGCGGGGGGCACTGTGCCAATCTCAACTGACATAGGGCAAAAGGCAGGTACACCCTGGACAGATCGCCAGTCCATCACAGGGACACAAAGAGACAAATAATCATTCACTCTCACACTCACCTACAGTCAATTTAAAGTGTCCACTTGACCTAATCCTATCTGACTGTCCCTCAACCTAAAAATGACTTTACCTTTAAATATAATGAACTCTCCATAAGATAGACAAATCCCTATAACTCGACTATGTAAACAGATTCGAGTCCTTACAACGTGATTAATATGTGGACTACACACAAACACACACACACACACACACACTCACACACACTCAGAGAGGGAGCAGAGTTTAATGGCTGCACTCCAGCTTGTTTCCCCTCCTCTGGCAGTGTGTGCTCGTTTACACCCCCTCATGGATTCACAAAGAAAATGATGGTGAATGAAGGGTGGAGGCTGCCTCTCCAGCTCACTCTAATCCAGTGCCAGTCAATCCAGTGCACGTGGAGAATGAGGGTGTGGGCTCACACTTTGGAGGAGAAGAGTCTCCGATGAGCCTGATCTGTGCGGCCCTTATCTCCCTGTCGGTGTCCCTCTCTGCTCCCCCCACTCTCATTCTCTGCTCCCCCCTCTGCTCATGATTAACCACACTCATCGCCCTCCATGGTCCGTCGTTTCCTGTTACTTAGTTACCAGTTGCCATGATTTGCCTGGGCCGCCTGTGTTTCCATGGCGACTGCGCCCATTCTGTCATCTCCTGGCTGCCTCATGGCTGTGCTGTCCCAATGGCCTGTAGTCACCCCGGGCCCTGACCCACAGCTCTCTGCCTCCCAGCCTCACGCTCCCATAAGGCTGCCAGTGTGTGTTCCCGTCGCACTGCAGCCCCTCACCATGCCAGTCTGGTAATGCAACTTCTGGCCGGTCCATGTTGTGGCTGAGTGAGCAGACAAAGAGGGAGCTGATAACACAGACTCTAAAAATGCCTGCTCCCCTTGTCCTTTACACAGCTTATCACATGTCAAACACAACACCGGCGCACAGAGAGAGCACACCTGCTTTAGATTACAGCAAATGTTTTCGGCATCAAGGAGATATTCACTGTATACATTAGTGTATAGATAAAGACTGTAAATTTAAAACAGGTTTTTAGTCCTTTTTTTAGTAAGTCAGTGACTTGACATTTATCGTCATGAGGTAATGTGGCCCAAGAGGCGCCACATATAATGCTCACCTAACATAACCACCACTGTAACCCTCCCACTGTAAATAATAGATCATATGTCAATATGAACTGTTATTTACAATATCTACAGCACAGAGTCAGAGTTATTACCTCCATATTTACAAGGGGTACAATCTTATATCCTGAAACTATATGAAAGCTGCACTCTGCTATCATGCGCTGATTTACTACTCATTATTAAATATCTGCAATTATCATTTAGACCTCAATATCATTTTGATACAATCTCAATCGACAATTCATAGTTTATACTGTAAGTTTGTGTGCGATTGTACAATGTTGGGGACATGCAGTATCGATGTTGCTTTCTTTAAATGCACAGAAAGACACTTGCTCTGTATTGTCTGAACATGTAACTACAATAAAACAATGGAACAGATAGGACTCTCTATGTAGTCACTTTAGGTTTTCTTTGTCATGGTTTGTAGATGTAGTATTATTATTATTATTCCTGCCACAGTATCAGTATCACTATATCTGAATTATTGAACAACAAATACAGTACTGTTGAACTGTCAGTTTGTCAATCAGGCACTTCAAATTTCAACAACCCATACGTGCCTACAAATAACATTTTCTGTGATTGATTAAAGGATGAATGGTGTGAATGTAAAACTGCTGCATTTCTTCACAAACTAATTGAGTTAGACGGATTAAGCCTTAGACTTGACTGAAAGTTTACAGCAATCATTTTCCCAGTGAAAGGCTGTTGAGATTAGAGTATAGTAACTGTTTTGGTGAATCTTTTTCATTATCAGTGATAAAACTGATAACCCAGAAAATACCAACAATGCATCAAAATCTCATTAAAAGATGTTTCAACATCTCCGCAAATTACAAATATGATATTTTCATGGCAAGTGTTAATAATATAAAGTCTTGATTTGAGTGGCATTACCCTTTAATCTAGTGCAAGTTACATGTCAGAATATTTCAATCTAAAACGCACACTCACACACACACACACCAGCTTACTGAAGGATAATGGCACAGCATTGACTGTGCTCTTGCATGTGGGACCGGTCCGGTTCAGGATGGGTGACACAAAGAAGATGCAGTTTCCAGCTCCGCCATCAGGAGGCAGTAGTTAACAAATTGTCTCTGACTTTATCACACTCAGAGATAAACACCAGCAGAGCAGAGCAGAGGAAAAACCTGTCATCCTAAGACTGATTCACCATCACTCCCCCTCAATTGGTCTGACTCTCACACTTTTATTCAGTCTCTTAGTCACTGTCTGTCTCTCTGACTGTGTTTACACTGAGGCCTCGTTTTAGGTTGTAACACCATGCTCAGGTGTGTGTTTGTTAACTAACACCACATCTATACGAGACACGATCTTTACAGCATATGTAAACGTCCATCTTAATTAAACACTCCCCTGAAGAGACCCAGGTACTTTAGAGGACAACTGTTTTGGTGTACTTGTACAATAACTTGGATGTCTTGTTGTTGTTGTTTTTACATTTCACACTACTTTCATTCATTTTGTGAGCAAACTTTACAAAAAACGAAGCAAACTGAAAAATGAATGAAAACTGGCGATTGTTCCTGAGTTTCTGCAGCAGTGGAGCTAAATTAAGAACTTGAACTTTGGTTTAGATCATTTCTATGGGAACCCTGAATATGTGCTGATTACCTACAAACCCGCTCTGTCCTTCAGTAGTGCTCTATCTGCCTTGGTTTCACATGATTTTGAGACTATTCTGTTTTTGATAAATCTATATTGAAAGCATGGTGGAAAGTGTGATTTAACAGAGGAAGGTGCATTGGCCGGTCAGGAGTTCATCCTTCTCAAAAGAACAGCGCGGCCTCCACGTGTACTCTGCTGCTGGATTGTTCAAAATCTGACTGAATACAGGAAAGACACAACGTAGCATCATCTATTTCCTTAAATACTTGTGTTGATCTTGTCAATTACAGAGATGGTAATGGTTTAGCAGCCAGTTTCAGAGCCTTAAAGGGATGTTGCAGAGAGTTAGAGCCTCAGCGTGATGTCAGGTGTCTCCTGCTTGATCATGCACTCATTAACACAAAAGTTGTTGCAGTTTTTTAAAAAAAAGTAAATTTGTTCATTTCTTATTATGTCTTATTTTCATAAACACAGAGAATTAAATAACTACAACGGTATATCAATAATTTACTAAATATTAACTGACCATTTATCTAGAAAATGTGTGTCATATTTTGAAAGTAGTAGTGTTTTAGTGCTCTTGAACATGTTATTCTGCATATTAAGTACTTAAACTCTAATATCCTGAGCGTAAAATCTGTTGATTTTCTTATTAAGCTCCTAGGCTGTCTGTATAACTTATCTTACTCGACAACACAGTTTACTCAGACTCTGTAGAGTTTCCATCATGGAGCCAGAAAAGAGAGTGAGTGAGATGTTTTCAGTGGCTGAGCAGCAGTGTACGAACCATGACTTGTAAACCGATCCTAGTGTGTAAAATCAGCGGAGTGGCCCTTTAATTAAGGGATTTTTGAATATACACATGCATTGGACAAGATTCAAACAAAAGACAGAGGAGACAGACATTTAATTTATGGGACGAAGATGACACTGTGTTTGGAGAGGGTTTGTCTGAGAGTCGTTCTTCCACAGATCAGAGAGAGAGCAGGTGTGTGTGTGTGTGTGCATTGCTTGCTCTTTGGAACCTTTTCTGGCATAAACACTGAACTTGTCAGGACCAGTAGTCCTCAGGGAGACAAAAACCTGGTCTTGAATTGTGGTTAGTTTAAGGTTAGGGTAGCTGTCCTCATTAATGGAAGCAATGTAGTGTCCTGGGATGAGTGGCTGCACAAACGTCTCTCTGTCTGTGTATTATCAGGACAATCAAAATAATGCTTTATACTCTATTCACAGTGTGTTGTAAGTGCATTATTGCGAATTAACTCATGTTTACTGCTTTACCCAGTGCTTAATCAAAAAGAATTCACAAGGTAAAACACAGGGATAAAAGTTTTCGTTGCAGATGAGTCTCGTTTGCAGCGACAACAGATTTGTGTCTGAGACTGAAACTTTCAGAATAAAAGTGTGGACATGTTTCCTCCCGTGAGGGATGGATAAGGATCACATGCAGGCCAGTCCTGAGACAGGAGACCAAATGATGAAATGACATGAAACCAAACAGCTCTCAAAGGGCCCGACCACACACACACACACACACACACACACACACATACAGTACAGAAACACAAACACATGTGTTTTCCTGTTTGTCATTCAGGTGAGGTGGGGGCGGGGTTTGTGTCCAACATATCATTGTTTGAGTCAGGATGGAGAGATGGGGATGGGGCATCCCACTCACCCTCTGCACGGCCGGAGACACTGCTGAGCTGCTGTCATGGCAACAGCAGCCACCGCCAGCATGGGCCTGTAATGCACAGGCCAGGAGTAATCTTTCTCTTTCTCTCTCACACTCTCTCTTTCTCACACACACACACACACACACACACACACACAGGTTTGTGCAACTATTCTTCTTAGGACACTGTATTGACTTCCATTCATTTGGACAGCCTATAATCAAAGTGTTATCCCTAACCTTAACTATAACCAGTGAATGCCTAACCATAACCTTGTAACCTAACTATGATTCAAATCTTAGCCCTACATTTAACCAGTTCCTCAGAAATGAAGTTCTGCCTCATGAGGACCAGGTGTTGGTCCTGACAAGTTCAGTGTTTATGCCAGAAAATGTCCAAAGAGTTAACATCACACACACACACACACACACACACACGCACACACATACACACACGCATACACACACAATGAAAGCAGAACTGGGATAAAACTACACATTGGGGGTTAAGTGTGTGCAGTTTATATAGACACAAAAGTCCCAGTGAGTTAGGTATGAATATAAACACATTCCTAATTAAAGGACATTGAGACTTTTCCCCACATTTCTTTTGTTCTAGGGAGATCACCGGCCACACACATATTCATTGTGTTATCAGTGTTTTTAACACAATAAATTCTGCCTCACTCTTCCTCTCTGTGTCACCTGATAACCCCAGACTCTGCTGCAGTTTAAGTCAGTTAGTGAAATGCAGATTATGAGCGTGTTTTCTATGGGATAGAAGAACGTGCAAATCCCATTCTAACAGGTGTGAGGAGGAGCAGGAATGGCGCATGTTGATCGGATATGTGGCAACCCGGGAGGACATTGTGCGCATCTTTGCGCTTTCTTTCTTTTTTAAATTTTTATAAATGGTTGAGCAACCTGCATCCGAAAATAGTGATGTCTGTTAGAAAAGTAGGGCGATACAAACTGAGAGCGACGTGATTCCACGCTTGTGTCTGTCTTCTTTGTTGTTAAGCGAGGACTGTGTGGGGTTTTTTCCCTTTTTTTTTTTTCGTCGTGTGCCTCAGTGGAGAGGGTTTTACGCACAGGTGGGAGATGCCCGCTCAGCATAGGACAGCCCCCCTCTCTGCTCCTCAGCGGATGATGTGAGGAAGTGACATTTTTTTTCTCACCGCTGCGGTTCGGGACAGCACTGGCTCTCTCTCTGCAAACAGGTGTGCTGCTGCTGCTGCTGCTGTCCGGGTCACTTCTGCTGAGAATCCACGGGGAGTACAGCGTCCCAGAACCTGAAACCAAGCCCTCCAGGACGCGGGACAGCGGTGGACCAGAGAGGAGGAACATCGACCCGTTCAAGTGTGTTCTTTATTAGCCAGGGCTGTTTGAACGGGTTCAGACAGACAGAGAGAGAGGGAGCGCGAGAGAGAGCAAGAGAGAGAGAGAGAGAGAGAGATGGCAACGAAAAAGGCGTGCGTCGATGTCTCCAAAAGGAGCCGGAGTCCGGTCGTGTTGGAGGCGGAGATGTTCAGTGAATTTCAGGACTGGTGTCTCCGGACTTATGGAGACTCCGGTAAAACAAAGACGGTAACCCGGCGAAAATACAACAAAATCATGCAGACACTGTTGCAGAACGACGAGTCGGACGGCGTGTACGTCGACAACAGCCACATCAACGCCAAATTCAAATTTTGGGTGAAGTCCAAAGGATTTCAGGTCGGGACCAACGTTCTGGGAGAGCACAACAAGAAAGGGGCTCCAGGGAAACCCGTCCTATATGTACCGGTCAAGTCAACGGTAAAGTGTGTGTATGTGCGTCCCCGTGTTTGTGTTTGTGTGTGCGTGTATACGCGCACGAGATGTCCCGTTGCCGCCTATATCGCCTCTTAAGTTGTCATTATATCGGGCTGCACACACACACACATGCACCTGTCACATGAATAAAATGACAACTTGTTAGTGTGTGATGGTCCCGACTCGCCCTCTTCATCCTCCTCACGCCTGTTAAAGATTCACTTTGTCCACATCCCAACCAGAACAGCCCCTGTACGTCTCATCCCTTGCTGCCATAGCAACGCCGGTGCCTCCTGGCAATCGCAGTGGTTGAAGGTATCGTGCATAGCGATCTCGGCAGTGAGGTTGAAGTCCTGTCAGTGGCGCACGAGAGAGAGGGAGAGCACGAGAGCTCATTTGACTATAGTAACATTTTTGTTTTTGTGTGTGTGAACAGTGTAGTTTTAAGGTCTCGTGTAACCTGGTGTAGTGATGTTGTGTGTGTGTGTGTGTATGTGCGCGCGCGCGTGGATGCAACGGCATGTTAGTGGTGATGGTGGGTCGGGAATGTCCGGTGCGGTCCCGGAGGGTGGAAGCACGGCCCGTAACGTGGACTTAAAATGACATAAAATGACAGATGAAACATTTTCTGCTGAGAAGCTCAGCGGGTTTGATTGTAAGAGACTCGACAAAAGGAGCACGCGCCGTCACTGTCCCGTGTAAAGAGCAAAAAAAAGGGTCCGTGTCCGCGCGCGCGCTGGCAACATTTTCATTGCTCTTACTATAAGAAAAGCAAACGTTGGCCTCCAAAATACACAATTGTAATTATGTTTCTAGGAAAAAAAAGGAAACCCATTGTGTGCAGTCAGCCTGAGTGTTTTCACCCCACTTTTCATTGTCCTGGGCAGGATCGCAGGCACTCGTTGCTCTGGCAACACCTGTACAGTCCAGGATGGTCTGACTGTCTCAGTCTCTGCTGCTGCATTTTTAGCTCATTGTGCGCGTTCCTCCACCGAGCTTTCTTATATGAGAGACTGTGCAAAGGGGGAAACAAATGTACAATATTTAAATCATTAAAAAAAACACAAAAAAAATCTACATTTGAAAGAGGGCAGCTGTGCGTAATTGGGGACCACATCACGTGAGGGGCTGTGGCGGAAACAAAAGGGGCTGCACGGGACTGATGGAGACATACACACACACCCCGGAGTCAGCGCTCTGACTTCACCTGCGCACGCTTTCGTGTTATGACCGAGATTAAAGAGGTTAAAACCACACACATTATTCTTTTGCAACAGGAGATAAAACATACACACGACGAACTCTGCGCGTCTCTGTGTGGCGTTATTGGGCCTGCTGCTGTGCCGGCAAGGAGACAACCACCATTTTAAATAAGCGTTCTCAGGGGAGGATGCCCCCACCCCCCACCACCACCCACGAACACCTGACCTGCTGCTGGGACAGATCGAGACTCTCTTGACCACAAAGAGCAGGAACACATTTTGTGCAGGAGATATTGGCACCGATTACAGAGCGAATCCTTTGATTTCACTTGAATAGTGCTGGGCCATCAACAGGTGCTACACCTGTGTGGAAGCACAATTTAGATTTTAAGGCCAAGTGTCTTCACAAAGGTCCGCTAATCTCCACTCTATATTATGTTTCAGGTGCAGGTGTGATCTTTGTCTTCAGGTGCAGACGGATATCTTGAAATGTTAGTGATGTACAGATCACCAGCGAAAATCCAATCATTTCTTTCATTGGCCATAACTTACATCCCAAAATGTTTCAAAATCAAAATCCATTGTTTACTTTTTGAATTATGCTGCTCACAGCCATCACAGTATGTCCTGCCTTGAGACTGTTTCTGAGAGGTTGTGATTTTAATACATAGCCATTTTTGTGAGATAAACTTTGCAATATTTAATACTTTTGAGATTTTTAAGTCAACATTACTACTGTATATATTTTTTTAATAAAATAGGCCTGTGTAATACTTTCTTGGGCTGAAAAATGTACTTTTCACGATCCATCGATGAGTTTATGGATTAATAAATTAATCGTTAACTAGTTTTTGATCATCGATGAATCAAAACAAGTTTTCAGATTTTCCAGCTTCTTAAATGAGTGAATATTTTCTGGTCTCTTTGATCCATATAACAAAGAAATCATTAAAACTGTATCATTTTGGTTAGACATTTGAGAATATTATCATTTTCAGGTTTGAGAAACATTTTCTGACATTTTATGGACCAAACGATTGATTGATTTTGAATATAATTAGTAGAAGCTAATACTTTCCTACTTTTATATCTATTGGAGCACTTTTTTATCCGGTAATTGGGTTGTTTGTTTGGTTAGTTTTGCCGTGTGGGGAGAGCTCTGTAATTTTGTTGTTTTGCTCTACAGCTCTTCTAGTTTGATAAATAATAAAACAAAACAAAACAAATTGATTGATTCAATAAAACTACCTGTCCTCTGACAGATGATAAACCATATGCAGGTAAGATTTATTTCAGGACTGCTAGACTGCACTGTTGCTTGAGCTGTACCTAATAAACTGACACGTGTGTTTATCACTTCCGTTATCTTCAGGACACTGTGGTGTCTTTAGGTGCTGAGCTGATATCACAGAGGAGAGGCAGAGAAAAGCAACGTCTCTGCTGATTAAGTGCACAGCTCAAGGGAGCACATGCTTTGCGGCTAATATTGTGCGGCAGTGGGAAAACCCTCTCCTTGACTCAGCTCCACTTGGGAAATTTAAACTACAAACAAAAACACCAGCCACCGCAAGCTGCTTCTAACAATGAGTCAGATGCCAAAGATCGACCGGTTTATGTGCACGTGACTGTCGTATCATGACTTTGGATTCAGCCTGACTTTGATAGTTTTATAAATAGTCTGTCCTGGGCCACTGGAAAAGTGACATACACACAAATACACACAACGGTCAGTGCCTCCTCCCACGGCTGCAGGGTCGGGGGTGTGTCTCTGGAGCATGAGCATTGGAAGCCCCCGCTGCAGCTGCTCCCAGGGTGTGCCAAGTTTCTGTACAGGGGGCAGGCTGGATGGGGGTAGGGATGGATGGTGGTGGCTGATGTGCAGACAGAGAAGGTCTCTTCTATGTGTCAGTGAAGCAGACAAGGAGACTTCAGTGTGTAGCCAGGCAGAAAGAGCGGGCACAGTAGTAAAGGCTCAGTGTCGATGCCTCTTTTCAAGCCGGACACAGAATGATTTCCTTTCTGTGCTTTCTGTCCGTCTCTGTCCTCCCGCCCATGTCGTCTCACCCTCTTTCTGCACAACCCAGAGTCTTTGCAGTGTTCAGAGCATCCACGTTGCAACCTCGTTTAGCTCTCATTATGTCCTGATTAGAGGACGCCACGGAGGAGGAGGGGGGATAGGACCAGAAACAGACACAGAGATGCACCACAGAATTGCACACCGCACGAGCCCGAGCACTCCCCGAGACGAACAGAGTCAGAGTGCAGCCAGTCTGAAAGGAGATGCTGAAACAGAAAATGTTTTAATAGTGCTGTCGCTTTCAGTTGCCATGCCAACTGAAATCTGTAAATATCTTTGTACATCTCTCACAACCAGGTTGTTAGAGGGCATGCTTTCACATAGAGTTCATATACAGTAGCTGCCCTACATCATGATTCTGTGATGTGCTGTCACACATCATGAATCTGATGAGCACCTTTAACCTAACTTACACAGAGTCCAAAACCACTCTCCTAAAGCTAAAAATAATAAGCTGATCAACAAAATTGTATTCATTGGAAACAAGGGCCTCAACCTACAGAATACAAGTGTCCCATTCAGATCCAAGAGATTTTAGACACAGGAAATATGAACTATGAATTATAACCAGAGAATATTTAAAAAAATAAAAAACAAACAAACATCAAAACTATTAGTAAAATAGTCGCAAACTATTTTTCAATCAACAAATCAATTAATCAACCGTCTGACTACTACAGACTCTATTTAAATTTCTGCCTTTTCCATAAGCAGTATCATGAGCATTTTCAATTCCACATTTGGACTGTAGACACTGAAAATGCCTTTTAAATTGGAATCGTATTGACAAAGCAATGAATTGATTAATGAGGATAATGAATGCATTTGAAGCATTACAGTGACATACAGTGAACATCACTGCCCCAGACTGTTGTGTTCGTCTTTCTCGGGACGTCCTCTCCTTGCGTATAGAGAAACCATAAACCACTTCTAATCCATAGAAAATTGGCCTGGGATCATTTTGCCTCACCATCAGCTGGGAAGAGGAACATCATCATTATTATCTGATTAATTAGTCCACATTTCCCCAGAGAGCTCCTCCTTTTGTTGAAGGGCCACAGAGTCAAAAGAATACTGGCCCTATTATCCAGCAGCATTTGCATTAATGCTATTTCCGCGTACCGAATCTCCAGTGCTTTTGTCTGATGCTTTTTGTCCCCCCTCACTCTCCTTATAAGGGGCAACATATGAGTTTACGCTCATGGGTTCAAACTGCAAATGATCCCCACCCCAGACAGGAATCATCCGACTCTTCTCGACTCATTCGACATCAGAGCGACGGAGAAATTATACCTGAACCGTGCCTCGTGTGCTGCCGTAGGCCTTCAGATTTCATCCTGTTAGAGAGTCTAAAGGTGGAGACGTGTTGGTCTGAGGCTACGGAACACGTTATTGTTATGTTTTTAAAACGGAGAAATTAGTTCATGTCAGTATTTATTGTCTCAAGATGTTAATATTTTACTGTGACTTAGTGTAAAAAAAAAAGGGGGGGGCTGCGAAGCCCACGTTGTACATATGTTGTACTTTGGACATGGATGTGTGCACGTACAAAGAGGGGGTTGCTGATCGCTTGCTCTGTGTTTCCTCCCTTCAGCACCCTCTCTGTTGCCATGGAGAGACCGTTCTTTGCTTTCCCATAGGAGGAGAAATTAACACCATTTTTAACTGGCCCGGGGGCCTCCCCCCTGTGTGGGAGATAGTCTGAGTTCTGCTCCGCACACATCACACACACACACACACACACACACACACACACACACACAGAGAAAGAGAGTGAGCGAGTCTTTAAGATGGCGATAATCTTCCGACCACACCGCTACTGTCATTTTAATACTTTTGCAAGGCCAACATTTAACCAACTGGGACAGTATGGTAATAGCCTGAAATTGACGAAATGGACTCTGGGATGTGATGATGTATGTGCAAGTCATTTACATACCATTCTGAGTCAGTGACTGGAACGTCAACAGTGTCAGTTTGCCGGACCAGTGGGACTGTCAGTGTCTCTGGCTCAGTGGGATATTGGGGATGTCACACACTCTATCAAATAATGTTCATCATGGGAGCAGCCAAGGGAAAAAGACACACACACACACGGGTGGACATCAGACAGAGGGGCAGATCCTGGAGAACCTAATGTGGATTTAATGACAGAGCTTCATGAATAAAGGCAGAGATTAAAAAAAATTATGGTGAAAAGAAAGTAAATATAATGTGTGTGGGGGGGGATTCATTTCGCTTGACAAAAATTGCACAATATGAAGACAATTTTGTTTTTGGTAGTGATCATCTTCCCTTGTGTTGTCAGAAAAAGAGAGGGAGAGAGAGAGAGAGAAAAAAAGCAAGGGTTGTCCCATTTATGTGCCATTAACCAGTTGATAGATTTACAGAGGGGAGATGGGGCTTTAAAAGATGACCTGTTGTCACATCTGCAGTGAGATAATCTGAGTCATGAGTACTGTTGACACAGCCATCTTGTACGCACACACACACACACAGATAGAGAGGGGGACTCAGCACCCATCACTACTGTCACAACTTAAGCTACTTACTGTGCAGCCATGGAGTTTAAAAGTTAACTACAATGCTAAGCAAACACATTTCAGATTTTATTCATGTTCATCTCCTCAGCCGTGGCGCTAATTTCTTGCGTGATGCATCTGTTTCTGTCTTTGCCGGTTTGTCTTTGTGACCCAGCTGCTTCCAGTGAACCCCACCCCTCCTCTTCCTCTTCCTCTTCCTTGTCGTCCTCCTCCTCCTCCTCCTGACCTGCCTGAGTGCAGGACTGCTCCTCTCTCTCCCCTCAGTGACTCCCTGCTACAGTGTGTTTGTGTGACTGCCAGCGGGGGTGGGGGCAGTCGACTCAACCCCTCCAGTCTCCTAGCAACAGAGCGGTTTGGTGCGGGACAGGGAGAGCACGCAGAGGGGATGGGGGCTGGTTGTACAGTGGCTGGGGAGAGCAAAGTCCTACAGGATTAGAAAAATGGAGAGATGGGAGAAAAGGGAAGAAGATGGAGCGAGAGTTTTGCAGCGTTGGTGATGATTAGGGATGCTGACATGTCTCCTTTGCTCTTTAAAATGGCATGCTGTTGACGTGAGACCAAACATCAACAGCTGTTCTCCTCTGAGATGCCTCAGCTACGGACTCCACCTGGAAGACATGTAGTGAACATAAAATACAAATACACACAATGCTGTGTTTGGATGTGAATGTTTACCTCCAAGTTGGCTGGTGTTTGGAAAATAAAGCTTATCTTTGTCGAGGAGCGCAAGTAGGCCTTCAGGCAAAGGACTGATGTGGTGGCTAATGGAAGACAAGGTCCAGTATGTAGGACTTTAGAGGAATCTCTGTATATAGAAAGTGGACAGATTTCGGGTTTGCTGGTTGAAGCTAACCGGGAAGTAAGAATATACTGTGTAACCATAGTTTTGGCTCTTCTTCAATAGAACATGGTGTCAATATTCTAGATTGTGTCAGAGGACAATACAAGACAAATAATGACACGCTTGAGTGGACACCAGCGTGATTGACAGCTGGTGTTGTCGTCCAATAGGAGCCTGATTACAGGTGGTGTTTGTGTTGGTGTCAAACTTTGGAACTAACTATCACTAGAAATGAACAGTTGTGCTTTTGTTTAAAGGAGAATTAGCTCATCAGATTTACATTGAGTAGAGATTCCAACATGTGCAACCAAAACAAACACTGAGACATTTTGTCGTTTATTGTCACCTAAAGGCCACCATATGGTTGGAAAGCAAGGTTGATGCAACTTCACCACCACATTCAGTGCACCATAGCTTTAACACGAGGATTAGCACTGTTAGCTTCACAATTAGCAATAAACTGAATTGTCACTGATTAAACACTTTGTGTAAATAACATCAGAAAATTCCAAAATAATGTGTTTATATTATTTGTGTTAGGTTTTAGCCCATGAGATGTGCCATGTCATCTGTAAGGCAGTCTTGAGACAATGTTAATATAATTTAAATCCAACACATCAATACATTCAACAATTACAGTATTGTTGGTAATTACTGACCATGCACGTTTGTAGTGACACCTACAATAAGAGGACCGGCTCACATCGTTGCAGGTAGATTATTGCAATCTGAGGGAGCTCCAATCATCACATACCACTTCCTTTAGAGGCTGCAAGTGCAGTTTTACATAAAACCAGCAGCCCCAACATCTAAAAATACTCTGTTTTCAATAAGGTTATGATACTGAAAAGTGTCTATTGCACTAACCTCAGAGTGTGTGGAATTTTTTCTTTACATATGACACTCACAATTAATCACTTGCCAATTAAGGAATAAATTGTCCAGTCATTGCAATATAAGAAAGTAAAGCTGCAACAATTAGTCTGATTTTGATCATTCTTTAAACATGAATCATTGTTAACGTAAATATGACAAACAGTCCCTCCCTCCAGCTTCTCAAATGTGATTATTCACTGTTTAAAAAAATCACTTTACATTATATCTTTTTGGGTTTTTGACATTTAGAGATGTTTTACGAGAGTTGTTCCTTATCACCAGTGACATTCGATTGAGCAAATGATCAATTAGTTAATCAAGAGAGTAATGTGGAATAAAAAAAAAATATGGTTACATCAAATATTGGTTGCAGCAGAATTAGCCAAGCTTGGTCTGCAATGGTTGTTTGTGTTGGAATCCCTGGTGTGTATGCTGGATATTTTGTTGGGGTAGAATTCAGTGGAGAATGCAGCAGCCGTGTGGGTGCTCTGCACACCCCACAGTTGTATGAGATTATCTAAATCCAGTGTGAATGGACCTGACACCATTGTCCCAAGCAGCAGCAGCGGCGGTGGTGGTGGTGGTGGTGGTTGTGATGTCACCTGGGGAATGATGATGATACTGCGATAGATTACAGCTGTGATGAAGAGGAGGGGGATCACTATTATTTCATTTATTATCATTACATTTAGCCCATGTTGACAAGGGAGAGTGGCGAGAGGGAGAGAGAGAGAGAGAGAGGGAGAGAGGGGCCGGATTAAAACAAACCCGCTCTGTGAGCTGGCTTTAGTTGCCATGGCAACGATCATTACCTCGCACTTGGGAGAGCAGGAGCAAGGAGAAAGACGAGGAGGGAGGAGAGAAAGAAAGAAAGACAGAAAGAAAGAAGGGACAGAGAAGGGGGGATAGAGAGATGGAGGCAGGAGAGAGTACACAGTTGGGGAAAATGAAATGTCAGCTCTCAGAATCTGTGCAGAAATGTCAGGGAGAGGAGGGGGGAAAGTGTGATACCTCAGTGCCAGGGGGACAACTTTTTGAACTTGGGATCCTCCACTCACACAAACAGGGAAAAGATCACTCCCCACCTTGAACCCAATCCCCATAAAATGTCAGAGCATGTCCCGTATTCGCGTGGAGGAAGTGGCCTCTCAAACTGCAAGAAAAAAAACTAATTAAAAACTCCAAATCCATTAGTTCCATTTTATGGTTGCTGAGACACTTTACGTTGAAAATAACAGCAGGTGCTGGAATATAATGATAAGATCTTGTGGAAAAGGCAAAGTGTTGACTGCTTCGTGATGAGGGAATGAAAGAGTTACTTGTAGAAAAAAAAAACATGGAGGTAGAAGAGGGGAAAAAAAGAGGACAGCCCCATGTGGTGCTGTGGATGGAGGCTGTTGTCCTGGCAATCCCACTTCTATGGTGTGTCACATGACCCTTTGCCCAGCACACCTGCCCGGGAGATATCAGTGGTAGTTTCTATGGCGACAGGGTCAGCAGTATGGGAGGCAGAATGGCTGCCAGAGGTGGTGATAGGAGGGACTGCTGTTCCTGTACAGTGTTGGTGATGTTATTTTTAAGCTTGACAGAGACATGGGGTGATGGTTGCTGACCCAGCCACGGGGCGAGACTCCTCCACCTCCATGACTGCAGGAGGAAGGCTGGACCCAACACCTTGTGCGGTGTCTGTAACCACCTGACCCATAACTCATGGATGCAGGAATCTGTATTTTCCAGATTTAATATTCAATGTTTCTCTACTGTAGATGATGCAAACCTCTCACCCCTGTGAGCCTGAGTGGGTGGGACATTAAACTAAACTCCAGTCCATCTCTCTCTCGTCTTTCAGTGTTCGGATGGGAATTCAGCCCAAGACAACTCCTCCCTGAAGCGTGTAGCTGTGGTAGAAGACTTCTTTGACATCATCTATGCCATGCATGTGGAGATGGGTGCCGACCCCGGCAGAGCACCCAAACACGCAGGCCAAAAGAAGACCTACAAAGCGGTGCGTAAACGCTGAGAATCTTTACAGTAAATCTATTTCTGTATCTATAGTAAAAGCAGAGTGGTACACAGGTGTATGTATAACAAGACAAGAGCATTGAAAAGGAAAACACATAAATAACTTCATCAGAAAAACATAGATGTCAGATACCAGTCTACTAATACACTCACTCTGCTCATGTTTAACATGACCCCTGTCATACTTGAAAGGGGTAATGGATGATTAACTCGAGAGGAAGACAGCAGAACACCTGCCATTAAACACCACCACTAGCAGGAAACAATGGAGAATGTCATGGGGAATGTGCATAATTGTTAAATTATAATTATATAGTCTCAGATCCAACAACAGTAGAAAATCAAGTAGAATTTTGACTAATGGCTGCAGAGAAATTCATTAGGAGTCATCCTCTGAGAAACCCTGAACGGCTGTATTTCAAGTTAGTGGCATATTTTGTTTCTGAACCAAAATATTGGCCTCCCCTGTATATAAACAAAGACAGAACCTACTCATATGTCTTCAAAACAAGAACTCCACCTGCAGTTTGCAAATAGCAAATAAAAGCTGCACGCTTTCCTACAGAAGAACACATAGGAGGGGACAAACTGTGTATGAACACATGTGGTCTGTCAGTCACACCAAATGCAATACCACCAACCAACATTAGCACAAAGCACGGCTGAGTAAGTACAACATCGCAGAGTTGTCTTAGAGGGTTTACAATATAAAGTTCAAATGTAGATGTTCTCACTGGGGGCCACTTCGGACTCTATGTCTATGTTACTCTAATGGATGTTTCCATGATGAAGACCTTGCATCTGTATAAACTTTGTATTGTGAGCATGCATTTACCTTGTGTGTCCAAATATTCTCCTTTTCTTTGGGTTTAAGGAATCCCAGCAGACATAGACTGTATATAAAGATGATTGTAGCGCTCAGGAAATACCAGGGGAACAGAAAAAGACCAACCAGGTTTACAAATTAGACAAATGAGTTGCTTTTTTAAACAACAGTGCCTACTTTGTGTCATTATTATTGATGTTTTAAATACAGTCTCTTTGTTTGGAGATGTAAACAAATGTGTGGTCTCAGCTGTGGGTGTGATGGTGTCTCGACAAACTGAGAGGCTTTGTGTTCATCTGTGTTGGGAGTCAGGGCCCGCAACCACAAGTTTAGGAGAATATGCAAAATATATCCACATGAAACCGGCATTTTTGAAGCCCTAAAACACTATATTTTGAAAAAAAAGATCCGTCCAAAATCCATCCTTTACAACCTTCACTGTGCTGCTATCCTTCACATTAATGTATACATATGTATATGTATATATATATATATATACATATATATATATATATGTATGTATAAATATAAATATATATACATACATATATGTGTATATATATATATTTATTTATGACATTATCTACTGAACACACTTTTGCACTGTGTGGCAATCTGTTTCTTCTGCACTGCTGCAACCATGACGTAAGAATATCTCTATATTGTAAATATATGCAACAATAAAAGTTGAAAATTTATGTTTTCACGTATACAATCAATCAGTGTTGAGGGGGTTTTGCAGGACTTTGGTACTCCCTCCCCCGCAGAGGTGAAAAAAATAGTCATAGAGCCAAATTCCCCCTGCCCTGTAGTGAGGTCCTGTCACGTCTCATAGAGTGTACCCTTTTGAGGAGGCAGCATCACTGGGGCAGGGCATAATATGGAACTGTCACTGTGGCCTTCTGGGAGGTGCATGCTCCTCTGGGTGGCCTTTCCCTCTCAGCTGCCTCAAGGGTCCATGATGGGTGGGGGCAAAGGGGATAGAAAGCTGTGGCATTGGTGATGGTGGTAGTGGGCCGGTGGGGGTGGGCACCCCTGCTGCCTCTCCATGGTCACATGAAGGTCGCACTTTACAGGGAAACGCCAGAGGGGGCGAGGAGGGGAGAGGGTGGCATCGCAGCGGAGAGACAAACAGAGGAACGCTGAACATGAGAGAGAGCGAGAGAAGGAGAGAGGGAGCAAGAGAGGTGTAGCTACAGGTTGACTGCAACCTAAGAGAGCAGGAAAGGAAATGAACATGAAAAAGATGAACATCACTGCTTCTTTAAAGCACTAAAGCAGAAATGTACAGAGGCCCGGAGCTGGAATTAGGCCATCCAAAAGCAGGAGCAATTGCCCACAGGGAGGATTCCTGCCCATGCCACGTCAAGATAACACATTATCACCGACTCCTAACTTTCACGCATGCATGTGGAACAAATACCAACATGTGTACACCTGCACACAGTTTGAATTCAGCCACATCCTGAGTCTTTCTTTTTTAAACCCGGTCTCCTCCGCTCCCTCCCCTGACACAGATAGCTGAGACCTACGCCTTCCTGCCCAGAGAGGCGGTGACGCGGTTCCTAATGAGCTGTGGAGAGTGTCAGAAGAGGATGCACATCAACCCCAGCACTGCAGAGTTCAAAGGTAATGACACACATCTGACCCGTGGATCACTCACTCAATCTGCAGACATCATTAACTGATATGCTATTTTTGAAATCAACCTTTAAGAGCATGTTTCATTTGACATACTGACACAGAGAAGGGTTAATTACTGTGTTGAGTTGCATGCTGGGATTTTATTAACTAATCAGTCTTCTAATAAATCATTTAGGGGTAAAAAATTCATCATTACATTTATTAACAATCTTTGTTTTTTTCCGCATAGATATTTAATTGAATGATAAACACGGTTTTTTTGCACTTTGAAGAGTTTTTTTTATCATTAATAAAACATATTGTATGTATAATCATCACTAACATGATGTAACAAAGACTCAAGAGGCCTGCATCTCTGGGAGCCACTAAAATGATCACATAATCCCTCTAGTGGCCAGTGTGGAGACTACACTCAACTTTCAATTATATTGTTTCAGTTCCTTTTGCAGGATGTTGCTGCACTTCTGCTCAGTTTGCAATAGTTTGTTCTGTGATTAGATAAGAACTTCTTAAAGAGTGATTCAGGGAAAAAAAACAAAGCCATTATAGAAGTTATGCTGGTGTATTGGTGCTCTGTCCCGTTTTAATCCTAATCCAAATTCTATAGCATGGAGCAGAACGGATTTTTCAACCTGAAAGCGAGAACCAATCGAAAACAACGGCTTTAAAGTCAGTTTGGCTGACAACTTGTGTTCTTTGATGCCTACCTCTTTCATTTCAGACACTGCTGAAATATTTATTTTCACTTTCTTACACTTTCCAAGGATACGATAATATCTGCTGTGCATTGATTAGAAAAAGATTAGGGGAAAAAACACATTACTGAATAAACTCTAACTAAAAAAGGCTTTTAACTCTAATAACGACAATGCAAATGATAAATGCCAATTTGGCATATTTTCATTGCTGATTGTTAATGATGGCACAGTTGTGACATTAACCACCATTTCATAAATATTATTTTTTGTTGTAATGTCATGTGCACAACACAACGTTATAAATTTAACGATAATAAAGTCTAAATAAGAGCACAAATACATATTTTTTAAGTGTTGTTATTATTTATTTGAGTTTATTTACGTTTCACATTCACATTTAATGTCTCTCTTTATTACTTGTATCACCGTCTGGGTTTTGTCAAATGCATAATTCAAAGTATTCAATTAAAAGTGAAGGTACTGCATAAACAAAACTTGACTCAAAGTAATTTGTACTCAAAATGTATCTTACTTTAGAAATTAAACTGAACATGTAAGGTGTGCATTCGTTAATGTAGCTGCCAGATTATTCAGATTATTTCCCCTGAAATAAATTTTGCAATAATTCAATCAAATGGTATTTACAGTAAAAGTACCTCAAACACCCCCTGCTGAAGTGAAGTTCCTAATCTAAGTGTTTAATGTTTCATATTTGTTGTGTTTTCAATGTTTTCTTTTTTCTGCTTTTTCAGAAAATGACAGACCAACTTCTTTGGCCCCAGACCTCATTGATTACAATATGCCACTTACTGCCACCTACCTGAAACAAATGAAACTGCAGTGCATGACAACCACAGAAAGGGTAAGTGTCTCCTCCTGCAAGTGGACAATAAATGTTTGTGAAGTTTGGGCATAAGGCCTCCTGATGAATGAATTAAACCCCTTAATTTCCCATTAAATCTGCCACTGTTACACTTTCCCAAATAGACCATAACTGTATACAAGAGTATCCTGCGTTTTTTTCTTTCTTTCCTTATGTCATCGTTAGGATGTAGGGATCATCTCCTTAACTTTTTTTTAACTAGTCCTCTTCTGGCCTTGGAGGAGGAGATGAGTGTCAGAGGAGGATTAGTAAAGCTTGTGCACAGAGTGACGTCATGTGTGAGACCACTCCCCTGTGTAGCTGTGACAGTAGCACTCACAAGCCCCTGTCACTAAAGTGCAGGGGCTGAGCGCTACTTCATGATGATAACACAGACCTCACTCGCGCATAATTAGGATTATCCGGAACAATGACCCAGGTTGTGATTTGTGGGTGAGTACAAATTAACAAATACTCAGATTGTTGGTCACATCTGCATGTGTGTGTGTGCAGACTGCAAACTGAGAACGAAATGGGCAATGATTTAATAATTAACCACGAGCCGGGGTGATTTCAGCGCTCTGGTAATTTGTTCCATATCTGTGCTGCAGTGTCTTTAGTGTTCAGAGCAGCGGCTGCTTTAACCGAACAGCAGGTTTGTTCTGTTGACAAATGTGGAATCTTTATCTGGTTGTTTGCAGAGCTCACAGTCACAATTCGTCTTGTGCGTGTTGCTTTGCAGAGCTCAACCAACCTTGAATTTCTCTTTGAAACAAGATACAGACATGTTTTTTTTTTTAACCAAACTCTGACTTTATTGTGATGTTTAGTTTGGATACAGGCCTAGTTGTTCACACACCACCATAAAGGGACTAAAACCAATGATCCTCTGTCCTTACTATATCATAACATAGTGAAAAAGGAAATGTATTTTCTGTCTCTAGACACACCCAGAAACTCAAAAATATAAATATAAAACTCAAATCTCTTTTCACTCTTTTTATTCTAGTCTATTTATTTTTTATTTTGTGCTGAATTTTCAAAGTAGATCCTCCAACTTTTTCAAGTATCTTTTTTTCTTTTTTTACACACAGACATTAATGATGCTACATTTCTAACTACTTAGAAAATGTAATTAGAGAGACTCTCTTCCTCTCCTTCTCTATTTCTGTCGCTCCCTCTCTCGCTCTCTTTAATGCTCCATGGCTCACTTGGTGCCTAATAGAGCTGTCACTGAGCATTTTGGTCTCCCTCAAACCTCTTACAGAGGGACGGCTGCATATTCCCAGGAGTTTAGGCCTGTTTGTGTGCTCGTGTGTGGAGGAATGAGATGTAATTCTGCCCCGTCCCCATCACACAGTCATAGTCTTGCCTCCCGTGACTGAGATGCCAGCTGACACATGACGCAGCGCTGCATGGATGCCAAGTGAAGTCACCTTCCACGTTACCTTAACGTGTTCTGGACTCTGGGAGGCTTTAGCGCGGCCTGTGGGTAGTTTGTGAGATTACTTCCTCTGTCCTTTTAGTCTAATCCTCAGCTCTTCTGGTTTACTCACATTTATAGTGTGCTACGACAGGCGTCTTTAAGGTCTCTCTCTGTAACACAGTTAAAAAGAGCAGTGCTTCAAAAGATATATTACTGAACAGGGAAAGTCCAAGGTTTCTGTGTTTGTCAGCGCATTTTATTAACTGTCAGAATCCAAAGAAATTTCCCTTTATTCTAACCTTCAGCTGAAGTTGAAGTGATATTATTATATGACTTATTATACACACCTGCCTGAGGATGTACGACAGTCTGAGTCAGTGCCTTCTCACTGGTATCTGTTTTGTATTTGGAAGTGTGTGATGTGATTTTACCTGATAAGTAACAGTACGTGGTTTTTTAAAAATAGAATAGAACAGAATAAATTGTTATTGTGTACCGAAGTGGAAAATTGTCTTACAATTACAGGCGACAAAACAAAACTAGACTAGACTAAAAACAGGACCTAAACCCACAATAAAAGCACATGAAAATAAATTAAAATACATTACTTAATTTGATGACAATTTGACCTCACTGAATAATTTTATTTATTTTGCATTTTTATTGGGGTTTTTTTTGCACTGTTAGGCACTTTGTACATTGTTTTGTACAAGTACTCTGTAAGTGAAGATGTTATTATTCCTTACTCATTACTCCTTTTGCCATCACTTACACTGAAATGCATTCAGGAAAGGATTATTTTTCCCAAACAATGCCAGTGACAAAATCACTTTAAGTTCACAAAGGGCCGCAATAGTGTTGTTTGAAAACTAACTTTAAAACTCTTCTTTGACAGAACAGCTTTACAAGACAATAGGAAAACACATTTTTCTCCCTCTGTGTATCTAAAGAGACAAGTTTGAAGTTTAAAAAAGTGTATTGATAATTCTATCTCTCTCTCTTCCTCTGTCACTTCTGTCTCTCTTCAGGATGACAGTTCGGAGAGCAGTGAGGAAATGAACACCACTGAACCTACGTGGGTCGCAGCCGAGCAGCCCCCAGTGCCTGAGCCCAGTCCACCTAATGGAGAGCGAGTCAACAACACAACAGCTGCCATTAAAGAAGAGGACGGTGAGACGTCATTACCTGCTGCTGCATCATCATCTTTGACGGCAGTTGATTGTTTTGTTTTTAATCTTTTGAGTTTTATTTACATCTGGAGTTTGACTGTATCCTCCTGAAACAGGTGGGGGACAAAAATGGTGTTGTACAGGAAACAGCTTGCCTTGTTCTTAGTGGACTAATCCAAATAAATCCACTCTTACAGGGGGTGGGACACCATCGCAGCCCCAATCCATTGTGCACCCCTCTCTGTCTCTCAGGGTAGAAGGCTTAAAGAAGTAGGACAAAGGCCGATGTCAACCTTCACAGATTAGACGCCACCATAGAAAGGACTGAAAATGGGGCAAAGCGCTGAAAGGCTGAATTACCGGGTTTCAGTAAAAAGAGGTGTTCGCACATGTAGAAATGATCATGTGAAATTAGTACATGGCCATAAACTGGGTTAAAAAGCTATAATTTTCACACAACAGGGAGTGAAAGCTCCCTTCCCCCATAGCTCCCCGCCTCACTTCCTTCCCTGTTCATTGTAAAAACTCTGGACATGTAAGATTCTCCCGCTTTTTTTCCCCCTGTAACTTTTATTTATCTTGATAGTTGACCCCAATACTCACACTCGGTTAACAGTTTGTGAAAGCACAACATCATGAGGCAGGATGTTCCCGCCTCCTGTGGTAACACACCCACTCTGCTGCCAGCCAGGACAGAAATAGTGTCTATCGCAGTCAACAAACCCACGTTAAAGCTAAATGGTGCTGATGACAAATGTCCACACAGCTCATCAGTGTGTCTGCATATCTAACCCTGTCCTCCTGTTCCCTCCCCTCTGCCAGATGACGACTCCTCGGAAAGCGGCAGTGCCAACGGGTTGCCGGCCCTGACCTCGCCGGAGGTACTGGCCGCCAGTGGGAACCCCCCAGATGGTGGGGCCCCTTATGGGGAGGTGACGGAGAACGGCTTGAGCGCTCCCCTGGACTTCAGCGCCACCTCGTCCTCGTCGTCCTCAGAGGATCAGCAGCCGGTCAATCTGAGTGACAGACTGCTGCCTGTGGGAAGCTCGCTGTCCAACACCTACCCTGCAGACACAAACAGGAAGTACCCCATCAAAACAGAGTACGCCAACAAGGTGAGTTGCATCAATCTAATGATCTCCTCTCTCGTGTAGAGCCAACTTTGTGTTCAGGTAGAAATCCACATTTGTGTATGAGCTACAACAGTGTAATTTTTGTTTGTTTCTGGCTCTGTGTAGTCGCCTCCTTACAGCTCAGGAAGCTATGACTCTGTGAAAACTGAACTGAGCATGAGTGTGGAGGACTTGACCTCTGCTCGGGCGCAGATAATCGATGAAGATGATGATGATCATGACGACCACGATGACAGCGACAAGATTAATGATGCTGAGGGTATGGACCCGGAGAGACTTAAAGCCTTCAATGTAAGTGGCCAGTCATAGTCAGCCAGTTATGTATAATATCCTTTCATTCATACACAGTGAATACAACAGACCTATTTGTGGCTCCGTTGAATGTCTCCCTCTTGAATTATATCCATTTTTGTCATGTGCAGATTTTATACTTGTAAAATGTTAAAGATGAGGGGGGAAAAAACATCATGTCCAAATGTTCAGCATTCTCTTTTATTTTGTGAAAAGGTTATTTTTGCATTTTTGAGTCTAATGGAAACAAAAAGATTACATTAGTGAATAAGCAAAAGCCAGAAATACTGTCCTGCGTATGAGCAATGACTCCATTTTCAACATTCTTCTTTTCATCTCCTCCCCCTCCCTCTTTATCCTCTCTACCTCTAATGCTCTCCCATCCCCATTCCTTTCCTCTCTTTTGTTTTCAACTCTCACACCCCTCTCCCTCCCTCTCTCTTTTACTCTCTCCCTCCCTCCACCCTGCACCCCCTCTCCATTTTTCTGCTCTACATCCTCTCTTCCCCCTTCCCCCTCACCCTGCCTCTGTCAGATGTTTGTGCGTCTGTTTGTGGATGAGAATCTGGACCGCATGGTGCCCATCTCCAAACAGCCCAAGGAGAAGATCCAGGCCATTATCGAATCCTGTAGCCGTCAGTTCCCAGAGTTCCAGGAGCGCTCCCGCAAGCGCATCCGCACCTACCTCAAATCCTGTCGCCGTATGAAAAAAGGAGGTTTTGAGGTAGAAAGTCCTCCCATCTAAAACATTGTCTGTGAAAATACAACATGCACTCATGAATCTAAAAGAAATTCAGTGTTTCATGTTCATGATTTGTAAAAATCTTGCTGACTCCTTGCTGCCAGATACGACCGACACCTCCTCACCTCACCTCTGCCATGGCTGAGAACATCCTTGCTGCCGCCTGCGAGAGTGAGACCAGAAACGCTGCCAAGAGGATGCGACTCGATGTCTACCAGGCGACGGTAAATGTCTTGGCAGTGGCTGTTTGTGAATCTGCCCAGCAGGGATTTTGGAACGTGATGAAATGACCACGCATCAGTGGAGCATAGCTTCACCCTCAGCTCTGAGCAGAGCACCATCCAATCCATCCTTTTGAAATAATGCTAAAAGAGAAAAAAATAAACGTGGGCAAAGGACTTGGGGCCACAAAGATGGAGCTCAGGGGTGGTGTCTCTGTGATTTATCAACAGACTCTACCATCTACATACAGTGTTAAGCCACATGAGGGAAACACTGAGTCTGACCGTGCACCACATGAATAAATGGAACAAAATAGAACTTGTGTGTGTGAGCTGGAATAACAAGGAGAATGGCAAAAAATGACCTACCTACCTACCTGCCTACCTACCTACCTTCCTAAGTCATTTACAAATGTACAAAGTCTTTTGTTGTAGCTTTACAAAATTATACAATAGTCACTTATTGTACATAAATACAAACAAAACAAAACAACCTATCCATCTAACTATCAAATCAACTAAGCTGCAACAAGGTAACAAACCCTGACATTTTGCCCCAAAATATCATAAATCATTAATTGAAAATATAAATATTATACCTCATTATTAAAGCATTGTTTGTTTCCGAACATTCTCCAGAATTTGTCGTTTACATAGTAGTGGAGTAAAGTGGCACCTGACAGTAGAAGGCAGGAGAAAGGACACCTCATGTGCATGAAATTATCCAGAGTTTCTCCTGTTGTGTGAGAATTGAGGGTCCATAAACCCTTATAGGCCTTATTGACCCTCAATAAGGCCTATAAGGGCATTTAGCCATAGACTAATACATGGTTTTAAATGATGTACATATATATAGTATTTATTTTGATTTATATTTGAGTGTCACACCTCAATATTCTGCCCCCACACTGAGATAGTTTAATTTCTCATAGGATGAGCCAGTGTCTGTTGACAAGGCCAACTCGAAGGACCCATCCTCCGTGGCCCAGACAGCGTTTTGTATTTCCAGTGCAGCTTTTGCCCAGGACCAGCTCTACACCAACGGAGGCCTCAATTACAACCTGCGAGGATATGGGACAGTCGGCAGCAACCAGCAGAACTCTGGAGCTGCACAAACCAACGGTAAGAAGCATTTTAGGTACACAGAAAAACGAATGAAGTGGCAGGATTAACACCTGGTGCGGTCTTCAGGTTTATGTAGCGTGTGTTCAGAAATGGTTCTTCTGTAAACCTCAGTTGTGGCATCAACAAGGCATTTTTACCCGGAGAAAATGCTCCTCACCAGATGTTTTATCTTTTTTTTTTGTGCATGAAATTCTCAATAAATCAGCAGTTTCTGAAATATCCCAGCCCGGCCTTTTCTGGCACCAATAATGATGCCACATTCAGAGTCACATCATCTTTCTTCCTCACACCGATACTTGGTTTGAGATTCAGCGGGGCCGCCTCGACCATGTCTACATGAGTTGATGCTATGTGACTGGCTGATTAGATATTTGCATAAACAAGCATTTTAACTGTTTTTGTTTGTTATTTTTTCAATCTCAATTTATTTAATACAATATTATTTAAGATACAGAGTTCTTTGGCATACCTGCTTCTTTAAAATTCTGAATTCTGAAATTTTCATAATTATTCTTTTTGTTTCAGTTCTGCCAGAGATTTCTTCCTGTTTTTTCTCTCTACTGACACCTAGTGCTTGGTTTTTGTGTTAGGTTTTCCTCTCTCTGTCTCTCTCTCTCTCTCTCTCTCCCTATATATATATACATACATATATGTATATATACATATATATATGGTATATATAAACATGTAATAGTGTAAGGTTTCTGCCTGACTACGTTAAAGTGCCTTGTTGTGATTAGGCGCTATACAAATAAAACTGAATTGAATTTGTTGTACATTCCAGGGTGTTTAGTCCCTACATAGTTTGATTTTTAAAACAATGTTCTCTGTGTGTGTGTGTGTGTGTGTGTTTTCTCCGGGTTCTCCGGTTTCTTAGGCAATTAGAGTGTCCAGTTTGCGATTAGGCAAACTGGACACTCTAAATTAAAGGTGTGAGTGTGAGAGTGAGAGTGAGAGTAAGAGTTGATGGTTGTTTATCTCTGTGTGGCCCTGTGATGGACTGGGACCTGTCCATGGTGTGACCCCGCCTTTCGCCCTATGTCAGCTGGGATTGGCACCGGGATATACTGTTGTAGAGTTACGGCAGACATCGTTTGTTTGAGGATTATGAGCAGAATGTTGATCATATTGATCATGGGCCTTTATGATTGGAATTGCATGTTGCACTTGTTTTTGTTTGTCTTTCTACTCCTGTGTTTCGATGATATGAGAGGAGAAATAGCAGCACTATTTAAAGAATAAGGATGCCTCCTGACCCTATGTTGCGCGTTTCAATTGCTTAAATCCCATCCCGATCGTCTCCACAGGTCCCACAGATCTGAGTATGAAGTCCGTCTGCCCAAACTCCACCTCCAGCGCCAACAGTCATGGTCAGGGAGGTGGTGGCGGGGGAGCGTCAGCTCAGCTCAGCCCTCCAGAGGTCACAGCAGTGAGACAGCTTATCGCTGGGTACCGGGAGTCCGCGGCCTTCCTCCTGCGCTCAGCAGATGAGCTGGAAAACCTGATCCTGCAGCAGAACTGAGTCTGAACCAAACCGTGCCAACACCCTCTCCTTTAGCCTGTCCATCCCCGTCGCCCTCAGTCACACATACCTGGGCAGACTTTCATTATACAAAGACACAAATATACCCACGTGATACTGCAGTGCTACAGTGATACTGTAGGCATGGCACCTTTACTTTTCTCCCTCATGTTTATTATGTATTTGGACAGGCCAGAACATATCACAGGCTGAAAAATGTTTATTTATGCATTTGGTTCACTTTGACCTTAGTGCCCTCTTCTCTGTAGCCATTCATTCCATTCATTTTCCTTTTACCACCTCAACCTCCATTTGTCTCAGGAAGTGAAGATCTATGTGGGAAAAAAAGGTAAAAAAAATCAAATCTGCATTGGTGTATAAGGAAGTAGCAGAGGCGTGCGGTTAGTTGTGTCCATAACGCCACGCTGGCTCATTTGTGTAGATTTCTGGACAAATTAATAGTGAAAATAGCAGTGATTTGGTGTCGGTATCTTGTCTCTGTTTTTGACACAAATGTAAAATATGCTGTGAAGTGGCATGATTTGATCCTGTCTTCTGAATCAAGTCTTTTTTCTAACACCGGTAACTCAAAATTCATCTCTTGTCATGGAAAAATTTGCTTAGTCGAAGTCGCTGCTAAATCCACTGTCTTGTGAGCCTTAACGGATTCTTGTGTGTGTACCTCAGTTGTGTGGATCGCGTTCCAGATTTGTAGGCATGTGGTTACTGAGAGTCAAAGTCTCGTTACCCAATGTGATCTGATATTCAGTTATATTTATTTGAAACACGGACATCATTTGTCGACTATTTGTCGCTGATAAAAAATAAATAAATGTGGGAGGCTTTTTTAAGACACCTTGATATGCAAATCGAGGTCACAGACTTCTGTCAGGGACGAGCAGGAGATGACTTTAAAAAGTGGATAAAAAAAAGAAAAGGTGCAATATTGAAGATAATCAGTTACGTGTGTCTGCTTACTGGAATGACGAGGCATTTTGAAGGAGTTTTAACCCAAACCCTCCGTCTGCTGTAATTGTCAAGTTGTTAAAAAAAGAAATAATATCCCATGCAGCATTGTAGCCTCTTTCAATGTTGTTGTTTATTGTGGACGCCGATCTTTATCGCTAACCTCATAACTGAGGCACTTTTGTGCACTGGGATCAGTCGCCTGTGGAGTGATGTTAAAAGGAAATGGGACCTGGCAGAAAAATGAGACTTAATGTTGCACGTCTTTCTTTCTTTCTTTCTTTTTTTTTAACTTTAAAGTGATTTTTGTGAAGGTTGTTGTGCAAGTGTTAAAAGTGCACACAGAGCTCACACGCATCCATGGCATGAAGGCATATAACGTCCATGTGGCTTTTGCGGGAAGCAGTGTGAGTCAGTGTGGGCTGCTCAGATAAAAGAAACTCTACTGTCTGTCTGTCTGTCCATTGGTCCATCAGTCCACCTTTATTGTCCCCTCTGTGTCAAACCGTCTCTCTCTCTCCCATCTCCACTGTTCTCATTGACCTTGTGTCTGAAATCACACTGTTTCAAAAAGAAAAAAAAGAAGCAAGAGACAATCTTTGAAAAAGATGTAAGCGCATCACAGTTTACTCGCCCGGCTTTCTGCTTTTGTGACTGAGTGTGTGTGTGTTTATGTACTGTATATATGTGTGTGTGTGTGTGGACTGAGGGCACACAAAGAGTACTTAAAGCAAATCTAGAGCACAGTCTCACAACAGACATTTTTAAGGGTGAGTCACTCGGCACAAAAAAAACACTTGTGTAAGTGTGTGTTTCTGTGTGTGTGTGTGTGTGTGTGTGGGTGTGTGTGGGGTATTATCTTTTTTGTTTTGTTGTAAGCTTTGGTATTGTCAGTATCAGTATGTCGATTGTCCCCTTTGTGTGTACGTGGAGTGACACTGTTTTTACAACATCAGTCTGCGATGATTTGATTCAGTCGGCTGAAACATTCCAAACAAGGACAATGACTCTTCGAGCGGCCACCAGCGGCTCGCACCTTATTGATTTGTCAAAGTTTAGAGAGATATATTTCTGTATTTATTTTCACAAATCTATCATATTTTATCACAAGTCAGTTTTTATTTCAGAGTCGCCCGCTGCCATAGGACCAGGCTGCTCTCACGTCAGAGTTAGATTCATCCTTAAAAAGAACCATTTTACATTTTTATTACCACGTGTCACGATTGGGCTGCATTTACGTTTAAATTCTCTTATCTATTGCAAGTTTGGAAGCACTTTATAGCTCAGGACTAAGGTAACATAACATAGTGATGTGAGTTTGTCTTTACCTCATTTTGGAACATCAGCTTCAAAGGAAAAAACTTATTTTAGATTATTACAACTTTCAGCACGACTCGCGGTCAGAAGCAGTTTCCATTCTTCTTTGACTGGTGCTCATCGGTTTGCATGGTCCATGTGAGGGATGTTATCATGAAGGAGACCCAGAAAAACCAGGTTTTTACTGACAAAAGCCTTTCCTTTCCTTATCCTTTACCTCAGGATTTCAGCAGGATGAAGCTGGTCTGGAGCAAACGTCTAGTTTTATTTACATAAAGTCAAAGTGTGGAGAAAAGGATGTGTAGGGAGTGCAGCAGAAGCATGTTTGAGATCAGCATTGATCTCAGATTCCCTCAGAGTGTCTTCTCCTCTGAGAGTTAAGTCTGTTTTTAAGTATTTCCCTTTTATTAATCGTTTACATTAACTGCCTAATTAGTGCTGAAAATGAACATGTAGTAGATATGCGACAAAACCACTGGTTTATTTTTAGTGCAAGACAATATTTAGGATTTTAAGTGTCTTCAGGGTCTCTACAGGGCTTTATGTTGAGACTTAGAGGTCCAATGTGTAAGAACTGTAAACGTTACATCCTGTGGCGAGACTGTACAGATTGTCCTCCATTTCCCAAACACGGACTCTGATCTTCTGAGCTTGAGCATTTGTTTTAGGCTGGTTTGTCCATTTGATCTACTGTAAATCCAATTGCCTAAAGTACATGTAAAAAGAAACTAAATGATTAAAACGCTCATACATACAAACATACTTACTTACAGGAATAATATACATTTCTGGCCATAAACGCACCTAAATATTACACACTGGATCTCCAAGTCTGACTTTAGCTGCTCCGCCCAGAGCCTTACTATTTTTTTCTTTTACTCTGCCTCAAAGAAAACGTTCGAAACACTACCTGCTCATTGCCTAAAGAGCCACATTTATTTCCCTCAGGAACCAGAAAAAAGTTTACCATCAACTTCAAAAGTAACACTTAAGTTCTGTTAGAAAGTTATTCAGTTGCTGTGTTTTTATTTGAAAGCACAAGTATTTTAAAGAGAAACTGTATTCTAAAGACATGAGCGTCTCGTGTCAAATCAGCTTCATTCACACTTGACCCAGTGTGACACAGAGAGCGCAGATCTTTCCCGACTCTCTGACCCTGACTCCTCTGGTTTATCTGGTGACTCCCACTTCATGAACTATCCCTCTGGACTCTAAAACAGACATGATCGTAGACGTTGGTGGGAGCTGACTCCTCATACATGTCTTCCTCGTCTCCTCCAACCTGCTCGTTTTGTTACTGTACTACCATAGCAGATCCTTGACAGTCTCACGTAGAACTCAGTGATGCCACGCTGAATCTCGTCCCATTATCAACAAAAAAAACCCACAAAAAAAACACCATACACACAATAAACGCTTGCAGATTTGTATTCCGTCTGAAGTGTACACGCTAAGCAACATTTTAGCTGTTTGGTGGAGTTACTGTGATCAACAACGACCACTTGTTGTCATGTTGTTGTTGTTGTTTTTGTTTTGGTTTCCTCTTCTTCTTCTTGAAAGCCCAATTGATTTTCTCTTTGTATTGACTGGACAATGTAATCTATTGGTGTTGATTAAAAATGCCCTGGTAGCTTGTGGATTTGCTAAAGTGGTCAGATAAATGTACTGTATAGCTGTACAAAGAGTGATAAAAAAAAAGACGTTTTCAACCTTTCTTTTTCTTCTGTGGGTACAGCAATGTTTTCTAAAAAAAAAAAAAAAAAGAAATCTCAAAGTGGTTTTAGCCCTTGCCTGTTTTAACTTATAATTTGGTGGTGGTCTGTATTACTTCTATTGTTATTTATATGATTTCAGTTGTTGCCTCTCCTGCACTGATGACAGACTGTAGCTCTGTGCAGGAGCTTGTACTGTAAACCTGTGTGAAGCTTTGTATTTTCCCCTCTGGTTTTTTGGACTCAGTGAAAGTGTGATGTTTACATGTACAGTTTTTCAGAATACTTTTCTTTCCTTTTTTGGCGTCTTATTCAGACTCTTTCTTTCTTTACCCCCCTAATATATGTACATTTGCCCAGATATTTTTAGTTTTGTTGTTGTTGTTGTTTTTGTTGTTGTTACATTGCATCAAGTGCAGGCGTGACCTCGTTGACCCCCTGCGGTCACACGGTCACGGAGTGTGCCGTGACAACTGGTTGTGGTCGGCTCTTTGTTGTGATTGCTTCCAGCATTTTAATCTTAAGAAAAACGGGAGCGTCGCAGCTTCTCAAAGTGGACCAGAAACGATTTATTAAGGATCAAGACGACTTTAATCAGCTGTTTTAAAATACTATTGTGGCCTAAATGGAGAGCGGTGCGGTGTAGGTACATTTATTATGCTACATGAAGTGCTCATAATCTTTTAATATCCCAGCCTTGTTGTTGGGATAGACTCCTTGTCCTTAACCTGACAGGTATCCTGAAAGGTACACTTTGACCTGTTGTAATATCTCCTTGGTAACATAAAAGCCATTCCCCTCTCCTGGCCTTTTAGGGGGAACCATAAACCTCAGGAAATACTGAATCTCCAAGTTTAGTTTTTATCCAGTGATTTCTTCTGAAATGAGATTTAAATCTCTAAGGAAAAACCATCAACATTTATATGAGATGTCTATTGTTTTGTACATTTATCATTGTGATTTTAAAGTGGAGCTTTTTCCAGTACCTGTGTGACTTAATATTTTGTTGTTTTCTTTTTCTTTTTGGGAGTGTTTATAGGTATGGATATTTATTATTATGATTATTATTATGATTATGATTATTATTATGATTATTATATGTGAAACTACAAAAAGACAAAAGAAAAAGGTTGAACCTGTTTTCATTTGTATGTTTCATGCAAAACAGTCGAGGTGAGATTGTCTCTGCCTCCAACATATCATTGAGGGACTTGTGTTTGTTTGGGAATAGCGCTTTCTCAGTGTCGCATCAACGCTATGACAAAAAACTTAAAAAAAAACAAAAATCCACACACACACCAGTGGTTTACCAACAGCAGAGTAACACAGCTCTCCTCTTCTCCTGAGATGTCAGTAAATAAATAAAAACAGTGCGATGAGCTATCAAACTCACATCTGCTTTGTGCTTTCTTCTTCTATTTTCTGTTTTGCTGTAACGTCACTGTCAGGTGGTTTCCATACGTGTTTACTAAGTCACCACAAGAGGGCAGCAGAGATACAGAAAACAGAAAAAAACAATGTCCTCCTTTAAGGTGAGGTGCAGGGGACACAAGCTGCAGGCACATATGGACATGCAACACACACACACACACTGGTTTCCATGACTTCAGAGGACATTGCATTGACTTACATTCATTTCCTGGAGACATACTCTAAACGTAACCATATTCACTACTGGCCTAATCCTAATCCTAACCCTGACTCTAACCATAACCCAAACCTAACCTCAGCCTTACTTTAAAACATCTCTTAAAATGTAGTAATTTACACTATTCGGACTTGATGTCCCCGTAGAGAAACAAGTCCCCATGATGTGAGTGCATATATAAATTTAGGTCGCCACAACATCATGAATACCAGGCACACACACACACACTCAGGTTTGCACAGCTGTTCTTCATGAGACACTGCATTGATGTTCATTCATTTGAATAGCCTAAACAAAACTAATGAAAGATCCAAATGCAAATGAACAGAAACAACTAACTAACTAACCAACTAACTAACTAACTCGAACCTTGTCTGACACCTGTGCTCTAATAGAAAATAAGTTTAAAGAGGGAACTTAAACTCACGTCCTAATTCATCCTGACACTTAAACACCTGCTCTCTCTGTTAAAAAGAAGCTTGTATCGTCTTAATCTGCACTCACTGTCTCTTCTTCTCCTCATGGAGACACATTGATATAATAAAATGATCTTAAACTATGTGATAAAACCACCTTTAGCTTCACGCCCGCTGAATCTAAATCTGTTTTTCCAGGGTTTTTGATTTTTCTTTTCTTTTTAAAAAATCTGATGAAATGAAAAGAAACAAACACCTGTGACCTGTTTGCGATTAGTCACGCTGGGACTTGGACTGGCAGAGGGAAATTCTCAGTTCCACGTGGAGCTCACGCTTTCTGCTTGTGCTACTGATCAAATATAGACCTTAAAAAATCCAGGTCGTCACTTGACCTCCTGAAAGCAGCACGAGACACTTTTATCTGATGTCCTGCATCCTGTCCGTGGAATAGTTTCTAATTCAGCACTATTCAAACATGTTTTTGTTGGTTTGTCCTTGTTGCCTGTTGCTGCTTTTTGGTGATCCATCCTTTATCGTGTTGCACAAACTCTGCACAGATACACCCCGTGTGACCTCATTTAAAAAGGGGGGACCTGTATGATTGGAAGCTCCCGTGTCCGGGGGGGGGGCCCAGGATCACGGGACATTTTTAGACCTGAGAGCCAGGAATAGGTCTTTGGAGGACAAGTAGGACAGGTTGGACAGGTGGTTATGAGAGGCCTGAAGGTCTGAAAAGTTTGAGTCATGAATTTGGTCTTTTAAAATATGCGTGACCCTGATAAACGAGGGTTTGACTCTTGTCCCACTGACTTGTTCATCAGGAACGGAACTGAGACAGAAGCAGACTTTGTTCAGGTTATTCTTAGATGTGTGTGCACATTGCAAAACCTTTTTCTACATGCCATTTCATGGAAAAGTTTATTCAAGGGACCAGGGAGTTTATAGTACAGTATGTAGATGCTCTTTAACCAAAAATTATATTTTTAATGCTGAAAAATAAATACAAAAAAACCCCAGAAAAAAACAGTAAAACACATTATTATTTCTTGAATAGATGTCAAATTATAGTTATTTACTTGCATTCCTGAACAGAAAAGTTAGTTTTCGTGCTTGAATGTTATTTTTGATTAACTTCTGACTCAAATTTTGGTATAAAAAGGTTGCGTTTTGTTATTTGCCAAATGTATAATATAACATCATGTTATATGATGTTATATTATATCATATAGAGACCACACAAATTAACTCTCCTTAAAAATACAATATTTCTAGAGCACTTTTAAAAACCACCCAGACAGATTTAAAGGCACCGCAACATTAAAGGTATAAAACATCAAAACTATAGATTGAAAATAGAAGTAAACAGTTGTTAATTACTGCCATTTTCTCTGACCATAGACCACTCAACAACAGAAATGCCATCTGAAGAAAACACAGAGGAAAACACATGGTAGAGATTTTAGTCTGGGTTTAAAATTGAAAAAGAAATAATGCTGTTTTGTTTTCATTATTTGTTGTGCTTCAGTGTGAAGAGTCTGTCTGGGTGTTTTTTTGGACAGGAGGTGAGAAAAGAACATCTGCAGTGGGAAGCATTCGTAGAACAGCATGACTGACTTTTCATTCATTCTTTCATTCATTGGCCATTTTCTTTCATTTTGAAAGATGATGTAAAGCACAGAACTTAAACTTCAACATGTGTGTGAGGCCGAGCATGTGTTGCAGTAGATCAACCTGATTGAACTTGAGTAAAACATTCTTCTTCTTTGTTATTTATGGTTTGTATGTTAGACATTAGATGACTTGTGTATATTGGATTTTTATACCCATAATTGAATTTATTTAATTAATTTATTTGCATGTTTCACAGGAGTGTTACGAGCTTTGTTTCTTTGACTGTCACAACAATCTCTTCTCTTATATGATATATACATATATATATACATATATACATGTATATATATATACATGTATATATATATACATATATACATGTATATATATACATATATACATGTATGTATATATATATATATATATATATATATATATATATATATATATATACATATATATATACATATACATGTATATATAGGGATGCAACATGTGTTACTTCCAGAGCTGTCTTCACCTTTTTAATTCATGTGACTATTTTTTGCCCAGAGACTGATGAGTCACATTTATAATGATGAGGTGAGGTATTATGTTATGTATCTGTATTAACACCTGAATGAATCATTGCTAATCCCATCAAAGCTAAAGAGATTAGGACGCGTTTTGTCAGTGTGTTCCATTATATAACAGATGAAACAGCAGCTCTTTACACGGAACACAAACCAGATAACAGTGATGTAATGTAACAAAGTACAAATACTTTGTTACTGAACATAAGTACAAAATTCATGTATCTGTACTTTACTTTGTTATTTATATTTCTAGCAACTTTTACTCCACTACATTTCCTCTAAGTATCTTTGTATTTGTATTTGGTAGTAACTACTCTTGCCAGATAATATCATAGAGCTGAAGTCATAATAAGACTGTGCACATATGTGATAACAGATGAAAGACAATGCAAATACAGACTACAAGCATTTTTTTTTTATTTGTGTCAATATATATATAAGAGGAATACATGAGAAAAAAACACTTTTTTACACACTTGAGTTATTTGGTCGTAATGAAACATATACATACTATTTAAACTTGATTTAATAAAGTTAAAAAAGAAATAATGTGGATGTAATGGCAAGATGATGGTGAAAGAGGCGGGACAATGAAAAAGGACTCTAGGAGGACGTTGTTGGAGGGGACATTGGTGGAGGAGACGTTGTTGGAGGAGACATCGGTGGCGGGGACGTCGGTGGAGGAGACGTTGGTTCCGATTTCCCGTTATCA
Source organism: Solea senegalensis (assembly GCF_019176455.1). NCBI lineage: Eukaryota > Metazoa > Chordata > Actinopteri > Pleuronectiformes > Soleidae > Solea > Solea senegalensis. The sequence continues at coordinate 5,656,794 of NC_058031.1, forward strand.
CTGGATTCACTGGCTTGTCTCTGCAAAACCATTTCCCGGGCGATGCACGTCACCTGACCATTGGCCACTGTGTAGGTTTTGTTCCTGCAGCACAGAGAGGAATCAGAAATATTATTAATACTGAAAATAAAAGAAGAAAAGAAAGGAGACACTGGTCCACGTCACGTCACAACACTCACTCGGGCTGATTGTGTTTCCCGAAGAAAAAAGAAGTCCACCAGTGACCGGAGTCTTGCCGTGGAAGTCCTGAAGAAAAACACATTTTGTAGATAATTTTTTTTGCATTTGTTGTGGTTTCACTTTTCCCCACATTTTTATTATACATTAAAATGAAGCGTCTTCCTGTGAACATACCTGGGTGATGTGGAATGACCTCTCCCATGTGATCAGAACTACCACACGAGCTGTTGCTGGAGTTGGACCCGAGCCGCCCTGGAACAAACGCACAGCAGATTAAGTATTAAATAAACATAGAATAAAGAATAAAAGACAGCATAAACGCAAACAGGTCACATCTGACTCACGTCTGTAATAATCGTGCGTGGCGATGAGGGAACCACTTGATGGTATCGCTGCCATTTTCTCCAAACTTTGACCTGCTTGACGGTAGAAATCTGAAGAAAACACAGAGGAAAACAGATGGTTCAGGTTTTAGTCTGGACATGTAGTCTGGGTTCTTTAGGAACAGGAGGTGAGAAAAGAACACCTGCACTGGGAGCATTCACAGAACAGCATATCTGACATTTCAGGGAAACTCTGGCCCCCTGTGCTACATTCCCTCAGTGCAGGCCAGGAAAGCAGCTGCTTTAAAGAATCTCATTTCCCATGACTCAAATAACACATGTGAAAGGGAGCGTGTCCCCATGCACAGCTCCAGGCCTGTGCACGAGCTGCCTGCGTGACTGCAGCAGCCAATGGCTGAAGAGTGAGTAAGCCAGTGTTCCTGCAAAGGCTTGCTTTGGCTCAAGAAGCTGCAAGTGCTCTCCAGCATATTCCAGACTCTATTAAATCCCCAGATCCAAAGAGAAAATTCAAACTAAACATTATGTCATTCAAGATTCTGTGCAATCGGCGCAAGGAAAAATAATTATCATCTGTGTCGCAGCCTGGAGCCTGAGAAGCAGCTGGAGGCCGTGAAAGCTTAACACGAGGAGAAGAGCAGATAGTTTTAGAGGATTAAAAAAAAAAAAAGCACCTCAAGAGCCAAAACAAACAAAATGTACAGACACAAAAATGATAAAAATGATAAAGACCTCATCCAGTGCATTATATCAACAACAACGGGCAATAGAACACCAAGGTTATTACAGTTAACTGAAATGAAAACTAACGAGTGCAGCTAAAATGTGCTTAGTTTTCGTCTTTGTAAATCAATTTCATACATAATCTTTTTGGGTTCTTATGAAGTGTATTTATTTCCTCTTTTTTATTTGAGACACAATACTTTTTGAATCTTGCACCTGGCAAATACTCCAACACTAATGTAACCTTGTATAATGCTCTCGTAAGTGCTTCGAGGTGGTACTTTACTATTTACGTAGATTTTTTATAATGTGTACATATTTAGTTTCATTTTTATTTCACTCTGGATTGACAAGAGGAGCAAATACTAACTGTAACAGTGACTGTGCAGGTAAAATGGCTTGAATCTTTGAAAGTCAACATTGTGTTGGGTGTGTGTGTGTGTGTGTGTGTGTGTGCGTGCGTGTGGATGATCCACACCTGAACCAGCTGGACTGGATTATTGACTGTTATCTTCAGTTATATTTTCAGTTGACGTTCAGACATGTGTTTGATTGTGAGTGACTTACCTTTTAGATGAGGCTGGTGTTTTTAAGGCGCAGGTGGTTTCACGTGTTGGTTCAGAGGCTCATCAGTGGGTCTTTTTCTGTGGACTTCTCTCTGTCTTTCGCTGTTTCTTTTTCTGCTGGCTCAGTGGCGTGCGTGCAGCATCTTATATAGTAGTTTGGGATCCCTGCGCGTGCTCCGGTGGCGCGTGGGGCGGGGACTGTGGCTTGGCGAGTGAGCTCAGGTCAAAGACACGGAACGTGTTGTGCTGTTACGTGAACGTGAAACAGACGGGAAAAGAACATTTTGTTGTTGACGCCTGACACAATAGATAGCTTTTCAAAAAACGACCTTTCTGAGGCGCCCGGGCGTGACTCACACACTGTTTATACGCGTTCATATGAGCTAACAGGCGTTTTGAGATATCGGATGTTTCGTGACCGACATTTTACAGCATGTTCACCTCTCACCCATATTCTCACCCCCTCCCCTCATATGTGGGGGTGTAGTGTCACAGTTAGCCACTGTACTTACTCACTGTTTAAATCATAGCTCATTGTGAAAAGAACGTAGAATAACTGTGTTTCTTTGCTGTATTTACACAGTGGGAACAACAACATCAAGCTGCTGCTATTGAGCCTCTTTGTTCTCGTGAAGTTCTGCGCTGAATGTGTGACGTCACTGAGGCTACGAGAAGCGGATGCAGCGTCGTTTAAAATCAAACTTTTGTTTGTAACAGCATAATATTTTGTTTCGACTATAGAAATAATTAGCAGCGATATTATATTAATATTGATAAATCTCTACGATTGCTTAGACGTCGCAAGTGTCCCTGGTGGTCTAGTGGTTAGGATTCGGCGCTCTCACCGCCGCGGCCCGGGTTCGATTCCCGGTCAGGGAACATGTGTTTTTTCCTGCTTCCTCTCAAGTTTGTTCCAACCAGTACGTTGAAAAATGTTGCTTTTGACATTGGTACATTTTTTCCCGTTAAACATTTGAAACTAAAACATTTCACTGCTCCTAGCACCAGCTAAAACACCAAAATGGCTGCCACTGACAGTGGTTATAAGGAAGAGATAAACAAGCAAACAAACTAGAAAAATCGTATTTATTTACGTGACTAAAATGAACAACAAACACTTAATTTAATTAACTTTAACTAAAAACCATACAAGTACAAAAACAGTTGCATTTACATCATAGTGTGTAAATAATATCAGTCCTTCAGAATTTGCTCACATCTTAATGTAGATAAACTGCTGAAAATCACGAAAATGAGAATGTAAATGACATAAGTTAGAGATAAATGAGTTCACATTACAAATGTCATAGTTTCTATAGTTCTATTCATAATTCCTGTATTAAATGATGTATTAAGTGAGAAATACCGGTAGACAAGGACATTGTTAGCTTTACAAGGTATGAAAAAATAATTAGTTAGTAGTGTAGCGTCTCATGTGCTGTGGCGTGAGGATCCTCTTTCAAACCCAGACGTGTCTCCACCGCCCGTCACCTTATCCTGTGTGATTCAGACATCAAACCAGTGGCCATTGTTACACAGAGTAGTGAGCAAGTAGTGTGTCCTCCATGTGTACTTGGTTGTCAAGATGAACTCACCTTTACGTTGCCAACCATCTCCTCAAAGGACTTGAAAGTAGACGAGTGTCTGCAGAGAAATGAAAAAAAAAAATGAATGAATTCACCAGATAAATGACCACATTTTTGTCCTTGTGACTTCAGTGAAACATTTACACAAATAACAGCAGAGAGAGACACAGTCATGGGGGGTTTGTTTACCTCATGGTCGGGACACTCATAGTGTGGCTCAGAGTGCTGGGTAAAAGAGAGGAATGTAGAGAAGAAAAACACACACACACACAAAACAACAACCGTTTAATTACTTAATAATACTGAGATGGTCATCAGAGTCCTTGAGTCATATCTGGTCCTGTGTGAAGTGCTTTCAGATGCGATCTGGACGTAGTTTAGCACTGAGTCATTTGTTTTGTTTGTTACATGTATGAAATATTTGTATTTATGTACATTAAGTAACTATTGTACAACTGTGTAAAGCTACAAGTAGACTGTACATTTGTAAATGACGTACTTTGTAGATAGGTAGGTTAGGTAGATAGAGTCTCTTACCGTGCTGGGCTGGGCAGAGGCAGAGCACTGAAAAGATCGCAGCATGTAGATAAAATCAGACACACACAGATAACATCACACTAGCATCTGCTCTGTTTCCACGTGGATGAGAACAACAACAACAGATGTAGCAGCTGATGTGCAGGTGCACTGGCATGATTGGATTAAGGATGCTTTAAGGCAAAGAGGCCTTTGAACTTAACATGTTACTGGAGTATCACTTTGTGTCCAAAGGCATATTTTCACATCACATTACATGAAGCAGGACCAGGTCAGGACCTACAGATGGGTCAATATTTGAGCATGGAAACACTGTTTGTTGTGATACTTTATGCTGTTTTGCTGCTGTCTGTGTCCCCGTGAACACAATAACAACACACACTCATATCCACCACAGGCACTACACGTGTGTCAGATAATCTGATTAGATTTCTGTTGCACACATTTGCATATTAACGAGGGCGCGCTGATTTCCCTGAAACAGCTTCCAACTCCTTTACACATCAAGCTTATAACAAATTAAAATTGATATCGGATATGAAGTAGATGTTGGTACCAAACCTTTTTGCTTATCTATAAATTGATCAGATTCATTTGGAAAAAACTAATATTCTTGTGCGCATGTTAACTATGCAAAGCAGAAATGTGATGCTTCTTGTGAAGTAGATGATCAGATTAAAATTGGTGTGCCTTGCTGCATACATTTGCATATTTGTGAGATTAACTGTTTTTTGTGGCTCTTAACAGATCCCCGTTCTAAAGGCAACATAAAAAGGAAATGTAGTGTTCTTGTTTTCCTTTTGAACATGAGGAGGGAGGATTTTATGTAGATCAGGGGTTACCTCATCTCTGCTAATCTCCTGGCGATGACCACACCCATGTTGGACAGCGCAGAAGATGTCACCTGGCCAGCATGAGAGAGACCGTCCCGTGTTCTTACATACCTGATTAAGTAAAAAAGAACATGTTAAAGCCAGGATCTCAGTCACAATACTGTCAACTCACACAGGTACGAAACAGTTCTCACCAAGCTCATATACGTCAGTGGCTCCACGTTAGCCCTGTTAATTCTACTGCTCCTTGTACTTAGTCAGACTGTAAAGCTATTAACAGGGTACCAATCCTGTATGACCTGGAAAATCCCATCACTTGTTTCTTAGAATAGATCCTTTCTTTAGCACACAAGCACAAGACAAAAGGTTGGAAAACCTTTAAAAAAAAAAAAAAAAAAAAAGGAAGTACAGCTGCAACTAGCAATTATTTTCATAATCAATTGAAAAAAATGACAAAGAATGTTGGTCGGTGTTCCCCAAACCTCAAAATCCCGACATTCTGAAATTAAATTATTCACTTTCAATGATTTATTTGTGATATGGAAACCTAATAATAGAAGCTGAAAAGCCAGAAAACTATCTGATTAATCGATTCTCACAATAGTTGACGGTTAATTTAGTGATCAAATGATAAGTGACACTCACACATCAGAGTGACGCACATCCTCCAAAGTGGCAGAGGCTGTGAGAAACCTGAAAGAAAGAAACAAACATGTCGCAGTGAGCAGAGCATTACCACGGCTTAAGAGAGGGAGCAGTCATTATTAGAGTGCTTTCCTTGGTTATGTAACCATGTCACACTGAGACAATGTGTGCCGAACATTGTGCTAGTGTAGGAGTTAAATGTCTCACTTCAGGTAGGATCGAGTGGATGGGTTGCATTTAAGCATCAGGCAGACGTTACTGCTGTGTTTATGTGTGTTTACGTGGATACGAGTGCACTCACGGAGCCGAGGTCTGGACTTCATGCCAGCCTTTGGACAGGTTCTGTTTGACGTTGCTCAGAGGACTCATACCCAGCTGCCTCCGGATGTCTGCTGCATGTTTTTCTTTGTCCACAAGCACCTGCCGCAAGGTCTGAATTTCATCCTCCGTCTGTGTAAGCAGAGAAAAATTAGACTTTTATCAGAGGAGGGACAACAACAATAATAATAAGACACTATGATAAATAATTCCCATTACCTTTGCCAGTTCAAACTGTAGACTGTCTACGTCATAATCTGTCAGTTCCGAGGGTGAATACCCATTGGTGGAGGTTTCTGTGATCCTTGTTGAAAAGTTCATGGATGGTGCAGCTGCACCAAAGCCTTGGAAAAATGAGAGAAATAAATAAAAAAAGACTTTACTTAACGCTCATGTAACCAGTATGATAACCAGATGAATTATACTGGATATACCAGACGAATAGAGTAGTTGTAAGTGAGTGTTTTAACTCCTTTGCATCCTCCTGTGGGCATGAGTACAGTCACCAGCCACTTTATTAGGTACACCTGTTCAACTATTTAAATTTAAATCTCTCTATCTACTCATGACATGAAGTTTAAACCAAGCATCAGAATAAGGAAGAAAAGTTTTTAAGTGACTTTTAACATGTCATGGTTGTTGGTGCCAGACAGGCTGGTCTCAGTGTATCAGAAACAGTTGATCTACTAGGATTTATTTAACGCGCACAAACATCTCTAGGGTTTTTTGGCCCAAAAAAGAGCAAATATCCAGTGAGCAGTAGTTCTCTCTGCAAAAACATGAACGATTGATGGTCAGAGTAAAATGATATTAACTCAAAAATAACCACTCGGTTACGCAGAAGATTTTCTCTGAATGAACAAAACCTTGTATCTTGACACAGATGGGGTACAGCAAAAGGTCAAACCTGACACTAAGCACTGGACAATATAAACATTTCCCACCACGATTGTCCTGACCAGAATAATTGTGATTCACGATATTATTGCGATGACTGATAAAAAGAAGGTTTTTACACATTGTGACACATCACAGATAGGACACACTTCTTTGGAGAAAAAATAATTCATTTAATAAGGAGGAAAGATGCAGCTCCACATTGTGGCACATATGATTATGATAGAAATTCACCACAATTAACTTACAGCTTATTGTAAGTGATTTTTCATCACGACGAGCGATAATATCCTCTATTGTTCCATTACTACCTGACACTTTGACAGGTGCTCTGTGTGCCTAATAAAGTGGCTGGTCTATAAACACATTATGAACAACAATATGATAGAAACATGTATACAATACTGCTGAAGTGGAAAAACAGGAAACATGCTACCAAACCACAATGGTTAGATCTACTAAATACAAATAACATAAATGTAACAGCAATCAGTTGCATACACAAAAAAGTACTTGAATAATTCAGAAAAATATACTTCGCAAACCTGAACTCTATACCATTGTCGATGAGTTAAAAGTTTATAGTTCTTATAGACGTGGAGCTGTCCGCGGTGCTGAACGTCACTCTCTCTACTAGGCTTACTGAGGCTAGCAGACATACAGCTAACGTGTTGCACACTGAGTTAGCGTTAGCTACAGCATGTTTAAGCTAACCACAGTAAAACTTTACGGTTCCACAGACAAACGTGAGGTGACGGTGTTACCTTGTCGCTTCATCGCTGCCGCTCTGGAGAGTTTATACCGTGTGTATCTCCATCCACTCAGCTGTACTCAGAGTAAAGAGGCAGGCACACACACACACACACACACACAGGATCACAGAGGCGATTATTGGAACTCATGTTTACACGTACACACACGCGCACCTTGCACAGCTAGCATTGTTAGCTTTCCTTGTTGGGACACTTCACCCTTCATGATGGTGGACTGCTTCACTAAAACTTTAACTAGTTCATGATTAACCATAACCAGGAAACACAGGCACGTTTTAACCAGGGGCATTTTAAGAGAAATCAGGTATGGAGTTCATTTTTGTGTCTTTAATGTTTTTCTAATTTAACTGGTGGAAATTAAGCTTAAATCTGCTCAAGTCAAATTCAACACAACACAGTTATGACAGTTCAGACGTCCCCAAATGTGCTTGATCCTCAGGCTACAGAAGCAGATACAACTGCTCATTGTTCGCTCTGAACTAAACATGGAACCTCCATCAGCCAGAAGAAGCTCCTGAATCAGCTGTTGGAGAAAATGCAGGAGGCATGGCAAGTTCTTTCTTTCTTTCTTTCTTACTGTCCACACATTTGAATGTGTTGATGTTAAAGAGATATGGATGGAAATGTGCTGCTGATCCATTGTCTTTGTTTAGATCATTTTGGCCCACAGACCACATGAGGCTGTCCAATCAATTTCATTTCATCAAGTTATTTTTTTGTGGCTTTTTTCTTTAAATTTTGCATCATTGATAAATTTTTATTGTGAACTACACATATACAGACACTTTTATTTTTGAAATTCTCTGAAATCTATCACAACTCTTATTTTTATTGTGATATCATGTTAAAGAGAGTTTAGTTGAAGCTGTGGAGCTGGGAGAGCACGCTAGTTTTTGGCCATTTGAGACTCCTGCTCTAACGTCTTGGTTAAAAAAACCCTCTGACTTCACACTGTATGTGAATGAGCCCTGAATCGATTTCTCCTTCTAACTTGGCACTGCTGAACAATTGCTGCCCTACAATAAGTTGGTAAAATAATTTGTCTCCATCTACTGGCAACACAGGAAGTGACACCTGATGTTCCGTCTCCAGGTGAAGCATTTAAACTTCAAGCAAAACAAAGCAATTTAGTGTGGGGATTTACAGTGTTTATGTTCATTGCTCTATATCTAAACTGTATATTATACCAATAGCATAAACCATGCAGTGCTGAATATTGTTAATAATGAATTTAAAAGAAAAGCACTATATTTTTAGGGCATTTAGTTCAAAACTAAATTAAGTACATTCTTTTTATATTTCCTCATATTTATATGAAATCTTAGCCACTAGTTAATTACTGTGCAGTGCAGAATAATGCAAACCATGTTTAACATCAATTATCCTTATTTGTTATTGTTACTTTAGATACTCAGCAACATAATGTAAGTAAGTTTATATTTATAGGATTTGTATTATAGGACTGTATTTTGACAGTATCGTACTGATACCGGTACTGACGGAGAGGGATGCACGATATTACCGACACAATATCAGTATTGGCAGATTATTGGCTTTAAAATGTATTATCAGATATTGGCAAACACAGAAAGATCTGTCGACATGACTAATGACTACAACATTAGGCTTAGTAAGCTGCTACCTCCTTTACTCTCTACAACTATTATTTTTTTACATTTATATATTTTGTTCAATGAAGAAAATGTATATCTACAACTGCTGCAACATGAGTAGGCAAAATATTATGTTAATTTCACTACAGAAGAGACTAAATGACCTCTGCAGTTAAACACAGGGAATTTTTTTAACTGTATATATCGGTATTGGTTATTGGGCCAAGCACTCCCGATATATCACCATAGCGGATATCGTTATAAATTCAGATTTCGTGCATCCCTAATTTTAATTTATTTGATGCTAATACCTAAGAGTAGCCTTCGGTGCATTTTGTGTTCAAAAATATTAACATTTATCTCACTAAATGTAGTGAGTGAGATTGGAGCCTTAAACCACACAGACTGTGGTCAAAGGTCATGTAGGTCATGTGGTGTGACGTGCAAACATGGCACGAGTCAAAATGTTCATGAACATTTATTCAACAACAGCAAATCAGATCAATGATCCACTTGTTTTCTTCCAGACACACAGTTACCATGCTACAACATAAACGTTAAGGTTTATACTTTATATGGGCCGAATGGACGTACTGTACGAGCGACCTCAACCATTGAACCATCCCTTGCAAAAATGTAATGGTTACTTTACAACACCATACCAGTAAAAATTAAAGCCAATCATTATTTGAGACATGAAAAGTATGAAAAGAATGAAATCCAAATCAATGCATTATATAACCATTTCACTATAATTACACTTTATACTATCTTGTCTTTTTATGGAGTCATTTCCTGATCGTTGATCCATATTATTTTTCTTCTCTTTTTTTTTAACACACAGTGCATTCAACTTCAAACATGTACAGGAGCATTTTTCAGTATTTCAATGAAAAAGCCATGACGGGAACATCTATGTTTCATCAAGGGTTACACGAAACATCATACAAGGGCCACAGAGGTCAACATCCATACTGTTAATAGTGGGTGGGGGGTGGGGGTGGGTAACTGGACCTCATCAACTGTAAACCATTAAAACACATTGTTAGCAGTGATGACACTGACAAAAGATGCTAATGGATATTTGGGGAAAGTTGCAAACGTACTGTACTATAGTATGTAACAGTGGTATCACTCAGAGCTGCTGAAAGCGTGGTTGAAAAAAAACAACTATCAATAAACATCACAGCATCTGACAAAACGTCAGTCACCAGTCAGACTTTAGTTCACGTAAATATTTTTCCCCACCCAAAATCTCCCAATATGAATATTCTATAGTCTTTATTTCTCAAAATAACTCTGCATCATCTTTTTTTCCTCCCCTCACACATCATCACATTAACTACGTATATAATATTTTCCCGACAGCTCCGAGTAAAACCACATCACCCTCACTAATGCAGGTCTGCTGCTGACACAGATCTGTTACTTCTGACTATTAACAGCTCCGATCGATCAGCTGGATTAAAGTAGGCTCCTTCACATTAAACTAAATTCTGTGAGTAAATACAATAATTGCAAATGATTAGATGAAATGAATGTCAGTCCTTCTCAGTGAATTGTAACGTCTCCAAAAACAGTGTTGCCATTATTAGAAACAAAAAAAAATGATGTAAAAAGAAAAGGCAGCACCAGCTCAGCATATGATTCCAAACGACTGAGAAAAAATAAATAAATTAAAATGTCCATTGTCAATATTTTGTATGAGATGCATTTAAAAGCTCATAAATTATGAATCCAATGGCAACATTTTCAAATCACACGTAACGGACGATATAACAATTAAACAATAAACAATAATAAATTAATTATGAATCAATAGAAAAGTTTAATGATAGAAATATCCTGCAAGGACGGGCGGAGATAAAGCTGTGTGGCCTGTGACAGAGACACCAATACTGATGAATAATAAAAGTATAAGTGCTCTGTCAGCAACACTAATAATGTCCGCAAATAAAGCTCTGTGCCTTAAAAACCTCACGGTTCACAAGAGAAGGGAGAAGCAAACGAAGAATAAACAAAGACAAACTGGGGGTTCTGACGATGGCAGGAGGCATTTTCATCTTAAGGAAAACATCACTCACTGTAAATCAGAGATGAAGATTTGTAATAATAGATGACAACTCTGTTTCTGACGGTTAAATGACGACACCACTTAACCCAACAACAAACACGTCACTCCGACCAGCAGCTCCCTGAACCATGGCTCTCCTTTCCTTTTACTGTAAAACATCACATAAACGTTACTGCCTCCTCCACGTGATCTGTACTCACATGAACATATTGCACAGTATGTATGAACCTACGTTATGAGCTTTGCAAAGTAAAACTGTCGCAAACGATGAATGGACATTTGGAGACCATGTTTTACAAACAGTGCATGCTACACCGTGATGCAAGGTACGGGAGAGAGAGAGAGAGAAAGTGGGGCGGGTGACCTGTGTGGTTCAAGGCCAAGAAATACAAAAGAAGAAATTATAAAAGAAACAATTTGGTTGTTTCTTTATTCTTATCATAGCGCGCGGGGGGGAGGGGGGGTAAATAAGTTAAGGGAACCAATCAGGGAGTAGTGTAAGGGATGTGACTTCATTAGTTCCTTTCATGGGCCATGCTTATTAGTCCCTCTCCTCTACATGGCTCCTTTTTCTGAAGTGGAAAGATGGATTTGCCCCTTTCTTTTGTCTCACTGTGGTGGAGCAGGGAAAGCAGGCAGGACCACAGGCCAGGACTGATGAGGACAGACGCTTAGTTGAAGCCGGTGTCAGTGTGGTAGGAGTAGTGCCCATCCGATGTTAACTGGGTCGTCTCTGTTGCTGACGGTTGCAGCACAATGGGGTCACCACCAGCCTCTGTTTGACAAAGTAAAACAACATTTTAAGGCCCAATCCTATTTTCTCTTGTCCCTTGGAACTGGGTTGCAACAGACAGAGGTTCAAATTTGTTTGTCATAAAGGGTAGAAATTTGACGTAAAACAAAAAACACATTGCTATCGTGGATTATAGGAATTGTGCACTTGTCTGAAGGAAAGCTGAGAAAACATCCTTAACCAGTTTACGGTTTGTTCAAAATCACTATGAAGCAGATTTGTCGTGGTTAGCATAGCAACACATCAGGCCAAACACAATTAGCTTTATGAGAGTAACATTAGTTTCCTTGGAGACAGTTAATCTGGGAAAAAGCTTATCGTCCTCCATTTGACATTTGGCCCTGTGAGTAATTTAAAGACTGTCATGAAGGTTTGGCTGGAGCTGTAACGCCTCATAAAGACTGAAGTGAATTTAGTTTAAAGAAAGCACACACTGCTGGATCTGAAAGATCTCACTGCACTCAGGCGAGTGGGTCAAATTATCGATTTTGTGATATATATCGTCGTCCTTCCTTATACGATAATCGATATGCCAGCGCAAATATCTATCTTTTAATTTACAAACCAAACAGTCTCTGCCAGTTTCACTCGCTGGGCATTGCTACTCAATATCTCCTGGCGGTGGCACTGCTCAAATGAATGAGGGAAACTTGGGTGGAAGTTAATAATAGCCTATTGGTATTGTGCACCATGTGTCATATATCATATTACATGTCATTTAGCAGACGCTTTCATCCAAAGTGACTTACAAGGGAATTGAGTACAATCAGCCAGGGGTGGAGTTGAACTTGCGACCATGATGTCTTTTGCACACAGGGTACCGGTCTTAACCACTGAGCCACTCCACCCCCAATGAGGTACCCTACCCTTTACTTCACAGTAAAGTATCATATTGCATTTTTATTATTCACTCATTTCTAAAAAACACATGGAGGAGAGATGATCAATTTATGTCTCTCTTTTGCTCCATGACAGGCAGCGGAGGCATTTGAATATTCGATGAAAAATACCATAGAATGTTCAAATAACTTTAATTTTTGCTTGAAATGGCCATCCCTAGTTAATTGATCACTAATTTAGAATAATTGTGAAATTATTGCATACTTAAATTAGCAAAGTTAATTACTAATAACAAAATAAGTAAAGCAATAATCACTGATCTTCTAAAAACAGCGATCATAGTGTTAGTAATATCAAAAGAAATAGTCCAGGGCCAATATTTAACCCATGTATCTAATGTCTACTGGTGAGGGTTAACATTTGGTGGTCCCTGCATGACAAAATTTGACATCTTCTTCTATGAATTCATTCATTTATTCATCATCTTTCGCTTTATCCTCAATATGAGGGTCACAGGGGGTGCTGGTGCCAATCCCTGGGCAGGTTGCCAGTCCTTTACAGGGCCACATAGAGACAACAACCATCCACTCTCACACTCACACCAACGGTCAATTTAGAGAGTCCAATTTGCCTAATCCCCAAATCTGCATGTTTTTGGACTGTGGGAGGAAACCGGAGAACCTGGAGAAAAGCCACGCACACACAGGGAAAACATGCAAACTCTATGCAGAAAGGCCCTTTGCTGCAAAGCCAAGAGCGCTTAACCACTACACCAACCGTGGGGCACTGCCTGTTAATTTAAAATGAAACAAACTCAGAAATGGGATGTGGTGGTTGATAGGGCGGCGAGTCTTACCTCGCTCATCAGACTGCAGCTGAGCCTCCAGGTCCTCTGGGGACACATAAAACTCCTGGTCCTGTCCCTCCCGAGGCCGTGGTTTACACTTTCCACAGCAGCAGTTACAGCAGCAGCACAGGCAGCAACAGAAGTAGCAGCCAGTAGCCAGGCCACAGAATACAAACAGAGCCTGCAGGAAAGCAAATACACAGGCGGAAGCATGGATGAAGAGACACAGGTGAGTAAATATATATATAAATAAGAAAACTCAGATCTTTTCGCCACTCTCACCTTTGCCCACCAGCTTGAGAGGACAAAGTAAGTGTTCACATTCTCTTCTCCAAACTGCTCGGCAACGTACAGCCCCAGAGAGCCATATTTATCGTAAATATTTCGCTTTGTGGGGTCGTTCAGAATGGCGTGGGCATTGTTAATCTCCTTGAATTTATCCGCCGCTTCTGGATTGTCAGGATTCTTGTCAGGGTGGAACTTCAATGCCAGCTTCCTGTGTGGCAAAAAAAGAAGAAGAAAAGACAAATCAGAAGAGAAAAGGAGAACATTCACCTCGGTTTCACGACGGAGCGACGCCTCACCTGTAAGATCTCTTGATGTCATCCGTTGTGGCCACCTTCTCAACTCCCAACACGTGGTAAAGGGACTCACCAGCGGTGGACAGACTGCGCTGCCTCTGGTGCTCAGCCATGGTGCCTTATCTTCCTCCACAGAAACAGAGAAACACATGTCATGTTACACAATGTAACCTCAATGAAATAGCAGGCCTTCAATGACAGCGAAGCCTGTGTGATTGAATCCTCTCGACTGCAGGCAACAGCTGGTCCAATGCTGCTTCTGTGACACACAGCTGTCCTGTGCCTGTGCACACGGAAGGAAACACCCAGCTCTGTGTGAAATATAAAGATAAGTCAATGACGACATGAGGCGTCTAAATGCAGGATTTACTTTTTTTTGCAGTAATCTTTTTTTCTCAGAACAAATGATATACATTGTCCTGCATGATTCTACAGTACGTTTGGCTGTATCTTGGCAGGAGCTCAGGCTGCCTCTGCTGCTGGAGGTAAATCAGTCACTGACATCCTTACAGTCAGGAGGTTTATTGCATTGATGCTGCAATTTTAACAAAGAAAAAAAGAGGAACAAATGAAGCCATATTCCTGAGAATCCAAATGGGTGTCATCATCATCATCATCATCATCCTGACACAAATGAATGGCCTCTGCTCTGTGTGAAGTAAAGCGTATTAAACTGCGTGTTACAAACCGCATTCCTTTATAAAATGACTTCATGAGAGATTAGACGATGCTAGAAGCATAATCTGTGTTCAAACATCATCATCATCATCAGCAGCAGCAGCAGGAGGAGGAGGAGGAGCAGCAGCAGCAGCAGGAGCGCGGCTCTATAGCGCACAGCATCCATGTTGGTTTGCTTCCTGGCCTGTTCTTGATGCAACACACCGATGGATCGTCAGCGCTCGATGTTCAAAGCTCAGGGTCAGTGTCGAGGAGGAGTGAAACCGTGAAACATGAATGCTCACCTTTCAGTCGCTCCTTCGTGCTGCTGTGAAACGAACGAAGGACTCCGGTGGCGGGTTGTAATATTTGCAGTCAGTGTATAGCGTGACTATGAGCGCATCCCGAACGTACCCGTAACCCTCTCTCTGCCTCTTCCACTACACAACCATGGACAGCTGCAGCAGTGCACAGACTCCGCCCCCCCCAACCGAACCCCCACGGCGACCCAACGTGCGCGTGCACGAACGGACCGAAATGATGATGATGAGAAAGGATGCTGAAGATCTTAAACCCTATAAGAATTCACCATTTAAATCAGATAAAATAACATCCATATTGTCTTTATTTAAAAGACCTGTGTTTTTATTATTATTATTATTATTATTGTTGTTGTTGTTTTTATTTTATTAATTATTTTCAAGAAAAAACTTTTTAAATTTTTTATTCTGTAAGAAATGACAGACTCTTCTGCTCACTCCCCATTCCCAGGTCAGGAAACCATGTCGGCCTTTGACTCCTCCCCATTCCCAAGCACTTTGACCAGGGAACTATGGTGGCCCTTTCTCAACTCCTCCCCTTTTCCATGCACTTCAGGGAATTACGATGGCCTTTGACTCCTCCCACTTCTCAAGCAAGTCAGGGAACCACGGTGGCCTTTAAATCCTCTCCTTTCTCAAGCACTTCAGGGAACTACGGTGGCCTTTGACTCCTCCCCTTCCGAAGCACCTCAGGGAACTATGGTGGCCTTTGACTCCTCCCCTTTCCCAAGCATGTAAGGGAACTACAGTGGCCTTTGATTCCTCCCCTTTCCTAAGCCTGTCAGGGCCGTTGCAAACTAGGAAAAATGTCACTCTGCTTCAAAATGAACACTCTGCCCGGTTTGTCCATTCTGGCTGCTGTAGAAACATGACGTAAGATGGAGGCTTTCACAAAGCAAAGCCTTGCCATGGGGGAGCCCATGGCCAAGAGGAAAAGGAATGGAATTGTAACTAAGGTTAACAGGCAGGTAGTTTCAAGCAATAAAATACAGAAAGATTTGTGGACAAGACATTTTAGAATATCATAATTTTTCAGTATTTTATGACATTTTATGGCATTTCATACAGACCATGACCATGTATGTAGAATATACAGGGACATTCATTTTATCTTCTACTCTGCTTTATCCTCCACATAAGGGTCAGTGGTGCTACTCCCAGATGACATAGGGTAAAAGGCAGGGTACACCGTGGACAGGATTGCCAGTCCACCACAGGGCCACATACAGTACAGACAAACAACCATATTTATTTATTTATTTATTTTTAAAAAAAAACAAGGACTTTGATCTGCGATGAGGGGCTTTGAACTGCATCAAATTTGCCTACAAGTAGTATTTAATATGAATAAATATTGTATGTTGAAATGTTATATGAAAGGTAAAAGATTATATGTAATTTGGAACCATGAAATGCTTTGGTGACAACATTATTTTCCTGTAAAACTACCTTAACTGAATGAAAGATGAATTGATTTTTGTGCAGTATTAGTAAGAACGTGCAGGCAGTGGTTGTACAACATGTATGTAACATATAACAGTCAACGTGAGCATGTATTGTATATATTTAAACAAATGTTCAAATTTATTCAAATTTTTATTATTTTTTAATTTAATGTGCTTATACAGTGGATGAGTTGTGAGATAATAATATTAAAGAATAAAGATTAAAGAATTATATAGTGTGACAGAAAAGTGCACATGTGTGAAATGAACAAGTGGACAACAAAGACAATGATAGAACTTAGGAGCAAAATAAAAGTACACATGTATACAAATAAAATAGTTCAAACATAATTAAGCCAATAAATTATAAGAATACATTACATTTGGAGCACACCTCTAATGTTTTCACAGCTTTTCTAGAGGTAAATACTGTTTTATGTAGAACACCTCATTATTAAAGGTGCAAAAAAAGGGTTTAATTTTTAACACCTTACATTTATCAATGTAAAACTGGGCCAGGAATATGATAAGATTAGAAAGGGAAAATGTGTTTTCTAATGATCTCCTATAGCCAGTAAAACCAAATAATACGTCGTTCAAACAAAGGACAATGTGTGTTCACAAGAAAAAATGGAAGTATATGACAGTCTCATGTTACAGAAAGTGTAAGACAGATCAACGTCCTTACTGAATTTTACTAAAAAAATGACTTGACAGGGCTTCACTCAACTGACAACTGTTCCTCGGCAACCGTGACGTCACTTTACCCACCAATTAGAGAGCTCGCAGGACAGACGGTCCTATCGCGAGGTTATCACGTTAGCTTAGTAATTTAGCTAACCGCGAGTATTCCTCTGACCGTGTCGGCGCCGTTTACGGTGTGTTTTTTATTTTTATTTTTCCCGAAGCACCGAGGGGACCACGCATTTGTGTTCGCTTACCGTCTTCTCACGTAGGCCAAAGAGGATAAATCACCGGAGCTTGTGTTTGAACGGTGAGTTGAGGGAATGCACACTGTCCGCTAACTAGGCAGGAGGAAATGGGTTTGTTTTGGACGCGGCGGAGACTCTCGAGGTTCATTTTGTGACGCTAGCAAGCGGTCAAACACGGTATTCGGTGCAGAAATACCGCGTATGTCGCTGTGATCGAGTTGTATGTCTCGAGACCGGTCTTGACACCACTTTTACGTGGTCTCTGTCTTGTCTTGTCTTGGTCTCGATACACTCTGGTCTTGGTATTGCTTTGTCTAGGTTTAGGTGGTCTTGACTACAAGTCTACGCTGTGGTGTTGTCTCTGAGGGGCATGTGTCCCACGTTTAACTCCAGTTTGTGTCACCGGTTTGTGCACAACTGCTGCAGCGTCTCCCTCCGTGCAGGTACACGCTGTGACCGAGCTGTGTCAGCCTTGCGCACATTTTGCGCCATTACTAATGGATTTGTTGCTTTTTCAGCATTCCAATGATGAGTTATGCTGAAAAGCCAGATGACATCACGAAAGAAGAGTGGATGGACAAACTGAACAACGTTCACATTCAGAGGGCGGACATGAATCGGCTCATTATGAATTACCTGGTGACAGGTGAGGCCTCCTACCGTCCGCTGAATATTTGTTGTTAATGTAGTTAATGTTTCAAACACATCACAAGTGTCAAAAACATGTATACTTACAGTATGTTCAACTCTGTTCATACTGTAAATATCAAGCTCATATTGTATATATTCTGGTAACACCTTTTCATAGTCTTCTTGTTATTTTTCTATATTGTACATTCACAGGTGTGAAAATACATGTTTATTATTTGTTGCCCTTATCTTTACTATCTTTACTGCTGCTGTGACACAGCAGCAGAAATTAACAGCATGTTAATTTCCTCATTGCAAGACTAGTAAAGGACTATCTTTTCCTTATCAAAAGTCTTAATTTCAATTCAGAAACAGCAATCAGATTTTTCAATATTTACTCACATTTTATGGCCCAAACAACTAATCAACCCATTAATTGATTATGGAAGTCTTGTTAGTAGTCTTAAACTTCAAAAATGCTGCCAAGTGTACTCAAACTTAATTCTGTCTCAAACGTGTATCTGAAAAAGTTATGTATTTGATATACTAAATATACACATACATTTAAATAATGCAGAATGAAGAGACAAGTATTATTTTTGTGTACCAAACATGGAAACCTGGCCTAACAAACTGATTAATGCAGCCTTTTTGATAATTTTACTATTGTTTCGCATTGCAATTTTGAAATGAAATGCGCTTCAAGTTGGAACTGGGAGCGACGTCACTTCCAAGTTGACCTCGTAAATATGGATGTAAAGTTATCGCAGACTGGCTATTGATAGCCATTATTAGTAATACCACTTGATAACGACACTACATGGTATTTTGCACACACAAATAGTGGAGCAACATGTTCATGGGCTTGATGCTCCCGTCCCCAGAAACCTGAGTTGATCTCAAATTAATAAACCAGTAACTGCAACTTTATTTTTGTCTATACTTTCCTCCTTTGCTCCATGTCTGTGTCTCCAGAGGGCTTTAAAGAGGCAGCGGAGAAGTTTCGGATGGAGTCTGGCATTGAGCCGAGTGTGGACCTGGACTCTCTCGATGAAAGGATAAAGATCAGAGAGATGATCCTGAAGGGACAAATACAGGAAACTATTGCACTCATCAACAGCCTTCACCCAGAGCTACTTGACACCAATCGATACTTGTATTTTCATCTGCAGGTAGATTTGCAAAGCATTGCAATGAGTAGTTGTAATTATGGTATGTGCCTCTGTGAAGTGGACATGGTTTAATTTAAGAAAAACCTTCTCTCATTTATTACTTATGGCGTTGGGTATTCCGCTGTTTTTCGACTTGGGCCCTATGTTTATAAATGTGGGTTTGTACGTGAATAGTATTTTAGGTCAGGCTGCTATTTTATATATTCTTGCTCATCTTCCTTGGTTCAATATGTGGTACTATATTTGTGTCCTTAATTCTCATTGCAGCAGCAGCATTTGATTGAGTTGATCAGGCTCAGGGAGACAGAGTCAGCGCTGGAGTTTGCCCAGACACAACTGGCTGAGCAGGGGGAGGAGAGTCGAGAGTGTCTGACAGAGATGGAGAGGACACTAGCTCTTCTGGCCTTTGACAACCCAGAGGAATCGCCCTTTGGAGATCTTCTCAACATGATGCAGCGGCAAAAGGTCAGGATGACTCGTTATTTTCACTCCATTTCTGTATTTCACCTTAAGTATCAGGGTCACTGAACACATATGAGAGAGGAAAAGTGATTTTAGGTAGGGATGTCCCGATCTGATATTGATATAGGCCAAAAAACGCACATCGGAATATATCGGGCTGCCTCTAAAATCTCTAATATAAGCGCTCAGATACAAGCAGTCCATTCCGATCCAGCAGCGCCCATTGTGATCACGTGGGCTCTGCGTGTTGGATGCATGTAGAGCCCACATGATCACAACAACAGCATGTGTGTGCTACTGCTATTTCAGAGGTTACATTTTTTTTTTAACCTGAAATCAGAGGCTAAGAAGCCGCACAGCGAGCGCGACATAGCTGTTAGCACCATGCTAGCTCATCCTGAGGCAAGCTGCTAAAACATTATTTCATAAACCAGCGCCACCTGTCGACTTTCAACAGCCTCCGTTTGTTAATTATACCCCAAAAACCAGCCATGCCAAGAGCTTTCTGTGTTTTAAATGTGTCCTGAAGCTCCACACACGGAGCTAAGTGCCGGTCCCCAGGCTCTGGGTTTACCTGCGGGATGAGCCACTCACCCTGTGTGGGTTGGGCTAATCCAAAATAGCGAAAACAAGGTGGGTGTTCTCTGAAGACGCGCTGTTACCTGTGAAACATGGGTGCTCTGAAAACACCCCCATTAGCACTTTCCTCCTGATGAAATTAACCATAGACTGTATGAAATTAACATGGCAAAATGTCGAATATTCTTATATTGAAGGTTCAAATTTATGTAACCCATTGGTTAATAATAAATTGGTCAGTTTTACCTACTGTTGCTGACTATTCTTCTCTGTTTAAGTAATATCACTTGATATCAGGCTTGATATTAATATCAAGCCTATTCTAACATTCCACACTACAAAATATGTAATTAAAGTATGTGTGATTCGTGCTGATATTGTTTCGGATCAATATCGTTATCGGCCAATACTTAAGGCTGCAATATCGGCATCGTATCGGAAGTGAAAAAGTTGTATCGGGACATCCCTAATTTTAGGGCGTTTTCACTAATTACAGAAATGACAGAAACATCAGGGCATTTAGCTCTTCACGTGTTAAGAAATGATGCATTATTTATATTTTTAGTTCATGATTACAACTTCAGAGCCGCGTTTGCAGAAAGTTTGCATTTATGACTCAATGTTAATTTAAACTCAAAGTTTGAATGACCTAAATGACTGTGAGTTTGTCTGAACACATGCTCTTAATCAGCCCAATGATTAATTGCAGAGGTGCATGAAAAAAAAGAATGTGAAAAAAGTACATTTATTTTGACATTAACAGACATCTTTATGCACAGGTTTGGAGTGAGGTGAACCAAGCTGTGTTGGACTATGAAAACAGGGAGTCAACACCTAAATTGGCAAAGCTCCTGAAGTTACTGCTGTGGGCACAGAATGAGCTGGACCAGAAGAAGGTGAAATATCCCAAAATGACTGACCTCAGCACGGGCACCCTCGAGGACCCCAAGTGAACGCAACGACGAACAGCCTCCTTCCACGTCTCTTTAATTTATAATCAGTCAGTGACTGTGTGACAGCCAGGTAACATATGTACAAACAAAAGTCTACATTGTTTTTGTTTTTTTTGTTTCACTCATAATTTAACTCATTGTGTAAAACTGTAAGATGCTGTATTTGCAAAGTGACAGAAATGATGTAGTATAAATACTGACCATGGCTTTTTAGATTGATCTTGGAGACAAACAAAATTCAAATTGCTGTTTTAAATCTTGTCGTTCTAAAGCTGAAAGTCAGTAGTATTATTTATTGCAACCTCTAATCCCCCACCAAATACTTTGTCAGAGAGAGCTGGTGATACAAATGAACACTGTTGATGCTGTGATGTGAGGAGCCAAAAAATTAAAGGTCAACTGTAATGGTGCTCACTTTCAGATCAATGGATAATGAAGGTATGTTCAGGTTGGGATGACACATTCATTTTGACACAAAATGTGAATATTTTTCAATTAAATAGAATAATACTCTTAATAATGTAATATAATTTTAATTTATATGATAGTTAACTATTTCATTTCATGTGATGATTGGCAATGTGCCATATTGTCTTGGGAGTTTGATCATACCTTTACAGTATGTTTATGGGGTGAACGGCCTTGAACAAATATCATTTTAAATGTTTGTTGGAGGAAGTGACGGACTGTGACTAACAGGTTGAAATAAGCGATCTCTTTCTTGCCAAGTTAAGTGCCCTGGGCCTTTTTGACGCGAGAGCATGCACTGCCCCAGCATGTTCCAAGAGATCGAGTCTGTTGAGACATACTGTAGGAGCAGAGGTTGAATTTAAAATGAGATAGTCTAGATGATAGGGTAGGATTTAGGTCTGCTTGTTCTAATCCAGAAATGCTAAGGAATGACGGCCAGTTATGCCTGTTGGTATATCTATAAAATACAGTCAGACTAGAAATAATTATATTCCCTGACTTTCTTTTAAATAATGATGATCAAAAGCTTGAAACTCTGAATCTGAACTGACTAGTCATAGAACCTACTATCCATCTTGCCACTTTTAAGCGTTTCGCTTTATGTGCATGTAAGTGTAACTTTTTTTTTTGTTTGTTTTTAATGAGAAAAGGCACTTGTGCTTGTTTATTTTGTTTGGTTTACTTTTATAAAAACAGGAAAAAAAACAAAAAAAAAACAACTTTGCTGCTAGCTTTCCATCTTTATCTTCTATTTCAGGTTGAATTGTCTTTATAGATATTGGACTTGACAGACACAGACCCAGAGAAATCACACCCCTTTTATTATTAAACATTTTTAAGATCAGATTTGCAATTATTTAAATAAACAAAACTTTTGTGAACCATAAATTGGCTGTTTCTTTCCTCACAAATAGGACTTTCTGTGGTTGTATTGTATAGTAAAGGTTTCTCCAGAAATAATCTTCATGTTGAAGTGTGGTTTTAAACGTAAGAGTCACATTTTAATGGCCAGTATGTTTATGATAATCCCAGGAAAATAACATAATTATGGTTCTGTGAATTCCGTGCTATTCCGCTATTAATATCACGTGGTTTTCGTGCGCCCAGCCTCTCGGAATCTTCTCGCTATGAGAAGGTCCGAGTGGCCAGCGCGTCAGAGGCACTGACACTCACCTACTGATCATCCGTAGACGCCAGTGTGGTCCCAGAGGAAACATTGAGGCGGAGGTGCCGTCCAGGATACTGCTTCATATATCGTTGACAGTGATGATTGCCCAGGACGTGGATACTCCCCTGGTTGAGTGACGGACATTAAAAAACACCAGAAGTGTCTGAAGCTTTATGTTGCGTCTACATAGCATCCCAACGCACGCTCTCCTCCAATGCAGAAGTAAATGGAAGATGGTGGTATGCCTCAAGTTCTATGGCTTGATCATTAGCACTTTTTGCAAAAGGTCACATTTAAGAAGCTGAAAAATGACAAATAAAAAAAATTCACTGTTCAGAAGCTGAAAAATGACAAAGTAGAAAACATTCACATTTTAAGAGGCTCACAAAAAACAAAGCCTCAAAGACATCAAAAGACATTTTTTTAATCTTTCATTATTGACAGCAGTAAATCAAAGAGGCCTGATGCAGTCGACCATGTACAGTAGTATTTCTTTACATATGATCTCAATCTCCATGAAGCTTGTTACAAGACCTATAGCCACTGGTTTACTGCTACTGTCTGGAGGGAATGAAACTGAACTAATCATAGCTCCACTGCCAGACAAATCACATTCAGGGATTTTTCAGAGGTTTGTTTCAACAAGTTTTACTTGTTGATCCTGTCTGCCTGGAGAAAAGAGTTGCGTCTGCAGCAGAAGTCTCAGTGCAGCACAGTTGCACCGGTAACACAGAGGTAACACACTGGTGCTCTCTGAATGGCTGGTTCTCTACTGAAGCACAAGATCTACACTGACACACAATGCAACAACGAGGAGTTCCGAAATCGGAACCTGTGGCCAAGGTGAGAATTCAGAACTTAAAATACCACGTGATTCTTTAATATCTGCCCTTCATATCCCTTTTGTCAAGTCATCCAAGATCTGCATCTATTTCAATGTAATTAATTAATAGAATAATGAAATACCTGTTACCGCTTCTCAAAAGGGAACATTGTAGTTTGTCGAGTCTCTGATTCTCTCACACTTTTTATACCATGCAACCACCACCTGAGAACATATTGAGCTCTTAATGGACAAGGATAAAACACATTGCAGAAGAACTCGTGGCTATTACGGCAGAGTTTCTGGTCATGACGACGCTTGTGCTGTGCTCGCGGACTGTAAGCTAACGCGTTAGCATTTAAGCTAACAAGTTATTTCATTTCAAATATTAGGTTATTATGTCCAGTTTTTTTTGTTTTGTGTATGTATTGTTCCGTGTAGCTCACAAAATAGTACATGTGCTCCAGTTTCTGTGATGAGAAGTAGCACCTACAGAGAGGTGTGGTTTCACTGACAGCGAGAGCAGGAGGGGATTGGACTATGTAAATGTGATGATTCTGTCTCTTGGCTCCCAGAGGGTGTAAATCTTTGAGGCTAAAATTCTCCCTAAAGAAGTTTGAGGAGTGCCTACATTCAAATGGTCACATCTTCAAATATTTTCAGATTCCCATGTGTTCAACACTGATGGAAAGCTTAGAAATCACACTTTCAGAATCTGTAAATAACAAAAGATGTCCCTCGGCCCACTAGTTGTAGGTCAAACCATTAATCACAATAACTGATAGTCAGTCGTCTATTCTTGGATGTGCTCAAGTAAAGTTTCCTGCAAGCTCATGGTTCTGTAGAACCTGGAGTAATGTTTTAACCATGCTTAAACATGAATAGATGATATGAACTTTTCTGCTTCCTCCTTGTAGGCCTTTAGCTCGAAAATGGACCTTCATGCTGTTTGTTGGCACCTGCCTCCTCTACTGTGCCAGGACAACCATGCCAATCTGTGCCGTCACCATGGCAGCCACGTTTCACTGGAGTAAAATCGATTCCGGACTGGTCTTGGGTGGATTCTACTGGGGTTACTGTTTCACACAGATCCTGGGGGGCTATGCCAGTGACAAGTGAGTAACAAAGCTTGTCCAACAACCGATGACAACGTCACACACAAACGATAAGAGAGGGACTTTTCGTAGGATGTTTTACGGTTGAGTTTGTTTCATGAGTGACTGTTGTGATGTCAGATTGGGAGGAGAACGAGTGCTGTTCATCTCTACAACCTTGTGGGCTCTCACCACGTGTGCGACGCCTCTTCTCGCCGAGCTCAGTAGTCACACTTTCGCCCTCATGATTATGGCCAGATCCCTAATGGGGGTATTACAAGGTGAGTACTGCTCCAGTTACAGTGTGGCCCTCAAATACCAATGTGTCCAGAGAGTAATAATTAGTGATGTCTAATGAGACTGCAACATGCAACAAATAGAGGACTCCTCCGTTTATCCCTCCCTTTTTCAAAACACACCAGGGAACTATTGTGGCCTTTGCATACCAGAAAGGATCTAAAAACAATTCTCCCTCATCTTCCACTATTGGAAGATAGTTTCTATTGGCCCTTTTCCACAATACAGTTCTAGCATGGCTCAGCTTGGCACGGCTCGACTCTACTTTTTTTGTTTTCTTGCTTTTTCATTAGTGATAGTATCTGGTACCTGCTGCTTTTTTAGTATCTGCTCTGGCAAAGAGAGAGAGTGTTGTCAGTGGAAGTCTCATGAGTGCGAGGTTCTACACAGAAATCAAACCAAACAATTCTGAACTGCACATCAGTGACCCCTTTAACACCTGAGCCTCAAAATGTTCATCTGGACTATTTTGGTTATTTTAACCATAGAAGGACCAGATAACATCTTGTAACTAAGTGCTTTTGCCCATTTTTCCAGAATAACTTTCAGTATCTGGCAGTTATTTACAATGTACTGCATGTTAAAATAGTGTGTTAACAATTTAAAATGAAGAAAAACTTTATTTAGAAAAATCCCTGTAGTTGTACACGAACACCAGATTTTGTGTGTTAAATTTTAAATTTAAACAGTACAAAACACATTCAAAGTAATATTTGTTTGAGTCTTTGTCTCAATGTCCAAAAACAGTCCAACACATTTCAGTTACGTACAGGCGTTTTTCCTGATTTGCCGGTTTCCTGCAACTAAACATGATGACACAAGATGGTGGCTTCTGTAAGGCAAGGCCCTTGTCTTAAGGTCTTTGTCTTAAGGCCTTTTCTAAACCTATGAAAAACAAACAATTTTTGTTTTTAAGTTATCATACTCTTATACAAATATTTTCATGGGTATTCTATATTAAAGGAGAAGTATTCCAAGTCTTCATGCGAGGCGTAGTTGGAAAATAATACCATGCTTATGTAGGTTAGCATAACTTAGCGTAGAGACTGCAAAGAATCTGGCTACATGTTTCATGCTAAGCTAAGCTGGCTCAATATCACTTAATCTCCACCTTACAGACATGAGTGCACAAGGACATAAAACAGAAATAAGTAATACATCCACAATGGAGAATTTGATGATGAAAAAAACAATAAAGTAGCAGTAGTAGATGTTGGTTGAACTTTTCAGGGTCCTATATAATGTCAGTGTCTCATAATGTCTCACAGGTGTGTTCTTTCCATCTTTGGCTAGCCTTTGCTCGCAGCGAGTAGTGGAAGGGGAGCGAGGCTTTTTAATGAGCACCATGCACAGCGGGTGTTACCTTGGGTATATCACGCACACACACACACACACACACACACACACACTACACTGCCCTCCACCTACTGTGTTTCGGTCAAGTTTTAGTAAGTAAAAGATCTGGAAAAAAAAACTGGTTAAATTTAATCCGACTGTATTAGAATGTAAATTAAACAAACACAGATGAATCATAATTCATAAGTTTATTCTTCATTGACCAAATGGGAAAAAAAGGGTGAAACCGCCCTTCAATGCCTAACCCTAAACCTAACCATATAGTGCTAAACTTAACCAGTTCCTCAGAAACAAGGTACTGCCTCATTAGATCCAGGTTTTGGTCTCCATTAGAACTACCGGTCCTGACCAGGTTGGCAACAAATATAAGAACACACACACAAAAAAAAGAACGTAACCCGCAAATCTGAAATCTTAACCCCCCAAAAACCCTCTGACGTTATTTGATCAAAATATCTTATCACATCCATAGATAGTCATACTTATAATCACAGGTCACTTTTTAGGACACTACATTGCCTTGCATCAATTCACAAGAGATTCACCCTGAATCCTTAACCACTAAGCCAAAAATAAGTTGTACTCCAACGTTTCTAAAAGTCTAAAAATTGCTCCAAAAAGGTGGAAACACACACAAGACCATTGATCTCTGCTGGTGACACTGACTTTTTGTGCTCTGTTTTTGCTCTCTCAGAACGCTGTTGGCCGGGGGGATGGGATCCATTATGCTGGACTCGTACAGCTGGAAAAGCATGTTTTACTGTACTGGGTTCCTGTCCATACTGTGGTCGCTCCTCGTTTGGCAGTGTTTTTTAAGAGGTGCAGTAAACTACCCAGTGTGTCATGTATCCCTGAATCCCCGAAAGAGTCTTTAGGTCACTGATACCTGACAATATCTGACAATTAACTGGATGGATTGTCATTAAATTCTATCTCAAGACATTCATGCTCCCCAGTGGATGAATACTTGTGATTTTTGAGGATCCTCATTATTCCTATAGAACCACTGTGAGGTTAACTTTTCCATCTCTCTGCAACCTTAAGGTGGATTTTGTTCCACCATAAAAGTAAGTTTTACTTACTTTTACACTCACATGAATGTGAGTGTTTTATTGTAGTTGTAATGTCTGTAAACAAAGTTTCCCAGCTTTTTTCCCCCACACCTGTACTGTGTATGCGACCAATGTCATTATTTTCCCCCCTCTCCATCTGATAAAATATTACAGGTAAATAGTAAAAAGTAATACACAAAATAACTTGACTGACGTCAAGTTTTCTTGAATGACTTTTATAGTCTGTCTCTCCAAAGTGCAAATTAGTCTATAAATAAACTTTGGAATGAGAACGTTAATTAAGTAATGCTAAATGATTATTTAAAAAAGGGCAAAAATCAGCGTCATTAATGTTTCTGCCTTTATTAGGTGCACATATTTATGGGAATAATGTTAACCTTCAGTCTGAATGACAAACAATCTCCTATCATTCACAACAAATATCTGTAATCTGTGGCTCAGGTGATGTCACCCCCGCACCTCTGGAGATGAGTTCTTCCTCAGCGTGGACATGGTCGCGTTTGCTGAGTCTGCTCAAGAAGCCGCCTGTCTGGTACAGCTCATAATATTTAATCCTTCCACTATTTCCCAACACTTGTTGTGAGTGCATCATCTGTCCCCCCGGTCCCCCTGTCTCTGATCTCTTTGTCACTGTCTCTCTGCAGGTCCATGGTCTTTGCTCATATGTGCATTGCCTGCACCTCCAACACATTAATGTCATGGTTGCCAACATACTTCAAAGAATCCTTTCCACATGCCACGGTATTTATTTCTGTAATGTTTTGTTTTTTTAAGTGTGAGTTAAGACAAACAACCTTAAATCTGTTTTCTTTGATTCCACCCACAACACTTGTCCACACTTGCAGGGCTGGACATACAATTTGATTCCGTGGCTTACTGCAATCCCATCAGCACTCAGTGGAGGATACGTTTCGGATTTTCTCGTCAAACAAGGTAATAAATAAATCTTAAATAAGTGTCTTAACATTTTTGTAATTTTATGTTTACAATAATACAGCCCTTCAGGTGAAATCGGTTTACATCTTGTGTTTGTTTCTGCAGGATATAGTATATCGGCGATGAGAAAGATAATGCAGGTGAGTACGTAGAGAATGACTGTTGTTTTTGTACTTCTTGAACGTGCTGTGCTGACGAGTGACTCGAGTGAATGTTGTGTGGTGGAATGTTTGACTCTGTCTTTCAAACGTGTGACTACAAGCCCTCACAAAACTTCAACCCAGTGCTTTGGGAGACGTACATGCACTCCCTTTTAACATATAGAGCTATGTGAGGAAATGCCTATGGGGATCATGGTTATTATTTTGACCATGTTCTAAGTATTGACATGGAATGAGAAACTCTGAACTGAACAGGTTGGTCCTGCCTTTTGTTGAGGCCCTGCCAAAGTGTGGCCATGTGACCACATTGTTTTTGACATTATCTGCATTTCTCTCTTGCTCTCTCCTCAGTTTTTTGCCATGGGTGCATCCAGTCTGTTTATTATGGTCCTGTGTGGAGGGATGTTTACCTCATTCAACTCTGCACTGGCTTTTCTTTCTATTGCAGTGGGTTTAACGACCTTCACCAGCTGGTATGTTTATTCAAGATAAAACATTTTTTAACAGTGACTCATGATGAGTAGCACTCTCAGAGTTGTGGGAGATATGCATGTAATTAGATATGTGTCAATATTTTCAAACAACACTTTTGAAGAAGCAAATAAAATATCAATTTAATCATTCAAAAATATTGTATTTTATTGTTTGAAAATACATTTGTTCTTTGTGCTTCCTCACTTTATGACACATTTCTGATTAATCTAATATTTATTTCTTTGTGGAACTTGTGGAAAATTGTGGAGAATAAAGCAGAGTTATTCCTGTTGATTATACTGTAGGTTCCTGTTTATGTGACCATATTAAATTTACTGTATGTTTCAGTGGTGTCTCTGTGAATGTACAGGACCTCGCGCCATCATGTGCTGGCGCCCTCTATGGTGAGTTTCATCAACCTACAGTGTTTAACAAAATGTACTATGTAATGTAATGTGAATGATGAGGATAGATGAATGAAGAAGACAGGTGGACAATTGAATGATGAGGACAGGTGGACATGTGAATGATGTGGACAGGTGAATGAATGAGGAGGACAGGTGAATTGGCGCTAATTAAGGTCCCTGAGTGAGTGACATTTGTGACCTTTGACCCATGTTGACTGTTTCTATTTTCTCAGTTTTAATTTGTAATGGTTTGCCAAGTAATGTGAGATTTGTGTCCCCTTGTCCAACCTTGTTTAAAAAAAGTAACTAAGTAACCTTTACTCTGAGTACATTTAAAAAAAGATACTTTCTAAACTTTAATTTGAGTACATTTTACTTGTACTTCAGTAAAATGTTTTATAAAAATAGTCATACTTTTACTTGAGTAAAATAACTTAAGTACTCTTTCCACTCTGCATATATACGTAAATATGATGTACAATCTATGCTTTAAGTGTTTTATCGTTTTGTGATTTATTGAGTTCATATTTCTTTCCCTACAGGTTTTATGAACATGTTGGGTGCTTTCATGGGTTTGTGTAAAAGTTATAATTTCAGTATTTAAAATGTCTCTCTCCTTGTATGTTGTCAGACAGCAGCACTCATGTCACTGTTTTCTTTTTGATGTGTTGCACAGGACTGGTGGTGGTGGCTTTGTCAGGATACCTGATCGAGGTCACTCAGTCGTGGGCCTCAGTTTTCTCCCTCATCGGTTTAATAAATGTCACAGGTCTTGGGATCTTCCTCGTATTTGGAGACGCTCACCGCGTTGATCTGGAAGTTTAGTGTCAGGTTACTGTGACCCAGAGTTCTGTCTCTGTCAAATCTGCGAAACCTGGGCTGTACATTATACAGACTTGTTCATCACTTTGTTTATCAAGAATCCCTGGAGTTTGGTTTGCTATTTATTTATTTGAACATTGAACAAACACCATTTTTTCTGCTGCACAAAACTTTGAGGAAAGTGATTTCTGCTCCTGAAAATGAAGGAAGTGGATAGAACTGCCACAGTAGTTCTGTTGTGTTTACTGTAAGTCAGTCTTCTGCATAGAAACGGATTTATACAAATTGACTGTATGAATATTTAATGCATGTACAGCGTTTGGTTTACATAATAAAAATTTAAATGTAAAATGTGACTCATTATTTCACAGAATGAGAGAGAATGAGAGAAATATTCCTTTACATGAACGAGTTACTTTTCAGAGAGTCCAGCAGTTCATTAACATATGTATATATATATATGTGTATATATATATATAAGTGTATACTACATGACTTTTTAGTGACATTTTGGACAACATACCTATAACTTTTTGTCACATTTTGGATGACATACTAACTATGACTTTTTTGTCAAGTTTTGGACGACATACTAACCTATGACTTTTTTTGTCAAATTTCAGACGTTATACTATACTATGACTTTGATGTCACATTTTGGACCACATATTTACCTATGATTTCTTGTTAAATTTTGGACATCATACTGAATTACGACTTTTTTGTCACATTTTGGACGACTTACTAACCTATGACTTTTTTGTAAAAATTTCAGACGACATACTAGCCTATGACTTTTTTGTCAAATTTTGGACGACATACTAACCTAGGACTTTTTTGTCAAATTTCAGACGACATACTAACCTATGACTTTTTTGTCAAATTTCAGACGTCATACTAAAGTATGACTTTTTTGTCAAATTTCAGACGTCATACTAAAGTATGACTTTTTTGTCAAGTTTTGGATGACATACTTAAGTATGATTTTTTTGTCACATTTTGGACGACATACTAAAGTATGACTTTTTTGTCACATTTTGGACACCTTATTATACGATGACTTTTTTGTCACAATTTGGACGTCTTACTATACTATGACTTTTTTTGTCTCATTTTGGACATCATACTATACTATGACTTTTTTGTCAAATTTTAGAC